>NC_060176.1:64155669-64495169 GCF_021184085.1 Oncorhynchus gorbuscha | reverse complement strand
CTGTGTAACGGGTTCTACATGGAACTCAAAAGGGTACTACCTGGAACAAAAAATTGTTCTTCAAAGGGCTCTCCCATGGGGTCAGCCGAAGTACACTTTGTTTCTAGATGGCACCTTTTTTCTAAAAATGTGGGAAAATTACTGGAATTTTGCAACTCTACTTATGGGGTACACACATTTATCCTTACTACCTACAGGGCATTCAGAAAGTATTCAGACCACATTTTGTTACGTTACAGCCTTATTCTATGGATTTGTTTTCTCTTCCCCTTATCAATCTACATGATTTGGAAAGGCACACACCTGTCTTTATAAGGTCCCACAGTTGACAGTGCATGTCAGTGTAAAAACCAAGCCATGAGGTCGAAGGAATTGTCCATAAAGCTCAGAGAGGCACATATATGGGGAAGGGTACCAAAACATTTCTACAGCATTGAAGGTCCCCAAGAACACAGTGGCTTCCATCATTCTTAAAAATGGAAGAAGTTTGAAACCACCAAGACTCTTCCTAGAGATGGCCAAACTGAGCAATCGGAGGAGAAGGTCCTTGGTCAGGGACGTGACCAAGGCCTACGGTGAAGCATGGTGGTGGCAGCATCATGCTGTAGGGATGCAGCATGGACTGGGAGACTAGTCAGGATCGAGGAAAAGATGAATGACGCAAAGTACAGAGAGATCCTTGAGCACTCAGGACCTCAGACTGGGGCGAAGGCACACAGGAGTGACTTTGGGACAAATCTCTGAATGTCCTTGAGTGGCCCAGCCAGAGCCCAGACTTGAACCTGATCGAACATCTCTGGAGAGCCCTGAAAATAGCTTTGCAGCAACACTCCCCATCCAACCTGACAGAGCTTGAGAGAATCTGCAGAGAAGATTGGGAGAAACTCCCCAAATACAGATGTGGAAAGCTTGTAGCGTCAAACCCAAGAAAACTCAAGGCTGTAATCGCTGCCATAGGTACTTCAACAAAGTACTGAGTAAAGGGTCTGAATACTTATGTAAATGTCATATTTCAGTTTTTCCATTTGTAGAAATGAGACAAAATGAATTGTGGGGTATTGTGAGTACATTGATGAGGGGGAAAATGATTTAATCCATGTTAGAATAAGGCTGTAACATAACAACATGTGGAAAAAGTCAAGGGGTCTGAATAATATCCGAATACAGTTTTTATGCCCTCCATACAATCGTCGAAATCCCTTCTTTCTTTTCACTGTACCTTTTATATTTGCAGTGTATTGAGTAAAGTCAAATAGCATATTCAAATTCCAAATGTAACTGCAGCACAGTAACAATGTGGCTTTGAAATGAGTTTAGTAAAAAAAATCCATTCACTTTTCATCACGGCAATTATTTCCACCCCTTTTAGTAAGAGCAATACATCTCTGTCACTAAGGCCCAGGAAAGAGAAATAGTAGTATTATTATTCTGTTATTTCTCACACACCATGACACAACTCCATGCTACACAACAATAACACTCTCTCCCTCTCTTCTCTCTCACTCTCTCTCTCCTCTCTCTCACTCCTCTACCTCACACTCTCTCTCTTCTTCCCCACTCTCTCTTTCTGTCTCTCTCCATATCAGTCAGAATCCTGAGTCGTGACTTGTGAGCAATTACTGCTCGCGGCACCTTACTCACACTCCTCTCAACCTGACATTCTACTGTATACACACACAATCTCACACATGCCCAAACAGACACACACACGACATTCTACTGTATACACACACAATCGAACACATGCTCGAACAGACACACAGACACACAACATTCTACTGTACACACATCATCGCACACATGCCCAAGCAGACACACACACAACATTCTACTGTATACACACACATAAACGCACACATGCCCAAGCAGACACGCACACAACATTCTACTGTACACACACACACACACACACACACACACACACACACACACACACACACACACACACACACACACACACACACACACACACACACACACACACACACACACACACACACACACACACACACACACACACACACACACACACACATCATTTACATTACATTACATTTAAGTCATTTAGCAGACGCTCTTATCCAGAGCGACTTACAAATTGGTGCATTCACCTTATGACATCCAGTGGAACAGTCACTTTACAATAGTGCATCTAAAACTTAAGGGGGGGGGGTGAGAGGGATTACTTATCCTATCCTAGGTATTCCTTAAAGAGGTGGGGTTTCAGGTGTCTCCGGAAGGTGGTGATTGACTCCGCTGTCCTGGCGTCGTGAGGGAGTTTGTTCCACCATTGGGGGGCCAGGGCAGCGAACACACACACACACACACACACACACACACACACACACACACACACACACACACACACACACACACACACACACACACACACACACACACACACACACACACACACACACACACACACACACACACACACACACACACTCAGCCCAAGCAGACACACACATTTTTACGCATGAATACAAATGTACGGACATGAATACACACTCACACACCACACATTTCAAGGCCATTTTGAATCAAAGCCATTTATCTTTGAGGAGCTGAGATTGTTTGTCTTGTGGCTGGAGAGGGTTCTTGTCACATCACAGCAGGCGTGATATCATCTTAATCTGAGAGAACAGACAGGAATCATCTCAATCTGTGAGTACAGACAGAAATCATCTCAATCTGAGAATACAGACAGGAATCATCTCAATATGAGATAATAGACAGGAATCATCCCAATCTGGGAGAACAGACAGCAATCATCTCAATCTGAGAGTACAGACAGGAATGATCTCAATCTGAGAGTACAGGCAGGAATCATCTCAATCTGGGAGTACAGACAGGATTCATCTCAATCTGGAAGTACGACAGGAATCATCTCAATCTGGGAGTACAGACAGGAATCATCTCAATCTGAGAGTACAGACAGGAATGATCTCAATCTGAGAGTACAGGCAGGAATCATCTCAATCTGGGAGTACAGACAATAATCATCTCAATCTGAGAGAACAGACAGGAATCATCTCAATCTGGAAGTACAGACAGGATTCATCTCAATATGAGAGAACAGGCAGGAATCATCTCAATCTGGGAGTACAGACAATAATCATCTCAATCTGAGAGAACAGACAGGAATCATCTCAATCTGGAAGTACAGACAGGATTCATCTCAATATGAGAGAACAGACAGGAATCGTCTCAATCTGGGAGTACAGACAGGAATCATCTCAATCTGAGAGTACAGACAGGAATAATCTCAATCTGGAAATACAAACAGGAATCATCTCAATCTGAGAGAACAGACAGGAATAATCTCAATCTGGGAGTACAGACAGGAATCATCTCAATCTGAGAGTACAGACAGGAATCATCTCAATCTGAGAGTACAGACAGGAATCATCTCAATATGAGAGTACAGACAGGAATCATCTCAATCTGGAAGTACAGACAGAAATTATCTCAATCTGAGAATACTGACAGGAATCATCTCAATATGAGATAATAGACAGGAATCATCTCAATCTGAGAGTACAGACAGGAATCATCTCAGTATCAACTCAATCTGGGAGAGCAGACCAGAATCATCTCAGTATCAACTCAATCTGGGAGAACAGACCAGAATCATCTCAGTATCAACTCAATCTGGGAGAACAGACAAGAATCATCGATAAGAGCGTCTGCTAAATGACTTAAATGTAAATGTAAATGTAATCTCAGTAACAACTCAATCTGGGAGAACAGACCAGAATCATCTCAGTAACAACTCAATCTGGGAGAACAGACCAGAATCATCTCAGTATCAACTCAATCTGGGAGAACAGACCAGAATCATCTCAGTATCAACTCAATCTGGGAGAACAGACCAGAATCATCTCAGTATCAACTCAATCTGGGAGAACAGACCAGAATCATCTCAGTATCAACTCAATCTGGGAGAACAGACCAGAATCATCTCAGTATCAACTCAATCTGGGAGAACAGACCAGAATCATCTCAGTTTCAACTGCACCTATACTATATGGATCAGAAACATTGATGAGTACCATCTCCAATTCAATATCTATTGAATGGTTTCTTTCTCATGGAACATCACTGGTTTCCTCATCCCCATGATCTCAGCAGCCTGAGTAGGCCTATGGTCCACAATGATCTTTGAGTATTATTTATTGCCTGTGACTCTAACATCAAGCGTTGCATAATTAACAAAATCACTACTGTATTGATTAAGTTCATGCAGAGGACATTAATGATCATCAACCCATATGTTTGTTATGCAAATGTTTCATATAATTAGCAGAAGCGTTGGAGTAATTCAGGACATTGATGTTCATCACATTTAATGACATCATTATATTATTGCAGACTGGCTGATTGCAGACTATTTAGAGCAAACACTTTTACCATTGCAAAAAAACATGGACTGTAAAACTAGCATTGTAGTGATGAGTTTGGGAGACCACTGGGGGGGGGGGGTGGCATTTTGGGTGAGGCCTTTAAAATATGATAGGTAACCAAATGGATGAAGGCAGGATTAATTAATTCTCTCTCAAGATGGGGAAAAGCTGAGGAACGCATTAGCAAAGCCTGGCTAGAGCTCCCAAATACCACTCACCTCTTAATTAGTTTATTCACATTTAGAAAACAAGGGAGAGAGAGCAGAGATGGGGAGGAACGGGAGAAGAGGGGGGGGTCGGGAGGGAAAAGGAAGAGGAGAGAAGGGGAATGAAGAGGCGGGGGATATGGTGAAGAAAAAGATGAACATGGGAAAGGATGGTGAAATGTGGAATATATGGGATTTTAATCACATAAAAGATGGCTTGGAGAGGTTCCATGGATGAGAGCGGGAATGGGGTGGGAGAAGTGGAATGAGGGAGAAAGAGAAGAGAGAGGAGGGAGGGATGATGGGAAGGTAAATGGCGTGGGAGGCAGACAGGGATAGATAGGACACTAATTTATTCAGCAACTGCAGCTCCACACCCACTAGGTGATGGAAGAGGAGACGTATCAAAAACATGAAGGTGAATAGCATTGTTTATAACATGTAGGCTATGGCAGGACAGGGGAGTTGGCTAAAACATAAAGCCATCTGTCAGCCAGGTTCTTTAATAACAAAACACATTTTTATTCACTCTTTTTACTGTATTCCCCCAATTCACAATCTCTCTCTCGCGCTCGCGCACACACAGACACACACACACACGCAAACACACACACACACACACACACGCACGCACAAACACACAGTGACATGGATGTTATGACTTGTAATGGCAATTATGTTGACAAGGTGAGACACGGTTTACTACTAAACAGCTGTGTGGGACAACTCACCTTAATCATCAGCTGACCGTTCTGTTTATAACTGCTGACAACATACACACACAAACATACACAGGCACACACACATTCAGTGTGTCAGGCCAGGCACATTTAAAACAAAGAACCAACAAGGAAGAGAACTTAATACTCAAACAGCTTATCTACTCTCACACCCAAACAGAGTACGTTTCCTACACACAAGCCCTTTAAAGTTGGGCATTAGCATAAGACACACACACATACACACACATACACAGTGTTTTTACCCTTGAAGGTTGGGTACAGTGTGAAACACACACACACACACACACACACACACACACACACACACACACACACACACACACACACACACACACACACACACACACACACACACACACACACACACACACACACACACACACACACACACACACACACACACACACACACAAACAAACACACCCTTTCAAGTCCATAAGCTTAACAGCAGATCTACTAGCCCTTCTGCAGTGCCTCCATTCCCTCACCATGTGTGTGCGACGGTGAACCTCCTTTTTTTGTGGTTGCTGTTGTTGATCATCATGCGGCGGAGCAGGCGTGGAGAGTTCCGGGGGGAGAGGCGGGGGGAGATGGAGGACGGTGAACGGCGGTGGCCACGGGTCCTCTCTGGCTGAAGCAGATTCTCTCTCAGGATTTTCACCAGGTCCTCGTTCAGACCGATATGTTTAGCCATGGGGGGCACTGCCAGGGTGTCAACCCCCACCCCAACACCAGCCTGCTGGGCCATACCCGCCACGGGTACACCCCCACCACCACCAGAAACAGCCGAATGCAGTCAGTCAACCTGGACGACCGTGCGCCACAGTCCACAAGCACTGGAGACCGTAGATAACAGCCAGTAACAGTCTGGAACAGCTAGTGGCCGTCCACAGCAGTCTGCTAAAATGTGAAAAGCTAAACAACCAGGCAAATCTCCAATCCAAAATCGTTCCCCTAGTCCACTTTTAGGTTTTTTTACTGAACAAAAATAAATGTATTTCCTGCAAAAAGACTCCTCACTTTTTTTCTTTCTGTCTCTCTCTTCCTCCGGTTGACGGATGGATGGATGCGTTCAGGTCGGTTCTGTTCTTCTGCTGGAGAGCACTGAGAGGTGCTGCTAAGAAGGCGTGACAGAGAGAAAGAAGGAGGGATGGGGGGAGGAGAGTGAAGGGGGGGTTCCTTATTTTCCAGTAGTCTTTCCCAGCTTAGATGCAGCCTGGTCCAATGCAGCCCAGTCTGGTCCAGCTCAATACGACAAAGCCCTGTAGAACAGATGGGTACAGCCCAGTCCAGTATGGTGCAGACCTAGTCCAGTGCAGTAACCCAGTCCAGTCCAGTATGGTGCAGACCTAGTCCAGTGCAGTAACCCAGTCCAGTCCAGTATGGTAGAGACCTAGTCCAGTGCAGTAACCCAGTCCAGTCCAGTATGGTGCAGACCTAGTCCAGTGCAGTAACCCAGTCCAGTCCAGTATGGTAGAGACCTAGTCCAGTGCAGTAACCCAGTCCAGTCCAGTATGGTGCAGATCTAGTCCAGTGCAGTAACCCAGTCCAGTCCAGTATGGTAGAGACCTAGTCCAGTGCAGTCCAGCCGGGTAAGCAAGTCCAGTTGAGTCCAGTGCAACAGCCCAATCTAGCCCTACTCTGCCTCCCTCCGGTGTCTTGCAGAGCCTGGTGTAGACTGATGTCTGCAGGCTGTCTGTGTGCTAATAATCCAGGAAAGCGGAGTGGAGCAGCTCAGCGCAGTGCAGAGCGGCACGTCAGAGCCCAGTACAGCACTACCACTGTTACAGCTCTCCTTTCCCCTCATCTCTTCCTAAGCTCCGCATTGGCAGCCTAGGAAATTCTGCTCTGACGCAGGGGGAGGGTGTGTGAGACCAAGAGCAGGAACATGATCAGAACGAGTAGAGGTGTATAGTGTGTGTGTAAAATATGATCAGGGAGGAGAAAGGAGAGTGTGTGATTGAGTGAGAGAAAGACAGAGACAAAGAAGACAGAAAGAGCAAGTGTCTGTGTTATGACGTTTGTCTGACAGACTGTGGGGAAGACTGTGTACACAGTATACATATGTATGGGTGTATGCACATGAGTGAAAGCTATGTCACCTGTTAAATCCACTCCAATACAAGTGTAGACCTTACCGTGAAATGCTTACTTACAAGCGCTTAACCAACAGTGTAGTAACAACATAACAATAACAAGGCTATTTACAGTGGGTACCGGTACCAAGTCAGTGTGTGTGGGGGGGTACAGGTTAGAGGTAATATGTACATGTAGGTAGGGGTGAAGTGACTATGTATAGATAATAAACAGCGAGTAGCAGCAGTGTACAAAACAAATGGAGGGAGGGGTCAATGTAATAGTCCGGTGGCCATATGATTAATTGTTCAGCAGTCTTGTGCCTTGGGGGTAAAAGCTGTTAAGGAGCCTTTTGGTCCTATACTTGGTGCTCTTGCCATGCGGTTGCAGAGAAAACAGTCTATGTCTTGGGTGACTGGAGTCTCTGACAATTTTATGGGCTGCCTATTATATAGGTCCTGGGTGGCAGGAAGCTTGGCCCCAGTGATGTACTGGGCCGTAGGCACTACGCTCTGTAGCGCCTTATGGTCAGATGCCCAGCAGTTTCCATATCAGGCGGTCATGCAACCGGTCCGGATGCTCTCGATGGAGTATATATATCTGGAGTACTTCTCCTGTCTAATCCAGTGTCGTGTGTGAATTTAAATATGCTCTTTCTAATTCTCTCTTTCTTTCTCTCTCTCGGAGGACCTGAGCCCTAGGACCATGCCTCAGGACTACCTGGCATGATGACTCCTTGCTGTCCCCAGTCCACCTGGCTGTGCTGCTGCTCCAATTTCAACTGTTCTGCCTGCGGCTATGGAATCCTGACCTGTTCACCGGACGTGCTACCTGTCCCAGACCTGCTGTTTCAACTCTCTAGAGACAGCAGGAGTGGTAGAGATACTTTTAATGATCGGCTTTGAAAAGCCAACTGACATTTACTCCTGAGGTAGTGACTTGCTGCACCCTCGACAACTACTGTGATTATTATTATTTGACTATGCTGGTCATTTATGAACATTTGAAAATCTTGGCCATGTTCTGTTATAATCTCCACCCGGTACAGCCAGAAGAGGACAGGCCACCCCTCATAGCCTGGTTCCTCTCTAGGTTTCTTCCTAGGTTTTGACCTTTCTTGGGAGTTTTTCCTAGCCAACGTGCTTCAACACCTACATTGCTTGCTGTTTGGGGTTTTAGGCTGGGTTTCTGTACAGCACTTTGAGATATCAGCTGATGTACGAAGGGCTATATAAATACATTTGATTTGATAGTGCAGCTGTAGAACTTTGAGGATCTGGGGACCCATGCCAAATCCTTTCAATCTTCTGGGGGGGAAAAGGTTTTGTCGTGCCCCCTTCACGACTGTCTTGGTGTGTTTGGACTATGATAGATCGTTGATGATGTGGACACCAAGGAACTTGAAACTCTCGACCCGCTCCACTACAGCCCGTTGATGTTAATGGGGGCCTGTTCGGCCCGCCTTTTCCTGTAGTCCACGATCAGCTCCTTTGTCCTGCTCACATTAAGGGAGAGGTTGTTGTCCTTGCACCACACTGCCAGGTCTCTGTAGATGTGTGTCATTCAGAGGGTGAATGGGAAAGACAAAAGATTTAAGCGCTTTTGAGCAGGGTATGCCAGGTGCACCGGTTGTGTCAAGAACATCAACGCTGCTGGGTTTTTCACACTCAACAGTTTCCCATATATATCAAAAATGGTCCCCCACCCAAAGGACATCCGGCCAACTTGACACAACTGTGGGTGTCGACATAGGCCAGCATCCCTGTGGAACAACTTGACACCTTGTAGAGTCCATGCCCCGACGAATTGAGGCTGTTCTGAAGGCAACAGGGGGTGCAATTCAATATTAGGAAGGTGTTCCTAATGTTTTGTACATTCAGTGTATGTATGTGTGCAAACAGAGAAATGAGAATGAAAGGCATAGGCTATTCCTGGATCACTTGTTAGCTGGTGCAGCAGACAGAACTAAAAGCACACATTAGTTATTGAGTAACCATTGAGTAACCATTGAGTAACGCTCAGCCCACTAAAAACAGAACTCTCATTAGTGAATCAGGGCAGGAGTGTGTTATGCCACTTTTAAACAATACAGAATGAAGGGCAGAGACAACCCTTGTTGGTTCTCAGATGATCTAGCAGAAATCAAGGAAACAGAATGCTGTGTGGGCTACAGCGAGAAGCTCTGATTCAGCTGATGATTGGATGGCGTTTAAATGCCTTCAGAATCAGGGTGTGGCTATGACCGACAGCTGAAAGCAGACCACTACAAATCATCTGAATAATCCTTCCACATTTTTGCAAGTGAAAGGTTTAGAGTACAAAACAAAATGCACAGCTCTCTAAACAACTGCTGGTTACCTCACAGCTGGTTACTCTTTTAAGCAACGTTTGCTGTATGCAGGTGGATTATTTGATAGGTTTAAAGGTCAACATGAGCTCCCTGTGAAATGACCTGACACTCCCTAGCACTCCTTCACCAGGTCCTCCTTCTCGCCCTTCTCTGTCTCAGAGGTGCGTAGAGCCCTGAAAGTGTAGAGCCCTCCAGTGGCACTGATGATCTAGACCCCTGACTACTACAATTAGAGGCAGACATTGATTCCCCTTTAACATGCATCTTTAACCTCACCCTAGAATGTAATGAGGTTGTGGAAATCAGTGTTTGTCCTACCTCTTTTGAAAGCAGGTGATCCCACTCTACTGAATAACTATTGGCCCATATCTACGTTGTCTATTCTGGCAAAGGTATTGGAGTTCCTTGTCAATGAGCAGCTTATGGCTGAGTGGTTTGCGATGGGGTTTCTGGTCTGGCCACAGAACTGTCACAGCAATTTTGGAGGTTTTAAATGATTTTCACAGTGCCATGGACAGGAAGCAGCATTGTGTATCTGTATTTATAGACTTGGTGTTTGACACTGTGGACTGCCGTGGTGCAGAGACTGAAGTGTGCTGGGAATAGTGGTCATGCTCTGGAGTGGTTTGTGAACGACCTGTCAAATCGAACTCATTGTGTTAAGGCAGATGGTAGTATATCGGACACCTTTTAACATGATTCAAAATAATCTGTACGATTTCAAACTTGTTCTGAATTCCTCTAAAACAAAATGCTTGGTATTTCTCCAATACTAAACAATATGGAAACCATGTAATCACTACCTTGGAATCACAGTCTATAGAGCAAATCAAAACGTACAAGTATCAGGGAGTTTGGGTGGATAAGAAGTTCAGCCTCACCACCCATGTAAAGAACTTTGTCAGGAAACTCAAGCTGCATTTGGGGTTTTATTACCAGCACAAAGCTTGTTTTTCCATTGCCACCAGAAAATAGTTGATTCATTGTACTCTGTATTGGACTACAATGTATGTACAAGCCTCAAGCTCTACACTGAAGCCTCTTGACTCATGCAGCCCTTCATTTGTCACCAATCAGAGACGTCCATCTCAACATTGTGATATCAACAATGCTGTTGGGTGGACATTACTTGCAACATGCAGGCTCAAACACTGGTACATTGCTATTTAGAAGGCCATTTCAGGAAAACTGCCATTTTAACTATCCTCTATTCTAGCTTGATGTAACGGTTTTCTGTATGGGAAAGAGAGTAGGACCAAAATGCGGCGTGTAGATTGCGATCCATGTTTATTCAACTGAAGCAACACGAATCTAAATACAAACACTACAAAACAATAAACGTAACGAAAACCGAAACAGCCTAATACTGGTGCACATACACACAGACCAAGGACATCAAGACACTAAGGACAATCACCCACAAAACCCAACACCAAACAGGCTACCTAAATATGGTTCCCAATCAGAGACAATGACTAACACCTGCCTCTGATTGAGAACCATATCAGGCCAAACATAGAACTAGACAAACTAGGCATGTAACATAGAATGCCCACCCAGCTCACACCCTGACCAACCAAAACATAGAAACATACAAAGCAAACTATGGTCAGGGTGTGACACTTGAACTGAAAACACATACAAGCTCAAATCTCTATCTTGTTTTATTAAGAGTCGGGAAAATTAGAACCAAGCATTTTATTTTACCTTATTAACCAGGTAAGTTGACTGAGAACACCATTTAATTTACAGCAATGACCTGGGGAATAGTTACAGGGGAGAGGAGGGTGGATGAATGAGCATATTGGAATCTAAGGATGATTTGGTTGCCATGATGGTACAAGGACCAAATTGGGAATTTAGCCAGGACACCAGGGTTAGCACCCCTACTCTTACGATAAGTGTCCTGGGATCATTTAGTGACTACAGAGTCAGAACACCAGTTTACGTCTGAAAGACGGCACCCCTACACAGGGAAATGTCCCTATTTCACTGCCCTGGGGCATTGAGATTTTTTTTAAATGACCAGAGGAAAAAGTGCCTCCTACTGGCCCTCCAACACCACTTCCAGCAGCTTATGGTGTCCCATCCAGGGACCGACCAGGACCAACCCTGCTTAGCTTCAGTGGGAAGTCACCAATCGGATGCAGGGTGGTCCTTTCATTACACAGCCCCCTGGTCTTGAATTCCCTCCGAGCCCACCTAAAACCCCAGTACCTGGTGTCCCTGGAAGAGTTCAAAGGACAAATAGATGAACAGGTTGTTGAGACATGTAGTTGTTTCTATTTGTTACCCCATGTCACTAGTTTGCATTGCAAGGAAGCACGCTGTTTACTTCACACACACACGACACACATACCTGCACGCACGCACACACATCCACAGTTTGTTTGCTGTTGTATTTGTGCTGTTGCTAATGTCTTCTTGTCTGCGTTGTCTGTTTTGTCTTACATTGTTTTTTATCCCAGCCGCCGTCCCAACACAGGAGGCCTTTTGCCTCTTGCCAGGCCTTCATTGTAAATAAGAATTCGTTCTTAATTGACTTGCTGTCACGCCCTGACCTTAGAGAGCCGTTTTATTTCTCTACTTTGTGAGGTCAGGGTGTGTTTTGGGGTGGGCATTCTATGGTGTCTATTTCTTTGTTTTTGGCCCAGTATGGTTCCCAATCAGAGGCAGCTGTCTATCGTTGTCTCTGATTGGGAGTCATACTTAGGCAGTCATTTTTCCCACTCTCTGTTGTGGGATCTTGTTTTTGTTTGTTTCTGGTTTAGCGCTACAATACTTTACGAGTCGTTTATTCTTTCTTGTTTTTTTTGGTGTTCATTTAATAAATTCAAAATGTAGGCCTATCACGCTGCACCTTGGTCTCATTCCGACACTTGCCTAGTTAAATAAAAAAAATGTATTGCTGGGAATGTGTGTGTTTGAGTGTAATGTTTCCATTAGGATTTTTTTCCAGCAGCAGTGGCAAAGTCATCATAGGGGGTGGCGTGGTAGTGGCCCTGGCAAATGCTGCAGTCTCCGACCAAATATTTTTTAGGCCCTCCTGGCCGCAGAGACAAAATGTTCTGTTTAAAATCAAATTTCCTGCAATTCTACACATTTTGCTATGGGGCCAAGATAAATAAAATCAGTTTGAAAGCAAATTTCCTCTCAGCCCCATTGTGTGTAGTTTTAAAGTAATTGTCCAGTGAAAATCACACTTTTAAAAATGTATAGTCTGTTAACTCATGCCCAAATAGTGCTGAGCAGTTAGTGCTTTTTGAGGTCGATTAGTGCAGTTTGGTTCGATTATTAAAAAAGAATCACGGTTTTCGACCCAAAAAATTGCATTATGTGGGTTGAATTCTGTAACAACACAATGACTGCCCATACTGCTTAACACCATAATTTATTCACATGACTTTAAGAAAATATTTCAGTTGTTGTGTATTATATATTTGTTTTATTTGATGACTTTATAATTTCATTCAAAGTCATCATCTCATCTCTATAGAGCTGCTGGCTATGCTGTCTGACAAAATCACTGTTTTAGTAGTTCTTCAAAGTAAATAAAGCATACTTTTATGACTGCTGAATACCAACTATCAATCACTTAGATCAGTGTTTCCCAAACTCAGTCCTCGGGACCTCATGTTTTGGTTCTGCCAAGCACTACACAGCTGATTCAAATAATCAAAGCTTGATGATTAGTTGATTATTTGAATCAGCTGTGTAGTGCTAGGGTTAAAAAAAAAATGTGCACCCGTTGGGGTCCCGAGGACCGAGTTTGGGAAACACTGACTTAGATCATGTGTTTTCAGTTTGAGATACCTTGCGAACCAACTGCTCTATCGCTCTAGAACACACCATCTTATGTCTCTTTTACGTAGAAGGCGTCGAAAGAAACATATACCGGACAAGTAGGTGGGCAATGCATTATGGCCATTGTAGTTAATTAACCATTTTTCTGTGCTAAATTACACTGAACAAAAATATAAACGTAACATGTAAAGTGTTGCATGTTTCATGAGCTGAAATAAAATATCCCAGACAAATTTGTTTACATCCCTGTTAGTGAGTATTTTATACTTTATTAAGATAATCCTTCAACCTGACAGGTGTGGCATATCAACAAGCTGATTATACAGCATGGTCATTACACAGGTGCACCTTGTGCGGGGGACAATAAAAGGCCACTCTGAAATGCTAAGTTTTGCCACCAAACACAATGCCACAGATGTCTCAAGTTTTGAGGTAGCGTGCAATTGGCATGCTGACTGCATGAAACTCCACCAGAGCTGTTGCCAGAGAACTTAATGTATATTTTTCTACCATAAGCCGGTTTAGAGAATATGTTAGTACGTCTAACCGGCCTCACAACCGCAGACCACATATAACCACGCCAACCCAGTACCTCCACATCCGGCTTCTTCACCTGCGGGATCGTCAGATAAAGGTAGGGGGTGGTGCTGAGGAGTATTTCTGTCTGTAATAAAGCCCTTTTGTGAGGAAAAACTCATTCTGATTGGCTGGGCCTGGCTTCCGAATGGGTGGGTCTATGTCCTCCCAGGCACACCCATGGCTGTGCCCCTACCCAGTCTATGATATCCATAGATTAGGGCCTAATTTATTTATTTTACGTGACTGATTTCCTTATATGAACTGTAACTTGGCAAAATCTTAGAAATTGTTACATGTTGCGTTTATATTTTTGTTCATTATCATTTCCTGCAATTATACACATTTTGCCATGGCTTATGCCATGTTCTTATGCTATCTGAGTGACTCAAACATTATAACAAAATTAATGGCAGCCCCATGCCATGACATTATTTGAATTTTAGATTCTCCCTGGCTGTTTAGTTATTCTCAAAGATGATCTTATTTAAACAATATATTGCTCCATTATATTTTCTACATAATTCATATTTTGTTTTAGTTGTTTATGTTTATCCTGAAAATGTTTTACCACCCAGAGGAAAAAATTACTTTTATTTTTAATATCATATTTTTGGGAGTAGCGACCAAGATTTGGCAGAGGCAGCCTGCCACCGCTAAATAAATATAGGTGAAGCATTTTGAGTGTGTATCCAAAGTGGCTGTGTTAGTCATTCCAAATGGACCCCTTACCCCTACACTATAGATGGGTGCTTCACCAGGTGGATGTCTGATAATGAACTTGCTTTCACCTGCCCGGGGAGAAGACAAGGAGAGGAATTCTCTTCAGACTATTGAGTTTCACCCTTGCACTGATGAGCTCAACATTAAAGGAGAGCTGATGTCATCTCTCACATAGCTCCTAGAAAAAGGCTGTCTCAAATCACTCCACTACTGGTTCTCTTCCCTTACCACAGTGACTTTATCTTTGCTATTCAGGAATTGTGACTGCCTTAACCTTAAGCAATGTCATCTTCAAATAGTTGTCATAAAAAAGGTGACGCCCTAATGGTGTTAAACTGTAATAATGTATCCATTATGCATCTCAGTATGCCAGTATCCAGTGAAAAACACACTCCTTTATTCCACTGATCAACATTTATAGCCTTGTTGGATATCTTGCGTAGGCTCAAAGTGATTCGCTATTCTTATGTTCTTCCATTCTTCTACAGAACCAGGTTTCCAACCATTGAGAGTGGAGAGAACAGGTAGTGAAATAGATAAATGAAGAGGCCATAATATGAATCCATTTCTCTGACCCCATCTCTACCCAGCAATGTTGAGCCTGACCTCACTGTCCTCCACAAGCCAATCTGTATGAGCAAACCCATATCTAGTTTACTGTGTTCCTGTACACAATGGAGCGATTTCAGCAGCAACATAATTTTTTGTTGAATTCAATCATTTTGAATTTGCATTAGGTTATTGAATTTGTAATGCACAAATTTAATCATTGAATTTATAAATGTAACTTTTATTTCAAATGTAATTTCTATTTAATTGAATATTCAATTTCGATATTTACAGTGGCAAGAAAAAGTATGTGAACCCTTTGGAATTACCTGGATTTCTGCATAAATTGGTCATCAAATTTGATCTGATCTTCATCTAAGTCACAACAATAGACATACACAGTGTGCTTTAATTAATAGCAAACGAAGTATCATATTTGTATTGTCTATATTGAATACATAATTTAAGCATTCACAGTATAGGTTGGAAAAAGTATGTGAACCCCTAGGCTAATGACTTCTCATAAAGATAATTGGAGTCAGGAGTTACCTTATCTGGAGTCCAATCAATGAGATTAGATTTGAGATGTTGGTCAGAGCTTCCCTGCCCTATAAAAAAAACACTCACAAAATTTGAGTTTGCTATTCACAAGAAGCATTGCCTAATGTGAACCATGCCTCAAACAAAAGAGATCTCAGAAGAATTGTTGACTTGCATAAAGCTGGAAAGTGTTACAAAAGTATCTCTAAAAGCCCTGATGTTCATCAGTCCACGGTAAGACAAATTGTTTATAAAATGGAGAAAGTTCAGCACTGTTGCTTCTCTTCCTAGGAGTGGCCGTCCTGCAAAGATCACTGCAAGAGCACAGCGTAGAATGCTCAATGCGGTTAAGAAGAATACTAGAGTGTCAGCTAAAGACTAACAGAAATCTCTGTAAAAAATTGCGAAAGAGCATCTGGATGTTCCACATCGCTACTGGCAAAATATTCTGTGGACAGATTATACTAAAGTTGCTATCATCGACGGAAAACCTAGT
Organism: Oncorhynchus gorbuscha; assembly: GCF_021184085.1. NCBI lineage: Eukaryota > Metazoa > Chordata > Actinopteri > Salmoniformes > Salmonidae > Oncorhynchus > Oncorhynchus gorbuscha. Next base: position 64,478,700 of record NC_060176.1, on the reverse strand, counting down.
TCCCAAGACATTTTGCAGGAGAACGTAAGGCTCTCTGTCTGCCAATTGAAGCTCAACAGAAGTTGGGTGATGCAACAGGACAACGACCCAAAACACAGAAGTAAATAAACAAAATAATGGCTTCAACAGAAGAAAATATGGCTCTGGAGTGGCTCAGTCAGAATCCTGACCTCAACCTGATTGAGATGCTGTGGCATGACCTTGAGAGCGGTTCACATCAGACATCCCAAGTATACTGCTGAACTGAAACTACAGAAACATTTTGGTTGAAGTTATTGCTGCCAAAGGAGGGTCCACCAGCTATTAAATCCAAGGGTACACATACTTTTCCCACCCTGCACTGTGAATGTTTACACGGTGTGTTCAATAAACACATGGAAACATCTAATTGTTTGCGTGTTACTAGTTTAAGCAGACTGTGTTTGTCTATTGTTGTGACTTAGATGAAGATCAGATCAAATTTGATGACCAATTTATGCAGAAATCCAGGTAATTCCAAAGGGTCACATACACATGGTTAGCAGATGTTAATGTGAGTGTAGCAAAATGCTTGTGCTTCTAGTTCCGACTATGCAGTAATATCTAACATTCACAACTATCTTATACACACAAATGTAAAGGGATGTGTAATGAATACTCAGGGAGAAAAAGGTGTAGATTCACACAGAGCGCGGCAGATGTTTATTAAGCCTTCGCAGAAGGTAAGAATCGTGGTCAAACACAGGTAGGCAAACAAAAACAAACAATACCTCACAACCATACAAACAGAAAGAACTGAACTAAATAGGGAGCTGATGAGACCAGCTGAGAAACGAACACAGGTGAAATCAATGAAAGACAGGGCTACGTTCCAGAACACAAAGAAAAAGAACACAAGTTTGACTAAGAAAAGAAAAGCAGAACCTTACAGGATGAATAGAATATGTACATATAAATATGGATGGCATGCGGAATAGGCAAGATGCAGTAGATGGTATAGAATACAGTATATACATATTTATCATCTCTGTGATAAATATAAGCTTCTCGCAGTTTCTGAAGCCAATGTGGCATGTTTCATTTTTTTATGAACAGGGCTCTAGCGTTTGAACCAAACCTTTTTGGCTATAAACTATTATGACCCCATTCTGGAAAGCTAACAGGCTAACCACACTGCTGACGTTGCAAAATTAATTTAGAAATCTATGTTATTCAATTATTGAACCCACACTGCCAACGAGCATCTGCGTTGTCGAGGGCTAAAAGAGAAATCAGTTCTATTTCTGTAACGGCGTTCTTCGTTTGTCAAAAGAGAGTCGGACCGAAATGAGGCGTTGTGGTTACTCATGATCTTTAATGAAAGAATAGCGATACATGAAAAATAACTGAAAAATACAAAACAACAAACGGAATGTGAAACCTAATTACAGCCTATCTGGTGAAACTACACAGAGACAGGAACAATCACCCACGAAATACAAAGCGAAACCCAGGCTACCTAAATACGGTTCCCAATCAGAGACAACGAGAATCACCTGACTATGATTGAGAACCCCCTCAGGCAGCCAAGCCCATACAACACCCCTACTCAGCCGCAATCCCAATAACCACAAAACCCCAATACGAAATATAACAAAACAAACCCATGTCACACCCTGGCCTGACCAAACAATCAACGAAAACACAAAACACTAAGACCAAGGTGTGACAATTTCTGACGCAGATCGTCAGTCCTGCCTCTCCCATCTCCTCATTAGTTTATAGAAGCAGGTACCCACGTGCCATCTCCTCATTGGCTATACCCACGTGGGTGACTGAATGATGAACGAGGTCAGTGGCGGTAATGCACCTAATTTATGAAAGTTGCCAATCGCAATATAAAGTCAAGAGAAGAAAAAGCCTGGAAGAAAGAGAGATGACTAGAAATGATTCGGTTGACCGTTTTATCTGTGGATTAAGTGGCGGAGTAGAAGACCTTGTGCATTTCAGGTAAAATAACAACTCAATGTTTATATCCCAGGACAAATTAGCTAGCAAGTGCAAGCTAACTAGCTAAATTGCCATAAATGTTTAATGCTTTTCGACCTGTCCCCAAATTAATATAATTGGTTCAGAGTTTGTTTTGATATTTTAACCTGCGTGTCGTGATCGCGTTTGGTGTAGGGGGATAAAATAAATGTATGCACGATGGCGCACACGCGCAGCCGGTTTGGGTCCGTGTAAGACTCTCTGGAACATGCCTGGAGTTCCTCTCTATGATGATCACAGCCCGTGCAGGACACGTTAGAAGGGAGTGTCACGGAAACCACAATTTGGCCTCCATGAGAATATAGTTGAAAAACCCTGCGTTTGATTCTATCCGTTCTCCTTATTTTTCCTGGCTGGAAAAGTACCAGGATGTTGTCTCTGGTTTTGAATCTGAAATTTGAAAATCAAATCTGATTCAGTGTCGACCTGTCATTAAGGGATGGTGGGGCAGTACCAGTCAAAAGTTTGGACAAACCTACTCATTCAAGGGTTTTTCTTTATTTTTTACTATTTACTATATCAAGGGTCTCTTTCCAAGATTAAAAGGATAACCTTTCTGTTCAAGTGTTGCTGTGCACAACAAGTCCCCAAAATGTTAGTATGCTGCTGCATAAATTATGTAATATGCCAGGGAGATATGTAAACTGTAGATAAGAAAGTAATAATAAGTGAATTAAGCTGTTAGTAGCCCATGTGCCTCACCCTAGTAATTTGGTCCCTTTCCCCTCATAACTTAGCCTACTGTTCTGACTTGGTGGTGCACATATAGCCTATATGCTGTTTTAGAGAAATGTCATCACTGAATATTGTAAGAGATTTCATTGTCTGCTTATATGCCCCCTTTACTTATCCTCCGGTTCTGACGTGTACAGGGAGAATACTATAAGAACGGCCTTTGTTCTGAATTATGTCGCTGTACATTTCAAAAGTGCTGAACAAATAGTTATACCGACTACATCCATCTTGGCTCGCTCTTTAATGTCTTAATCAAAATTACAGATTGCCTCTTATCTGCTCATCGTTCCCTTATGCCATAGTTTGTACATCTCAATTGTCAATAGAAACCACATTTGTCAGCCATGTTTCTTTTACAAAGGCAGTAAATGAGGCTGAATGAACTGTTTCGCTGCCAGACAAGGCTCAGGACCTCACAAGGCTCTGCTGATAGCCAGGTGAAGCAGGGTAAGAATTCACTCCATGGTGCTTAAAAATGAAGCTCTGCTGTTGGGACAGCTTTATGTAGACCCTAACAGTTTGTGGGCACCGTTTCACACCGTTATAGTTCAATTAATATATTGTTTAGTGTTGTGTTGATGCTTTGCTGGCATGCATAAACAAATATTTGGGGGAATTTGCCCCACCAAGATTTACATGCTAAAATAACCACTGATCTGAATGCATCTGAAAGGTTTAATATATTAAACTTTTATCAACTTGAAATGATTGCTTGATATGCAGACAATGAATGCAATATCTACCCTATTGAAACTGAATATATAAATATTGTTATTAAATATTCAATTACATTTTAATTGAATTTGAAAATGGAATGCAATATTCATTCACTTCAGTTTCAAATCATGAAATACAAGTAACATTTATGAATTCAATGATTAAATGTGTGCATTACAAATGCCAAAATAATGCCAAAACAAAATCCTAATACAAATTCATGAACACAGTAGGAACACTGGCATTTCTAAAGTCTTACAGCAACCTCTTGGATCTGGGAAAGAACAACTGGATTCATCTTTAACCTTGTCATTGAGACTAGCTGCTATGTGTATCATGAGAAGAAAAATAATATCCACCACTCTTTCAATGCTCAGAGCGTTTCATCCAGCATCTTTTCAACCACATCTCTTGGAGCATGGTGTGTACACAGTGTGTGGGTATTTCTCATGTGATATTCTATATACCCTCTGCTTCTGTGGATGTGTAAACTGTACTGTTTATCAAAGCGAGGAGTACACAGTATTCAACCTCTCATCTACCTCTTCACTGTACTTAGGTATGCGGCCTTGCGTCCATCCTCCTCTTACAGGCTATTTACAGAGAGAAATGACTCAGGGAAAGGCAGATACACTCCGAATATAACAGGAAATGACATAATCACTTTCAGTCTAGAACACCAGTGGTGTATTACTGACTATGTTTCATGCAGATCAGGGCAGTTTATTATACAGGTCTGAATTAGCAAGGAAGTATAGTCTACGTAAAGGATTTCAATTATGAAAGCACACTGATATGTTAAGATCTGCAGGAAATGTCTTGTGTAGTCAGTACTGTACACTCATCTTCCATCTCTATCTCCTCCTCCTTATGATAACCCCATAGTCATGACTTTCATCAACATCAGCATTGCAACCACTATCATCACCATCATCATTATCATCTTCATCTTCCTCAACACTAACTCAGGTTTGCAGATGCCCATGAGAGTCTATACAGCCACCACCTTCAGGCCAAACAGTGTCATTACAACAGACCAACAGACATCACGACTTGGAAAGTGTTTTAAAGAGGCAATCAGCAGTAGAAACAATACAAAATCACGTCCGTTTATGTAAAAAGCTGAGTTATGGGGCATGAGATATTTAACCACACTCAAATTCAAGGAATGACGGTTTTGATGCCGTTTTGAGGCTGTTTATTTACATTACATTTGTTTACAAACATCGGAGTGAAACAAACATGTATTTTGGGTTATGATGGGGTACGACAGATGAACTAAGCTCATTACACATTTATAAGTTCTATTCTTCAAGAATCAATGGGTACATATCATTCATTTTTATGTCCAAAAGTTGATGTAGCAACAGCTGATTGCCCCTTTAAAGCTACAGTAGTCTGTCAGTCAGCTAGGTAGTGGTACACTGCAGCCTCAGTTGAATTTCATTAATGATCGTTCATCAACAACAGTTTTCAGTTAACTAATGTTGATGAATGGGAAGCAATGGTTGTTTTAACTATAGCCTGTGGTCTATCAATACTGCATTGTGTTTGCACCCTTACAGAAAAAACAAATGATGTCATGTAGAAAATCACATGTTTTTGGAATACTTGATCACGTGATCATGTTTTCACATGTGTAGTTTTGTCACATTAACTTCACATAAGATTACATGATCTACTTGTCCCTCCATTTCCTTGTGTCTATTTCTCTCTCTTTCTCTTTATCTCTCTCCCTTCTTCCTCCCTCTCTCTATTCTATATTGCCCTCTCTCTCTCTCCATTTCTCTTTTCCCATCTCTCTCTCCCCTCCCCCCCTGCCTGAATGACGTCTGGTTGTATTTCACCCTCGTTACCAGGGGCAACCTGGATGGAAGGAGACAAGTGGATGTGTGGAAAGATAGAACTAGCTCAGGGCTTGAGACATAAAAGGGGAATGAAAAGAGACAAATCTGCAGGACAACTCCCTGCTCAGAACACACACACACACACACACACACACACACACACACACACACACACACACACACACACACACACACACACACACACACACACACACACACACACACACACACACACACACACACACACACACACACACACACACACACACACACACACACACACACACACTCGCTTCTGTCTTCCAGCCATTATTTCTCTTTATTTTTCCCTTTCTCTCCTTTCACCACACACATACAGACAGAGACACATATACACAAAGTGCCATATCCAAGAACATAGCCTCTATGATATGGAAATATTATGAATACAGGATACAGCACACAGTGATTGAAGACTCAGTAAATGGCTGGTTGGTATGTGCATGCTGCTCTCTGCTGGTTACTTTACAGTACAGTATCTTGTAGTGTGAATTAATTTTCTTGGACGGAGATGAGTGGTTCTTATGAAAGCTTGTTTCTGTCCCACAAAAAGACTATCAGGTAAAGACATATCTCATAATTTAGAGAATTCAACATAATGTATTAGCCTGGAAGTAAGGACTAGTCCTCTGTCCTGAGGCTAGTATGGGGAAGTTTATTGTCTAATATAATGGGGAGATACTAAATTATCTTAGGGAGTCTAGCAGAGTGAAAGGTAGAGATTTTTCTGAGTTACACAAGGCTACACATGGAGGGGAAGCTTCATTCAAATAGTGAGAGAGAACCAAAGTGGAGAGAGAATCAGACTGTTGGAATCCAAGCCTCTGTCTCCCTTATGTGGATATCTTCTACAACTGCTTCCCAGCTGAATCCAAACTATGACCCACAACATGAAACAGAAGGTTCCGACAGAATAGTAGACTGTAGCTATGATACATAATGCATGCATGCTACATTTGCGTGAAAGAGAAGAATCAGCACTCAATGAAAGTTGTCTTTACATATTGAATTCAAATAGTTGCACCCTCAAATCAAATCAAATCAAATTGTATTTGTCACATACACATGGTTAGCAGATGTTAAATGCGAGTGTAGCGAAATGCTTGTGCTTCTAGTTCCGACAATGCAGTGATAACCAACAAGTAATCTAACTAACAATTCCAAAACTACTGTCTTATACACAGTGTAAGGGGATAAGGAACATGTACATAAATCAAATCAAATCAAATTTTATTTGTCACATACACATGGTTAGCAGATGTTAATGCGAGTGTAGCGAAATGCTTGTGCTTCTAGTTCCGACAATGCAGTGATAACCAACAAGTAATCTAACTAACAATTCCAAAACTACTGTCTTATACACAGTGTAAGGGGATAAGGAACATGTACATAAGGATATATGAATGAGTGATGGTACAGAGCAGCATACAGTAGATGGTATCGAGTACAGTATATACATATGAGATGAGTGTGTAGACAAAGTAAACAAAGTGGCATAGTTAAAGTGGCTAGTGATACATGTGTTACATAAGGATGCAGTCGATGATGTAGAGTACAGTATATACATATGCATATGAGATGAATAATGTAGGGTAAGTAACATTATATAAGGTAGCATTGTTTAAAGTGGCTAGTGATATATTTACATCATTTCCCATCAATTCCCATTATTAAAATGGCTGGAGTTGGGTCAGTGTCAATGACAGTGTGTTGGCAGCAGCCACTCAATGTTAGTGGTGGCTGTTTAACAGTCTGATGGCCTTGAGATAGAAGCTGTTTTTCAGTCTCTCGGTCCCAGCTTTGATGCACCTGTACTGACCTCGCCTTCTGGATGATACCCTGCCACAACCCCAAACTAAGGAGAGAATTAATTTGCTGATAACTTTGGGGGTTATGTGATAACTGGCTGATAAGTCATAATACACAGAATAAAGCCAGTATAGCTTAATAAACAAATGTTTATCTTTAAACTTTACACTGCATACAATATACAGTACCAGTCAAAAATTTTGACACACCTACTCCTTCAAGGGGTTTTCTTTATTTTTTACTATTTTCTACATTGTAGAATAATAGTGAAGACATCAAAACTATTAAATAACACATATGGAATCATGTAGTTAACAAACAAGTGTTAAACAAATCAAAATATATTATATAATTGAGATTCTTCAAAGGTGCCACACTTTGCCTGGATGAAAGCTTTGCACACTCTTGGCATTCTCTCGACCAGCTTCATGAGGTAGTCACCTGGAATGCATTTCAATTAACAGGTGTGCCCTGTTAAGTACATTTATGGAATCTCAAATATAAAACTCTTGGCACTCTTGGCATTTTGATTTGTTTAACACTTTTTTGGTTACTACATGATTCTTCCATATGTGTTATGTCATAGTCTTGCTGTCTTCACTATTATTCTCTAATGTAGAAAATAGTCAAATAAACAAAAATCCTGGAATGAGTAGATGTGTCCAAACTTTTGACTGGTACTGTATATCATAACGCTTACATCATAAGACTCAAATTAGAGTACGTAGAAATGATCATTTGACCAATAGAGGGCAGGCTTTGCTCAGAAACCACTCAAACATCCACATTGAAACAGCACTTCTTTTGCATCAAATTCTCATTGGAGGCATTTCAACAGCCACTGTGTCTGACCACAAGAGAGTCAATGAGTCTAGCACATAAGGCTACTGGTATTGAGACTAGTAGCCTTATGTAGGACATGTGATCATATTTACACTATCAAATGAGCTTTAAAATCTGACTTAACACAAAACCTCAGGCTTTCTAAGATATCAAACAGCACTTAAAAGCCTCTTCTGACAACACAAGAGACAACACTCTCAGAGGTCCAAAAAGTTATGGGCAGAGTCAGAAAGATGGCTGTCAGAAGTATTACAATGTAAACTTACTTTTAATCTGTCTGTCTGCATATTTCAAGACATGGCATATGAGGATGCAGAGAGATACCTGATGGGTTGGACGATACTTTTCTCGTCAATCATCTTGAAAAAAACATATTTTCAAAATGAGAAACCAAACAATCCTCCATCGTTAACACAATGGACAGGTCAAATGCTTTATTATCCGAATGTTGAAAGTGCGTGGGCGACGGAGAGAAACAAAACAGCACAGTTTGAGGCCATGTGGCGGAGAGTGATGCGGGCGCTGGAGTTGGAGGTGTGAGCAGGTGTCTGGGCAGAGGTGATGTTGTGGATGTTTGTGTGCCTCTGTATGTTGTTGTTTGTATGTGGATGTTTTGTATTGTAAAAAAATGTATGATTTTTTTTTTTAAGTAGATAGCAGAAGTGTCCTATTTTACCTGTCCTTCCTTGTGTTGCACTGAATGGTTGTGTGTCTAATACTATGAAGGCTGACAGTTCTCTCTTTTCACTATTTTTACAGTTTAACATTGAAGGGGCGTTCACTGCAGGTGACTCACCACACTGATATAAAATGAGAGTGTTTGGCTGTCCGCAGAGAGAAAAGTCCACGGTAATAAAAACATACTGTTAGGTAATAATGTCTGGAGGCTGTGAGTTCCCAACTATTCCCTGACTCTATGAGCAATCAAATATTAATGTCTTCTTCTGACTGAATGTAGAATTCTACCTTTCTTCAAATGATGGAAATGACAGCACCATCAACAGGAATATTTAGATGGCCCCAGTCTGCAGTCCACTTTGAATAGACTATACGTTTGTCTTTACATAGCCCCCAAACTACAACTACACAGAGACAACTGTTCAGACAGGGTAAAACCAACAAAGCTCAGCATCTCTATAGCCAACTCCACCATCCATACATACAGACCTACAGGGATAAATCAAATCAAATGTTATTTCTCACATTTATTTTACCATGCAAGTGAGTTAAGAACAAATTCTTATTTTTCCATTGGCGGCCAACCCCAGGCAAACCCTCCCCTAACCCGGGACTCCCGATAACAGCCGGTTGTGATACATCCCGGGATCAAACCAGAGTCTGTAGTGAAGCCTCTAGCACTGAGATGCAGTGCCTTAGATCACTGTACCACTCGGGAGCCCTAAAATGTGTTGAATACAACACCTTACTGTGAAATGCTTACTTACAAGCCCTTAACGAACAATGCAGTTTTTAGAAAATACCTAAAAAAGTAAGAGATAAGAAAAACAAATAACTAAGGATACCGATACAGAGTCAATGTGGAGGCTATATACAGGGGATACCGGTACAGAGTCAACGTGGAGGCTTTATACAGGGGATACCGGTATAGAGTCAATGTGGAGGCTATATACAGGGGATACCGGTACAGAGTCAATGTGGAGACTATATACAGGGGATACCGGTACAGAGTCAACGTGGAGACTATATACAGGGGATACCGGTACAGAGTCAATGTGGAGACTATATACAGGGGGTACCGGTACAGAGTCAATGTGGAGACTATATATAGGGGGTACCGGTACAGAGTCAATGTGGAGACTATATACAGGGGATACCGGTACAGAGTCAATGTGGAGGCTATATACAGGGGATACCGGTACAGAGTCAATGTGGAGGCTATATACAGGGGATACCGGTACAGAGTCAATGTGGAGGCTATATACAGGGGATACCGGTACAGAGTCAATGTGGAGACTATATACAGGGGATACCGGTACAGAGTCAATGTGGAGACTATATACAGGGGATACCGGTACAGAGTCAATGTGGAGACTATATACAGGGGGTACCGGTACAGAGTCAATGTGGAGGCTATATACAGGGGATACCGGTACAGAGTCAATGTGGAGGCTATATACAGGGGATACCGGGACAGAGTCAATGTGGAGGCTTTATACAGGGGGTACCGGTACAGAGTCAATGTGGAGACTATATACAGGGGGTACCGGTACAGAGTCAATTTGGAGGCTATATACAGGGGATACCGGTACAGAGTCAATGTGGAGACTATATACAGGGGATACCGGTACAGAGTCAATGTGTAGACTATATACAGGGGATACCGGTACAGAGTCAATGTGGAGACTATATACAGGGGATACCGGTACAGAGTCAATGTGCCAATGTGCGGGGGCACAGGTGTCGAGGTAATTGAGGTAATATGTACATGCAGGTAGTTATTAAAGTGGCTATGCATTGATAAGAGAGTAGCAGCAGCATAAGGGGGGGGGGGGGGGGGTCTGGGTAGCCATTTGATTAGCTGTTCAAGATTCTTATGGCTTGGGGGTAGAAGCTGTTTAGAAGCCTCTTGGACCTAGACTTGGCGCTCCGGTACCGCTTGCCGTGTGGTAGCAGAGAGAACCGTCTATGACTAGGATGGCTGGAGTTTTTGAAAATGTTTAGGGCCTTCCTCTAACACCGCCTGGTATAGAGGTCCTGAATGACAGGAACCATGGCCCCGGTGATGTTCTGGGCCGTATGCACTACCGTCTGTAGTGCCGCCTTGCGGTCGGAGGCCGAGCAGTTGCCATACCAGGCAGTGATGCAACCCGTCAGGATTGGTTCAAGCCCTGAAAGAGTTCAAAGCAGTGTCCTCTTGGTGTCCCCGGCAAGGAGGGCCAGGATGGCAGTGGGCTGGCAGCGTGCTCATCAGCCAGTCAGAGTAGCCTTCCTCCCACTCCCCCCACCACATCCCCCTGCACTGTGAGAAGGTCACCCCCTGACCACAGCACCCCTCTGACAGGTCCAGAAATGACACAGCAGCATTCTGGAGGATTCTGCATATATTTTTGGATTAACCAAACTCAGTAATGTAATCTGATTACATTCAGTTACTTTTAGATTACTTTCCCCTTAAGAGGCATTAGAAGAAGACAAAAATGTATGTTACCAATTGAACAACATCTATTGTAGGATAAATCAATGTTAAAGTTTACATAGGTGGCCATGTATGGATGTAAATGTTACTTTATGAATTGGTTTAGGTAGGCTTCTTCTAACCCATCACTTTCTACTACATATAATAATATGATTAAATTATTATCTTTACATTAAAAACCAAAGTCTATCAGAATTCCAGTCATTCCAATAAATGTTAACCTTGATCTTCAGAATTAGGACTTGGAAATATGGAAGTATAGATTAGCCAAATTGTTTAACCTGAGCATAACCCCAAAACTAAGGATTTATAAGCCAGCCCTACTCTGTTGTTTATGATTTTGTTATCATGGAGGATTGATTAGGCTCATTGATTCGAGTTGAAAAATAAATGCTGCGCTCATGGAATGGCATGCTTTGAGCACTACTGAAAAGTGTTATTTACATATGAAAAATGAATGCCATTGGCTGCATTTGCTATAGGCCTATTGTTTACCTGTTAGTTGGTGAAATTGTGATATCTTCATAATATGCAGCTGTTTAAAGGGCAAATCCACAGATGAAACATTAACAAAACGGACACCCCTTCTCTGTTTTGGTAAAAAGCTGAGGGATGTGCCTGGAGAAATGTAACCACTCTCTCAGATCATTAGACAGAGCTATGGACTGACCATCCATGATATAAAAATGATTGTTTTAACCATGTTGTGAGGCTATACAGTGTTTGTTTACGAAGAAGAAGGCCAGCATCCCGGAGTCGCCTCTTCACTGTTGACATTGAGGCTGGTGTTTTGCGGGTACTATTTAATGAAGCTGCCAGTTGAGGACTTGTATGTTGTCTGTTTCTCAAACTAGACACTCTAATGTACCTGTCCTCTTCCTCAGTTGTGCACCGGGGCCTCCCACTCCTCTTTCTATTATGGTTAGAGCCAGTTTGCTCTGTTCTGTGAAGGAATCAGAACAGTTTCAGCTGTGCTAAAATAATTGCAAATGAGTTTTCTAATGATCAATTAGCCTTTTAAAATGATAAACTTGGATTAGCTAACACAACTTGCCAATGGAACACAGGAGTGATGGTTGCTGATAATGGGCCTCCGTACGCCTTCAGTATGTAGATACTCTATTAAAAATCAGCCGTTTCCAGCTACAATAGTCATTTACCACATTAACAATGTCTACACTGTATTTCTGATGATATGATCAATTTGATGTTATTTTAATGGATGCAAAATTTGCTTTCCTTTCAAAAACAAGGACATTTCTAAGTGACTCCAAACTTTTGAATGGTAGTGCATACAGTTAAAGTTGGAAGTTTACATATACCTTAGCCAAATACATTTAAACTCAGTTTTAAACAATTCCTGACATTTAATCATAGTAAAACATCCTTGTCTTAGGTCAGTTAGGATCACCACTTAATTTTAAGAATTTGAAATGTCAGAATAATAGTAGAGAGTGATTTATTTCAGCTTTTATTTCTTTCATCACATTCCCAGTGGGTCAGAAGTTTACATACACACAAGGAGTATTTGGTAGTATTGACTTTAATTTGTTTAACTGAGGGCAAACATTTCAGGTAGCCATTTTGGCCAATTCCTCCTGACAGAGCTGGTGTAACTGAGTCAGGTTTATAGGCCTCCTTGCATTTTTTTTCACACATGCTTTTTCAGTTCTGCCCACAAATTTTCTATAGGTTTGAGGTCAGGGCTTTGTGATGGCCACTCCAATACCTTGACTTTGTTGTCCTTAAGCCATTTTGCCACAACTTTAGAAGTATGCTTGGGGTCCTTGTCATTTGCGACCAATTTTTAACTTCCTGACTGATGTCTTGAGATGTTGCTTCAATATGTCCACATAATATGTCCACATATTTCCCTCCTCATGATGCCATCTAATTTGTGAAGTGCACAAGTCCCTCCTGCAGCAAAGCACCCCCAAAACATTATGCTGCCACCCCTGTGCTTTACAGTTGGGATGGTGTTCTTCGAACTGCAAGCTTCCACCTTTTTCCTCCAAACATAACGATGGTCATTTTGGACAAACAGTTCTATTTTTGTTTAATCAGACCAGAGGATATTTCTCCAAAAAGTACAATATTTTTCCCCATGTGCAGTTACAAACTGTAGTCTGGCTTTTTTTATGGCAGTTTTAGAGCCGTGACTTCTTCCTTTTGATTTTCCCATGATGTCAAGCAAAGAGGCACTGAGTTTGAAGATAGGTCTTGAAATACATCCACAGGTGCACCTCCAATTGACTCAAATTATGTCAATTAGCCTATCAGAAGCTTCAAAAGCAACTACATAATTTTCTGGAGTTTTCCAAGCTGTTTAAAGGCACAGTCAATTTAGTGTATGTAAACAGTGATACAGTGAATTATAAATTAAATAATCTGTCTGTAAACATTTGTTGGAAAAATTACTTGTGTCATGCACAAAGTAGATGTCCTAACTGAAGAAATTTGTGGAGTGGTTGAAAAACGAGTTTTAATGACTCCAACCTAAGTGTATGTAAACTTCTGACTTCAACTGTATAAAAAAAATATATTCCATAGGCTGGGATCCGCACTATGCAGCTGTTACAAGAGAACATTTTTTCACTGGCTGTCCATTAATAGGCAGCTTAAACTTCCTGAATTCAACCATTATTGGGTTCAAATACACATTTAGATTTGTGAACAGCCATCCACAGCAACCACAATCCACAAGGCGTAAATAGCTAAATGAGAGAGCAGCAGTGGAATTCACATCAATGCGCTATGTATAAAACAATAATAAGTGATGTCCGTATCGCCGTAGACGACGCCACTGCTGTCATCCTTACCTCCAAGCGTTTATTCAAGTTGGATAAACTTTTGGAAGACATAGCTGGACTGTAGCCTACAAAAGCCTATTCCTGCTCTTTCATACAATCCATTAAAAGATGATTTTGTGTGTCATCGTCTGACTTGTGGTCAGACTGGCTCAGGTGGAACAAACTTAAATTTGCTCCTTTTTTCAATGCTGATTTGAATGTCATTGAGAAAACAAAGAAGTGTCAAAGATTTTTTCTTCTCGCAAACATTCTTTCTCAACGTAAAAGTAATCCTTGAAGTAATCATGTAGTTTTTCAAAAGTATCTGTTATCTGATTACAATATTTTTGCTGGTAACATAACAGATTACTGTTACCGCTTTTTTGTAATCCCTTACTCCCCAACCCTGTTCATACCTAACTGACTTTACAACTCTCCCTGAATGCAGCCAGGTTTATCAAACACCTTGTACTCTGGAATACAACACATGTAGCAGCCATTGAATGTCTCATAAAACAGTGAGTGCAAGTTACTAAAAACAGGGTTGTTCTATTCTACACCAGGTTCTTCAGTCCTCATGCTACTCCTCTCTGCCACCAGTCCCATCAGGCTGAATGACAGACAGTCTTTCTCTGTCTCTCAGATGTGTTTATTTTTGAGAAACACTGTGCTGTGCTGGTCTGGGCAGAGAACATTAGATGTTATTTATCGCCCCTCTCTCTGGCAAAGACACCCATGATTAAAAGACAGAGGATAGAAGGGGGAGAGAGAGGAGGAGGGAGGCAGGGAGGATGGGAGAGAGAGCGAGGGAGTGAGGGTGAACAGGCGCTTGCCAAGATAGAAAGGCGAGCTGTCTTTAACTGATGTGAAGTGGCAGTAAATGAAAGTGGATGAATATAAATGACCCGTGGGGGGTGGGGGAAGGAGAGAGAGAGAGAGAGGGAGAGGGAGAGAGAGGGGGGGGGGGTAGAGGTGGGGAGGGCTTGTCGAAATAGCCCATAGACCATAGTGGTAAACAGTTAACATCCTAGTTACTCCGTCCCCAGTCAGCAGTGATGTATTTATGTGCCAGGTCAAGGTGTATGTCCCCAGGGCTCAGGGCAGTAGACCTGTAGATTTATGATGGCGGAACAGAGACCATACTGTTCCCCTCAGTCAAGAGTTTTACAGGAACTGACAAAAAGGTTAGTTTAATTTCTTTATATCCACTACAGGTCCAAATTGTATGAATTGTATTCTAATACAACTCAATCCTCATGGAAAGATAGTGCCTGTTTAATAATGATAACTGTTTTTGAAAATGTGAAAATTAATTATTCCGACTGAGTAAGAGTCAGTCTCAGTAGCCTGAGGCAGTGTTATGTTCCCAGTGTGTTTCTGTGGTGGCGTGACACAATCAATCACAGAGAGCTCATAACCACCACCACCACGAGGAAGCAGTCTAGATGAGAACACCTTACTGATAGAGCTAATGTGGACCTGATGATTAACTGCACAGCTCAATATCACACAGCCGTCATCACTTCCCCCTTCGGCAGAGAAAGCTAATATTGAAACTCATGTCCAGTTATTACTCTTTTACAATTCACGCACCCATGTGTGTCGGTGGCACGGTACAGGCTCAGATTTCAGCAATTGGGCTTTGATTTGCCAAAAGCTCCTGTCAACAGCATCCCAACCACACTGAGTGAACTGTGGGCTCATTCGTTAGACACTTCATCAGAAAGGATAGATTTTATTTTTGAAGATCGGATTACACATTCAGCCACACTAAATAATGTATGATGTGGGCTCCTCTCTCTCTCTCTCTCTCTCTCTCTCTCTCTCTCTCTCTCTCTCTCTCTCTCTCTCTCTCTCTCTCTCTCTCTCTCTCTCTCTCTCTCTCTCTCTCTCTCTAATTGCTATGCTACTATGACATGGGGTCCACCCTTCCCCAGGTTGATGGAGGTAGTTCTATATGAAGCAGAACCAAAGAACCAAGGTTTAGTGTTTAATGGTAACATAGTTAACTTAAAAACATCACATGGGAGGTTACACCACAATCTACATAAATAAAGCGATCCCATTCAAAACGGAACACATTTCCCTTACAAAAAGAGGGACCAAATCTTCCTTGCAAAATAGATCTGATCTGACTTAGCCTTTTTGACTTGAGTCAATAAGATGAGCTAAAAAGACAATGTAGTGGATCATGAAGCAGCACTGACCGCATGTGTGTGAACAGGGTATGAATAGGAGAGGTCAGGGAACTTACCTAGAAGAGGTTAAGGGTCAACAAGAAGTATAGGTCCAGAGTCCACAGCAATAGGCGAGAAATGGAGCAAAGGAGACAGAGAGAACATATGTTAGAAGATTATATTTGAATATTCAAATTCTCTATCCTCGATTCTCTGGCAATGTCAATCATCTACCAATGTTTATACCCTTTCAAACGCATTGTGTATCCTAGAAACAAAGCATGGTGTCAATGTAATGTTTGCACAGAAAACACGGGTCACAAGTTGGGATTGGGGCCTGTGAGTAGAAGTGTCACTGCCACCACACTAGACCCTACACACATGCATGAATGCATGCACACACACACACATGCAGACACACATACTAGCCACTAGAGGAAGAAATCTCTCTAGTCTCCATCCTTATTAATGTCTCAGTCAGTAATCAGTGAGAGTTTCCCTCTCCCTTTTCTATCCCTTCATCATTATCTAATTTTCTGTAGGCAGTCTCCTGCCAGGTCAAATGTATTTGATTCTATTTCAGGGGTTTTAATTAATAAATAAAAGTCACACTCTTAATTGAAGTGTATTTTTATTTGAACAAAGTTAAGAGATTGACACAGAGAGGGGAAAAAATTGGTAAGTTAGTCTAGCCAGCTAGCCAGATATTTAAACTTGTAGTAATCATGGGGAAATTATTGACTGGGGGGTCCCCATTGATTTTGTTAGTCACTCTCACTCAGGTATCATGTTAACAACTGCAAACATTTCTCTCCAACCCATGGCAAAATGTGTAGAAATGCAGAAAACTTCTTTAAAACATACATTTTCTTTATGCCCCATGGCAAAATGTGCAGAATTGTAGGAAATTAACTCTAAAAACGTACAAAATTTCAAAAGGCAAGGGCCGGCTCTGACTGCATGTGTGGGTTTGGATGTGGGTGCGCAGACCCACAAGCCACTACGGCCCCTCATGATGAGTTCAGATTTTTTTGAGGCCCCATCCCCATCAAAGTTGTCCATCCCTGTATTAACATATTCCTCATCAGGGTGTGATATCCATGAAGGAAATAAGGGCTAATTATGTACACTGTGGTGTTTGTTAACAATTTACAAATGCAGGTTTGCCAGTGTGATCATTTCAAAATAGAATGCATGTGTGTGTGTTTCCTGTTTATGTGTGCTAGTGTGGACCAGAGGTTAGTGGCTGTCTGTCTGCCTCAACTCTTGAGAAGCATCAACAAGAGAGAGCGGCTCTAAGAATACTTATTGACAATTCTACCTGTAGCTAAAAACATACATGCAAATATATCTGCTGATCAACATTCTACAAGTTAGATATTCTTTATTTAAACTGATAAAACACAACAAAATGCACATAGAATAGAAAAACAGTCAAAAAAAACATGGCCAAAAGTATGTGGACACATGCCCGTCGAACATCTCATTCCAAAATCATCGGTATTAATATGGAGTTGGTCCACCTTTTGCTGCTATAACAGCCTCCACTATTCTGGGAAGGCTTTCCACTTGATGTTGGAACATTTCTGTGGGGATTTGCTTCCATTCAGCCACAAGAACATTTGTGAGGTCGGGCTGTGATGTTGAGCGATTAGGCCTGGCTCGCAGTCGACGTTCCAATTCCTCCCAAAGGTATTCAATGGAGTTGAGGGCAGGGCTCTGTGCAGACCAGTCAAGTTCTTCCACACGGATCTCGACAAACCGTTTCAGTATGGACCTCGCTTTGTTCACGGGGGCAATGTCATGCTAAAATAGGAAGTGCCCTTCCCCAAACTGTTGCCACAAAGTTGGAAGCACAGCATCATCTAGAATGTCATTCATTGTATGCTGTAGCATTAAGATTAAGGGGCCTGGCACGAACCATGAAAAACAGCCCTAGACCATTATTCCTCCTCCACCAAACTTTATAGTTTGCACTATGCATTCGGGCAGGTAGCGTTCTCCTGGCATCCGCCAAACCCAGATTTGTCCGTCGGACTGCTAGATGTGGAAGCGTGATTCATCACTCCAGAGAACGCGTTTCCACTGCTCCAGAGTTTAATGGTGGCGAGCTTTAAATCACTCCAGCTGACATCTGGCATTGCACACGGTGGTCTTAGGCTTGTGTGCGGCTGCTCGGCCATGGAAAACCATTTCATGAAGCTCCCGACTAACAGTTATTATGCTGACGTTGCTTCCAGAAGCAGTTTAGAATTCGGTAGTGAGTGTTGCAACAGAGGACAGACGATTTTTACATGGAATGAACTTCAACACCACTTCCCAATAACAGCACTTACAGTTGAACGGAGAAGTTCTAGCAGGGCAGAAATTTGACAAACTGACTTGTTGGAATGGCCACATTAAAAATCACTTCAGCGTGGGCCATTCTACTGCCAATGTTTGTCTATGGAGATTGCATGGCGGTGCTCTCGATTTTGCACACCTGTCAGCAACGGGTGTGGCTGAAATAGCCGAATCCAGTCATTTGAAGGGGTGTATTTTGAACCACGATTTAAAGTATTCTTTGTTCATGCCATTCTGCCTGTTGTTTTTACCTTGAATTATTTATTCAAAAGAACATGTACACTGCTTAAAATGCTTAGTAAATCCAGCTCTAAAATGTCCTAAAAGAAGACAAAAGAAGCCTCTGTTATTTCCCCTGGTTTGACATCACTTTCCTCTTTCACTGAGACCATAAGAAGTAATACTGTCCTATTAAATTGAATGAATCTGTCCCCATCTATCCCCCTCCATCCACCCCTTCCATTGTAGTACATCTCCCAGTGGACATGGTCAGGCTGACCCTGTCATCCACCATCCCCCTCCTGCTGAAGGAGACTCTCCTGTCCAGTCAAGGGCCTTCTCAAGGACTTATACACACACACATGCAAGCAGGCACACACACACTGCTGTCTCCCTGGTACTCTAAGGGGTTGCTCTTAATAAGGCAGTGTGGAAACCTTTGCGTCTCCTACTGCCAGAGAAGACTCTGAGTGTCTTTACCAAATTAAAGGTCATTCTGAAGCACAACAACATGACAGAGGAAACCCAGAAGTGCACTGAATAACTATCAAACTTAAGAAGATCTACACATCAGGAAGTACTGTATATTTCCTATTCCTCTGATGGATGGCAGTGACTTAAATGTGGGGATTTGTAAGGAAGCGTTTCTGTACTCAGGCCCTGGTTCCCTGGTCCAATTTCACACTCTTTCATTTCTCTCTTTCTGCCAGCTTGTTATTTAAGAGTCCCTTTGGGCTCTCTGAGATCTGCTTTCATCTGTTCGGGTGGATTGGTATCATGCATTTAGCCGTCTTCTTATTTCAAATAAAGGTAAAGTTCCCCTCTGCATAAAGTATAAGTGTGTGCTGGTGTACTATTTTATCTCAACTACAACAATCTGACTGACAAGAGTACTTAGTTAGAATACTATGGTATTATGATAGGGATTGGGGGCATATTTGTATTATATTTTTTTGTTTAACTAGGCAAGTCAGTTAAGAACAAATTCTTATTTACAATGATGGCTTACACTGGCCAAAACCAGACGACGCTGGGCCAATTGTGCGCCACCCTATGGGACTCCCAATCATGGCCAGTTGTGATACAGCCTGGATTCGAACCATGGTATCTGTAGTGACGCCTCTGTCACTGAGATGCAGTGCCTTAGACTGCTGCGTCACTCAGTAATATGCTCCCATGTACTAATGCTAAGAATCATACACTGTATAAGCATCACTACTCACTGTTCTCTAAATGGAGGAATAGCCTAAAACAATCAATGAGACCTACTATTACAATGGATACCAAACCTTTCTGTGGCTCTGTGTTCAAAATTATCCATTAACTACTCAAGTCAGTAAGTCAGTCCTTGGGCCTGTCTTTGTGTCTAACACCAGACTAAACACAACAGTGATAGTGTGTACTTGAAGCAGGGCTGCCAGTCTTGCGGTCTTGCTGGGGAGAACAGTGAGAGGTCTTCACAGCAGACGGTAACTATAGATCTCACCTTCTAATGACACGATGCCACACACAACGTTAGGTGGAAACACACACACACATCTATCCTGGGAGCACATGAATGGCACGCACGCTCGTGTGTGAGGTGTAAACCTGCTCAGTTAACTGGGCGATTTGAGAGTAATTGATTATTATCCCTTGGAGGACCAAGTGTGTGTGTATGGTGACTGAGACAAACACACACACAGACAAATAATACATATATTTTGGGGAATAGAAAGAACAGCTGACTGAAAACCGGATGGCCTGGCATTTGCGCGGTCGAGTCCGTTTCTGCTGTAACATGGACTCTACAACATGATAAAACTTTGTTGCTCCCTGCTGAAACAAACTTGATGTTGTAGCAAATCAGTCTTTGGTTGGCAAGGCAACGTCCCCCTCCTGCAGCAGCACCTGGAGTCAGAAGCAGTGAGAAAATGTGCATCTCAATTTATTTTGCTATTTGAGCGGTTATTACGGTGACCATTGTCATTTGGCTGACCAATAACCATCATACAAAATTCCATGACCGTCATGGCCCTACTAGAGACATCAGGAAAAAGAGAACGAGAGAAGAATGGGAGAGAAGGGAGGCAAAGAAGAGAAAGGATGGTAAAGAGAGCAATCTCCCTTCATGGAGGAGCAGCCTGAGGGAGGAAGTGCCCACTGACACTGTTTGTGTGTGTTTGTGTGTTGGGGAAAGGGCAGGGAGAAAGAGAGAATATATTGTCGGGTTCCATACAAGCCAGAGGCTCCACAGCTGCATCGGATGACAACATTTACAAGTCATCCCGAGGGGTGACTGGGGGTGACCCTCCCCCCAACAAATGACCCACTGTCGTGGGTTGCTCAGCTCATCGCTCTCATTCTGTCTTGCTACAACAGGTTGGTTCAGGAGTAGCAAAATCTGCAGGAAGCTTCAAAGTTACAAAGGAAATGGAAAGTGAGTTTTTGCCTAACCACTGCGCCCAGGTTAATGAGACCAAATTGTTGACAAGAAAGGACTCCAAAAAAGTGAATGAATCCATACAGATTTTACTCATATTAGTAGATACAGGTGTCATTAAATCACCCAAGGACAGGTTCATAATAATGGACTATTCCACCCTAACTATTCCACCTAGCATTGTTTCCCGTGATATGATTGCAAATGTGACTTTCTTTTAAATTATGTTGCAGCAAGGAGGGGTTTTCCGAGCAGGGCAAAGAAATGAAAGGTGCTGCTAATACTGCCATTGTTGTCGAGGCAGATGACATGTATGTGTATCCCATGTATCTGATGCTGTCTGGACAAAAAGAGTATGGCCAGACAGAATCAGATACATGGGCTACATATAGTAAGACAGAGGGGCGCTTTTTCCGGTGAGACAGTTTCAGCCACTTGTGAATTGAAGGAAAGTTGGTGGGTGCACAGTGAACTGTTTGGATGCTGGAATTATTTTGGATGAATGTGTGAAGGTAACCTACTTTTTGAAGTGATTTATTTGACAATCAGATGAAAACTAGTTGTGTTCATGGCATCTTAGAATGGAATACATTTTTACAGTTGTCTTTAATAGACTTGGGACTCCAAATCACTAAGTCTAACCAGTTTATTAGGGACTATTGCAATGTGCATGTCCCAGAATCCCAGTGTTTAATTGTGTGTGGAAGGGCAGAGTCCATTTGGCAGCGGAGAACTGGGACGGAGTTGGCACTCCTAGCTTTGGTCACGCAGACGTGGAGGACTCAGAGAGACAGGTGAACTGGCTCCCCCACTAATTAGAACACGGGAATTCAAGTGGCACACATCCATCTGTAGAGGAGAGGATCCTGCCCCAAGTCAGCCACTTAAACCAGATGGCTCGGAGATGATGAGCCCCACAGTAACTAGTTAAAACAACAATAACCCAAAACCATATTTCACAGTTGGACAGGAACTCAAGACACTTACTTTGAGATTCATTTCCTCTTTAAAAGTCCCTGATGTCACATTTGGCCAGAAACTTTCGGAATAATTTCTCTCACTTAAAGTCATGAGAACATTTCTTATCTGGCCATATACAGACAAGCAGGCTCATGTGAGAAACATCTTCCAGTAAAACCCTGATATGTCAGACAGTCTCATCCTTTGAGCAGTGTGAATCCATTCCAAATCCATATTTTATGAACAGAGTTTGAAAAATACAAACTAGACAAACAAAGACTTCCAGGCATCGTTTCACTGCTGGATTTCTGTGTCTGTGTTTGCTCTGCCGGTTTGTTTTCCTGACAGACATTTACAGCGCTTTAATGATTATCCCTGGTGCCTAGAGTCCAATCAGAATGGAGAAGACTGGATTGTGTTAAATGCCACAATGTAGGGAGACGTACCTTCCTGCATGGCATGAAGAGGTAGCTTGCTAAGGCAGAATGATATTATGTGTACCACCATTTATAGTGTACAATGCCCATTGGATTAACTAAATAAATAAATAAGCATGGATTATATTCAATGTCATCAGTTCACTGGAGAACATAATATAATTTGAAAGTAAAACACAAATTGTGCTTTATTGATCTGCACTTGCGGTTTTCAGTTCTGAAGTTAGTTTAGTGATGGTTGGTTTATTTTGAATTCGAGTTCATTGGACTGGTTGATCCTCGTGTTCGTCTCTTTTGTCATTTGGAGGAGACTCCTAGGTTTAACTAGCGTGGTGGTCTGTGCTGGTGGTGTTAGGGCAGTGCCACACACATCCATGGTGTTTGGGGAGAGACTTAAACCTTGACTCAGTTCTGCTCAGTCTCAGAGCCATAGAGCAAAAGCCACATTCACATACACGTTTATACACACGACACATGTGAGTGTAGTTGCTTGTGTACAGAGATGGGACCAAGTCACAATTTGTCAAGTATTAAGTCTTAACCTTCGAGTCTTCAATCAAGTCCCAAGAAATAACAGACAAGTCTCAAGTAAAGTCCACAGATCAGGTCGAGTCAAGTCACAAGTCCCTAATTTGGGGATTCATGTCCTCAAGTTAATGGTTACGTGTTATGCCAATTTCGATGCATTTTTTATTTCCTGATTTTCTTATACTACTAGTACACTACATAATAAACTTGAGTCAAAGACTATATTAAAAATGTACTTTAAAAAATCATATTACTGATAAAAAGGCCATACAAATGGTACCAATGACAAGACTTTTAGACTCTTAGGTTTTCAACACAGTTCACAGGAAAATCCCAAAACCAGGAAACCAGGAAAACCAGGAAAATCCCAAAAGTTGTTTTGTTTTTTCAAAACTATACAATAAAAAACAAGTGCAAACTTCAGAGCAGCCATTGTACGTCCTCAAGACTTCACTGCCCCATTATCATCATTTATTTCCTCTCTCTCCTACAATGCATTGCATTAGCAAAAGATCAAATTGGCCAAGGGTCTATCACCCATTTGTGTGCTATAGGACCGCAGTATGATTCTCCCTTGGCTGAATACACGATCCACAGGAGCACTTAATGCAGACACTGCCAAGAACCTCAGAACCTCTCAGGACAGTGAAGGAATAGTGTTTCTGTTCATAGTCCCGTTCGCAAATGTCAAGTTAGTGGCTGAGCTGAGATGCTGGAGTGCCACACACTTCTCTTTTGCGACATGCTACAAACCAGGGTCGGTCAATGCCGCCTTTTCTCGTGAACATGGCCTTATTTCTATTACAGCATGTTGGATGACTGTCATTCATATTCCATTCACCCAGTTCAATGTAACAACGATCGGTTTAGGCTACTACATGATACAACATTTTTCCCTATAGCCATCATGACGTTGCTACAACCTAGTCTATGAATGAATGTTTACAACGTAAGTATACACAGGTCGAGGGGAAACTTTGAGATGACAGTCAGTGACACATGGACAGACAGTGACACATGCAATACTGCCTTGGACACTCTTGCCTGCATCTACCTTATCTAGGGTGTAATTATTGGTCCAACAATTGCAAACAAGAGTTTCTATTGGACAAATTCTGGTATTTTCTATTCCCGTTTCATTTGCTTCAGTTTAAGAAACTTTTTTCAACGGAAATGGCGGAATGAATACACCCCTGATCACACAAACACAGTTCACTTTCATAACAGTTGTATTAATTCTAGCCTCTATGCACTCCTCCTCTCACCTTTTCCCATCATTTGTGGACTTCAATTAACAACACATCAGCTATATGTGACAAGGCGGAAAAACCTTTCCAAGCCAAACCATGTCATAACCGGTACACACAGCCTACATCGTTGTCCCTATATTAGCTAAAGTAATGTCCTAGTCAAAATAGCTAATTGAACTAATGTGATAGTAAACCTGTTACAATCATGCAGTAACATTACAGTGTATAGTCAATAAGCAGTTACACCGGCAGGCCCCGGTGGCAATAAGTAAGTGAAACCAAAAGCTTACTTTGACTTGGAAGAGTTCCAGTGTTGTGTTGGATAGTCATAGCCAGCTAGATAACATAATATCCCTCTGTTTGAGCATGGTGTTTGACTAACTAAACTAGCCAGCTGCATTTGCTAGCTAAGTAAGTGAAACTGAATGTGAAAATAATTGAGGAAATCTCTCCCTCTTGCTTCTCCTTAATTTTTTAATAAACGTGGTTTATTTTAAAGTGGTTTAAACTGTGCAACTATTGTCTTTCTCTCTCTTTGAGTCAATTACTCACCACATGTTATGCACTGCAGTGCTAGCTAGCTGTAGCTTATGCTTTCAGTACTAGATTCATTCTCGGATCCTTTGTTTGGGTGGACAACTAGAGCTCCGATAGGTTGGAGGACGTCCTATGGAAGTTGTCATATGGAAGTTGTCATTCTATGGAAGAGGGTGAGAACCAAGAGCCTCCTAGGTTTTGTATTGAAGACAATGTACCAAGAGGAGCATGGAAGATAGCTGTCCTCCGGCTACACCATGTTGCTACCCTACAGAGTGCCGTTGAGGCTACTGTAGACTGTCATGACAGTCCATGAGAATCCAAATAGATCAGGCTTGCAATGAATAACTTCAATCAGACCCCCTCTCACCCTAGAGGGGGAAGGAAATAACCAGTGGGGGATAACAACTCACGACCTGTTGTAAATCAAGGGAGAAGATTCAGGCCTGAGCTCTCAAGATTCACCAAAGGAGTGTAATTTGTATCAACAGACTTTTTCCCACTGAAACTCTAACACGTTCAAAATCGAATACAGGAACAATATTTCTAACATATAACTTTGGGAATGGTCAGGGGCCATAGAACACTAATGGAATTTTGTTTATTATTTTGTGATGTCATTAAACATGTTATAAAGGAATACTGTAACTTGGAAAGTATACCCACTACATATATGAATGTTACAGATACAGGTATTGAAATCTCGCGTCTTGTGACGGCCGGCCGCCCAACAACCTGCCCGCTTGACCCTATCCCCTCCTCTCTTCTCCAGACCATTTCCGGAGACCTTCTCCCTTACCTCACCTCGTTCATCAACTCATCCCTGACCGTTGGCTACGTCCCTTCCGTCTTCAAGAGAGCGAGAGTTGCACCCCTTCTGAAAAAACCTACACTCGATCCCTCCGATGTCAACAATTACAGACCAGTATCCCTTCTTTCTTTTCTCTCCAAAACTCTTGAACGTGCCGTCCTTGGCCAGCTCTCCCGCTATCTCTCTCTGAATGACCTTCTTGATCCAAATCAGTCAGGTTTCAAGACTAGTCATTCAACTGAGACTGCTCTCCTCTGTATCACGGAGGCGCTCCGCACTGCTAAAGCTAACTCTCTCTCCTCTGCTCTCATCCTTCTAGATCTATCGGCTGCCTTCGATACTGTGAACCATCAGATCCTCCTCTCCACCCTCTCCGAGTTGGGCATCTCCGGCGCGGCCCACGCTTGGATTGCGTCCTACCTGACAGGTCGCTCCTACCAGGTGGCGTGGCGAGAATCTGTCTCCTCACCACGCGCTCTCACCACTGGTGTCCCCCAGGGCTCTGTTCTTGGCCCTCTCCTATTCTCGCTATACACCAAGTCACTTGGCTCTGTCATAACCTCACATGGTCTCTCTTATCATTGCTATGCAGACGACACACAATTAATCTTCTCCTTTCCCCCTTCTGATGACCAGGTGGCGAATCGCATCTCTGCATGTCTGGCAGACATATCAGTGTGGATGACGGATCACCACCTCAAGCTGAACCTCGGCAAGACGGAGCTGCTCTTCCTCCCGGGAAGGACTGCCCGTTCCATGATCTCGCCATCACGGTTGACAACTCCATTGTGTCCTCCTCCCAGAGCGCCAAGAACCTTGGCGTGATCCTGGACAACACCCTGTCGTTCTCAACTAACATCAAGGCGGTGGCCCGTTCCTGTAGGTTCATGCTCTACAACATCCGCAGAGTACGACCCTGCCTCACACAGGAAGCGGCGCAGGTCCTAATCCAGGCACTTGTCATCTCCCGTCTGGATTACTGCAACTCGCTGTTGGCTGGGCTCCCTGCCTGTGCCATTAAACCCCTTCAACTCATCCAGAACGCCGCAGCCCGTCTGGTGTTCAACCTTCCCAAGTTCTCTCACGTCACCCCGCTCCTCCGTTCTCTCCACTGGCTTCCAGTTGAAGCTCGCATCCGCTACAAGACCATGGTGCTTGCCTACGGAGCTGTGAGGGGAACGGCACCTCAGTACCTCCAGGCTCTGATCAGGCCCTACACCCAAACAAGGGCACTGCGTTCATCCACCTCTGGCCTGCTCGCCTCCCTACCACTGAGGAAGTACAGCTCCCGCTCAGCCCAGTCAAAACTGTTCGCTGCCCTGGCCCCCAATGGTGGAACAAACTCCCTCACGACGCCAGGACAGCGGAGTCAATCACCACCTTCCGGAGACACCTGAAACCCCACCTCTTTAAGGAATACCTAGGATAGGATAAGTAATCCCTCTCACCCCACCCCCCCCTAAGTTTTAGATGCACTATTGTTAAGTGACTGTCCCACTGGATGTCATAAGGTGAATGCACCAATTTGTAAGTCGCTCTGGATAAGAGCGTCTGCTAAATGACTTAAATGTAAATGTAAAATGTAGGTATCCTGTGTGTGTGTGTGTGTATGTATCCTGTGTTGTTTTCTCTCCTTCTCCCCTCACAGGTGAAAATCATCACTCCCCAATCAGTCAACAATCAATCATCAATCAGAAGACACACCTCCTCCTGTTTCCTACCCTATCACAGTTCTTTAAAAACCCCATCAGTTGTTTGCTCTGGGATCTGTCATAACTGACACCCATGCCGCTCATGTAGATTGTGATAGTTGTATAGTTCAGTGTTGAGCGTTATGGCTGAAGTAGCATTAGTGTTTGCTATTTTCGTTGGCTCTTGTGAAGTAGTTAAGATGGCTACTTTTGATTTGAAATCCTTTTTGGATAACCCTTCGTGGGAGGAGTTGACTTAATGACCGTGGCTGACCATTATTCAATATTGATTCCGCAGAGTTTAGTTAAGGCAGCGTAGCCTAGTGGTTAGAGCGTTGGACTAGTAACCGGAAGGTTGCGGGTTCAAACCCCCGAGCTGACATGGTACAAATCTGTTGTTCTGCCCCTGAACAGGCAGTTAACCCACTGTTCCCAGGCCGTCATTGAAAATAAGAATGTGTTCTTAACTGACTTGCCTGGTTAAATAAAGGTGAAATTAAAAATTAAAAGTTAAACAGCTAGTGTTAAATGTATTGTTGGAAGAGCAGGTGCTTGTGTTACCACTGCCTGAGCCTACTACCCCTGTAGCGGATGTTGCTGCTCCTGTAAGCCCATTGGTGTCTGAGAATGAGGGCGAGGCTAAAGCTCCAGCCACATTGTCCCGTTTTGATCCACTCTCCCCATAGTCAAACGGTGATGTCAGGAGGGATGTCCGTTTAGCACAGTTCCAACCGGAGGAAGAGAGAGCCCAAATTAGGCGAGAGACTCTCCAGTTGGAGATGTGTAAAATTGAGGCAGAAAGAAAACAACGGCATTTGGAAATGTGTAAAATTGAGGCAGAAAAAGAACGAGAACAGCGGCAGATGACATTTAAAATGCGCCAGATGGAAATGGAGGCAGAGACAGCGAGGCTAGCCTTCGTTCCTACTGTCACTGTTAGTGAGTCGTCCTCACCTGCTGTGTCCTCAAACACGTTTGACATTAGTAGGCAGATTGCTTTAGTACCTTTGTTCAGAGAGTCGGAGGTTGACTCCTATTTTTGTGTATTTGAGCGTATAGCTGTAGCATTGAAATGGCCTGAAGAGATATGGTGCCTAATGCTTCAGTGTAAATTAACTGGTAAAGCCCACAAGGTTTTGTCAGCGCTACCTCTGGAGGACAGTTTGAATTATGACGTGGTCAAAGCTACTGTTCTTCGTGCCTATGAGCTTATGCCTGAGGCATACCGACAGAGATTTAGGTCTCATAGAAAGTCTTCTAGGAAGACTTATGTGGAATTTGCTAGAGATAAGGGAAATCTGTTTGATAAATGGCATGCTGCTAGTAATGTAACTGATTTCAACTCTCTCCGGGAGTTAATCTTGTTGGAAGAGTTTAAAAATTGCTTACCCGAACGCATTGTAGTTTACCTAAACGAACAGAAAGTATCCTCCCTGGCAGAAGCGTCTGTGTTGGCAGACGAGTTTGTGTTGACGCACAAGAGTGTATTTTCGGCTCAAACTGAGAGTAGAGCCACTGAGTTTCCTACCTTTAGTCCTAGTCGACCAGCAGTAGTATATCAAGCACACCAGAATAATGAGCGTCCCTGTTTCTATTGTCATAAAGTGGGACATATGATTAATGATTGCTTCCTGCTTAAACGCAAACAAGGGATGCCTCTTCGTGCCAAGCCACCAACAGGTGTTGCTCTAATTCGTACGGTTGTGAGGTCTGCAACAAAACAGGTGCCTCAGGGTAACTGTAGTTTGAAAGTCTCAGTCCCCGACCGCAGTTATGAACCATTTAATTTCCGAGGGGTTTGTGTCCCTAACGAATGACGAAGCGTCTCAGCGTCCGGTTAAAATCCTTAGAGATACTGGTGCGGCGCAGTCGTTTATATTGTCTGTTGTGTTGCCCTTATCTGACGGTACATACTGTGGTTCCAGTGTGTTAGTGCAGGGTATTGACATGGGTTTTGTCCCAGTGCCATTGCACTTTGTGAACGTACACTGAGTTAATCAGTGGAATATTCAGAGTGGGGGTACGTCCTAAGTTGCCAGTGAAAGGTGTGACCTTTATAATGGGTAACGATATTGCTGGAGGAAAGGTAGTACCCGTATTGGAAGTATTGGATAAAAGTGACCACTCTCTCTCGAATGAGCTGGCACAGAGTTATCCACATGTGTTCCCGGCTTGTGCTGTCACTCGTGCTCAGGCACGACAAGAGGGTGATGAGATAGATTTGTCGAACACTGTTCTGTTCAAAGAGGATGATCAAGAGGATGGATTGTGTGATACCTCTGAGAAGCTGATCACCTCTGACAAACAGCCCAGGAAAGAATCAAAGAACGTTGAACTTATTGCTGATGCAATACAGTTACCAGTCACTCGTGAGCAGCTGATTGCTAACCAAAAGGTTGACAACAAGCTTGCTAAATGTTTTTCTAGTGTTGTCTCATTGGAAGATGTAAAGAAGAAGAATGTTGCTTACTTCATTGATGGTAATCTCCTCATGTGTAAATGGAAATCCCATGTTGACGCAGGTGGAGATTGGAATGCTGTTTACCAAATAGTGATTCCTACAGCCTTTAGACAAAATGTATTATCCCTTGCTCATGATCACCAGTGGTCTGGTCATTTAGGAATCACAAAGACTTATGATCGGATCCTTCAACATTTCTTTTGGCAGGGTAAATGTATGCTTAAATGGTTTAAAACAAGATGTGGCTCAGTTCTGTCGGACATGCCACGCATGTCAGATAACAGGAAAACCAAATCAGGTTATTCCTCCTGCTCTTCTTTGTCCCATACCTGTCATAGGTGAACCATTCGAGCATGTGGTGGTTGATTGTGTTGGACCGTTACCGAAGACAAAATCGGGTAACCAGTTTTTGTTAACAATAATGTGTATGGCTACAAGATACCCCGAGGCCATTCCTCTGCGGAGGATTACAGCCCCGGTAGTGAGTAAAGCCTTAATAAAATTATTCACGACCTTCGGGTTACCAAAGGTGGTACAAAGCGATAAGTCGCTCTGGATAAGAGCGTCTGCTAAATGACTTAAATGTAAATGTACCAATTTCCTATCCAAGCTCTTCAAGCAGGTGTTAAAATCCTTGTCAATTACGCACCGTGTGTCAAGCGCCTATCACCCAGAGTCTCAGGGTGCGCTTGAAAGATGGCATCAGACACTGAAGTCTATGCTACGTAAATATTGTTTGGAATCTGAGAAAGATTGGGATGAGGGAGTTCCTCTAGTTTTGTTTGCTGCTCGTGAAACTGTGCAGGATTCCCTAGGTTTCAGCCCGGCTGAACTAGTGTTTGGTCACACAGTGAGAGGACCAATGAAAGTCCTTAAAGAACAGTTCTTGTCCCAAGAGTTGTGTACAGGAGACGAGAATGTATTGGCAGATGCTTTGTCTCGTGTGTAATGATTGTTGTATGTTTTGCGAGGTTGTTGTTGTTGTGAGTATTCATTAATACTGTGGTCGCAATCCCCCCTAGGATTGCTCTTTTAAGGGTGGGAGTGTTACGGATAAAGGTATCCTGTGTGTGTGTATGTATTCTGTGTTGTTTTCTCTCCTTCTCCCCTCACAGGTGAAAATCATCACTCACCAATCAGTCAACAATCAATCATCAATCAGAAGACACACCTCCTCCTGTTTCCTACCCTATCACAGTTCCTTTTCCTTGGTTTAAAAACCCCATCAGTTGTTTGCTCTGTGATCTGTCATAACTGACACCCAGGCCGCTCATGCAGATTGTGATAGTTCAGTGTTGAGCGTTATAGCTGAAGTAGCATTAGTGTCAGTTGTTTGCTCTGTAGCTCAATCTCTCTGTAAATGCCATGTCTGTAGGTCTCTGTGTTTCACTCTCTCTCTTTGTGTATTAACCTCTCTTTTGTTTGAGCACCTCCATAGCACTTTTTCATCACCTGTGAGTATTGTTTTGGTTATGGTGTTTGTTTGTTTGCTGGTGGGAAAAGGGGAAACCAAGACAAGTCGCCCATGGGCATACACTACCCGTAGGTAGACTTTGTTAAATACACTAGTTAGAACTGGGCGGACCACCCACTGTATTTTTGGTTAGTTAGTTAGCTATTGTTAAAGTAGGCTAGTCTAGCTTAGGGGTGTTTTTGAATAGTTATTGTTTCTTTCCTTGGGTCCAGCTCAGCCCCTTTCCCTGCTCCCCCCATTACCGTGTGTTTTACAATAAAACCCTGAGTTTGACGGTAGATTTCAGTTGTCCTGGTTATTTCGTTCTCACTTTTACTTTGTCACAATTATAATTTGCATGAGTTATGTTACGGGTCTCACTACCATCCCCCCTAGACTGTCGGGCCAAAAGGGATTCGTAACAATGAAGTTTCCATACTCTGTGTTGTGCATGTAACATGAGAAAATGTTTTTTGTTAAGAGGTGGATGTGATATAAGAGATCATTATTTTACCTAACTTTGCACAGTGAGTAGTTACCGCCTGGAGTGAGGTCAGGGAGCATGGCAGACTGCCAGAACTGCCCATTTCGAGCAAACTGTAAAAAATGATGGGTTAAAAAAACACATTACACCAGAAAAGTGTGAAGCTGCAGCTGCATGTTTAAAGTGGTTTAAACTTTGAATCTCAACACGAAGTGGAAATGATAAACTCACCTCCCGGACAATCACTGATACGGCTGATTAGCTGTCCTAGGTAAAGTATCTTCGAAAGCGAATTTAAGTAAGACCATTCTGTTATTCTGCTCAAACCATCGATACGGCTGGCTAGCCTAACTTCAAAGAAGGCTCTTTAAGAGTGAATGGAAGGAAAGTAAACTCTGTAGTTCTGTTCAGGACTAGATGGCAAGTCACCGGATACCGGACAAATACAAAGAAGGACAACAGTAGAAGACTTGTCAGAACCATTTCGGACAATCAGAGCCTTACAAGCATGCGGCAAAAAGGCCCAATCCCCTTTCTAATGCTGCCCTGTTCGAGATATGCCTGGCGAACCCAGGCATTTCACGTAAATACATTCATGATTTCTTAATGAAAGCGGGAGTCGGTATGTGTGCAAAGTATATGGTTACTGTAGGTGAGAGTAGTTTCTGAATGTACCAATGTTAAGTGTCTCTGTCCCTCTCTCTTCCATCTCTTCTTTAACAAGCAGCCGTATTACGACTCCAGTCAATAATTGGTGCAAAGCGTGTATATTTATCCTGCGTTCCCATTAAATTAGCTAGTAAATAAATAATGAAACCATTTTGTGTAGTCCTGAATCATAAGTATGGCTCAGGTTTTTGCAGATGCAAGGAGGTTACTACTGTTTAGAATGATGATATGGTAACTCTTTAAAAAAAAACTATTGTGGTACCCCAGATCCTAATGAGTTAATTGTTACATGATTAACTTAAAACGGGTAACAACTAAACATTGTCAGTTAATTAGATAAATAACTGCCTTCAGATTAATGTTCAAGTCAAGAACTTCATTGAAAAACAGTGTGTTTTAATCAATTGTTTAGTCATATGTGAATATATTTAGTATAGTTTTATCTAAAAAGGATAACTTTTTCAATGTTTTAAGATTTGTCTTTGTATGAAATTCACTGAGGATGGTCCCCTTCTTCCTCTGAGGAGCCTCCACTGCTGTAAACAGCCCTGACTCCTCTCCCAGAGAACAGTCCTCCTCCTCAGTGGTGGTTGGTTCCACAGATTCCCCAGTCTCTGAAGCCTCTCGCATAATTTAATCTGATGAAAAAACAGACAGAAACAAAAAGTTAGTATTCCTATTAGCAGTTTACTATTTAAATGAAAATTCTGTATAACTTAAAGTTAGTTATTAAATAAATGTAGTATTTACTATATTGGTCAACTTCTTATAAGATACACACCTTTCACCATTCCAGTCATCTCGTCCTGAATACCATCATCCAACAGAACATGATGTTGTAGCCACATCAAGGAGTGCCCCCTTATCTCAGCTCGCTGGTCACCATAGCATCTCCCACCTGTAGCACACGGTCCAGCAGGTATATCTCTCTAGTCACCCCCAAAACCAATTCTTTCTTTGGCCGCCTCTCCTTCCAGTTCTCTGCTGCCAATGACTGGAACGAACTACAAAAATCTCTGAAACTGGAAACACTTATCTCCCTCGCTAGCTTTAATCACCGACTGTCAGAACAGCTCACAGATTACTGCACCTGTACATAGCCCACCTATAATTTAGCCCAAACAACTACATTTTTCCCAACTGTATTTTATTTATTTATTTATTTTGCTCCTTTGCACCCCATTATTTTTATTTCTACTTTGCACATTCTTCCATTGCAAAACTACCATTCCAGTGTTTTACTTACTATATTGTATTTACTTTGCCACCATGGCCTTTTTTGCCTTTACCTCCCTTCTCACCTCATTTGCTCACATTGTATATAGACTTGTTTATACTGAATTATTGACTGTATGTTTGTTTTGCTCCATGTGTAACTCTGTGTCGTTGTATCTGTCGAACTGCTTTGCTTTATCTTGGCCAGGTCGCAATTGTAAATTAGAACTTATTCTCAACTTGCCTACCTGGTTAAATAAAGGTGAAATAAATAAAAGGAAAAGGAGGGATCTAGCACAGCTGCCTAAACCTTTTACTACAATGGGCTAAATCAGGGTCACAGTGTTTCTTGGTAGTCTTAAACAAATCTACATTAAAAGTATACACCTCACACACATGGTTACGGGCTTTAAAAAAGAAGACCTCTGTACCATGTCAGACATGACAGACAAAATTGTATTCAATTTTGAGTTTGCATCCCTTTAATACACTTTATATACAGTACATCACAGAAGACTGAAATATAATAAAACTGTTTGACATAGAAACACCAGAATTTCAGTGGTTACATGGTTAAAAAATATGATACAATTATGAAAAATCTTAACATTTCACACGAGGCCATTGGGGCATTTGACTGCAGGAAAGGGCTACGATAGACATGGTCTGCTGCGATTCCTCGATCTCCAGATGACATCTTGACATTGATGAAGATTCCAAGAAATCTCCTCTTCAGTGATGCTTTGAAGCTTTGGACCAGGTCATTAAGGTACCTCACTTGTAGTTTCTGTGTCTCCAGGGGATGTTGTAGGGAAATAATACAAGGAACCACTGCACTAATTGTGACAACCTTCTCTCTTTGGGTAATATCTGTGGCTTCTGGTAAAGGCTAAAGAATGTCACCCAACTCTTTCAGTATTTTCCACTCTAGTGTTTTCAAACTCTGGTCCTTGAGTACCCCCAACAGTACACATTTTCATTGTAGCCCTGGACAAACACACCTCATTCAACTCATTGAGGGGCTTGAAGATTTGTTAACCAGTTGAATCAGGTGTGTTAGTCAAACTAATTGTTTTATATGTTGGAGATGATAAAATCTCATTCTCGCCATCCTTTTATGTTCTATTCATGAATGAGCAATATGGAACCTGATATTCGATAAACTTGCATTTAAAAATGTTTTAATAGTAGTACTACATAGTAATCGGCTCCTCTCCTTGTTCGGGCGGCGTTCGGCGATCGACATCACCGGCGTTCTAGCCATCGCCGCTCCATTTCTCATATGTCCATTTTGTCTTGTTCCCTACACACCTGGTTTTCATTCCCCAATCAATCTACATGTATTTCGTCCTCTGTTCCTCATCATGTCTTTGTGTGTAATTGTTTATTGTTACGTGATTATCTTGTCAGGCGCTGCACTTTTGTTATAGACCGAGTTTGTGGCACTAGTATGTTTTATGTGCTGTCGTTGTTGACCGGTATTAAAGTGCACCTGTTTAATATACTCCGCTCTCCTGCACTTGACTTCGCCTCCCATATACACGCCTAACAATAGGGATGTTAAAAACAAAACAATGTGCTGGTCCACTTCGGACACAAATGGTAGGCGGAGCCATTGCAAGCTAGCTAGTTAACGTTAGTAAGTTCCAGAACATGACCTCATGTTAGCTAGCTAGCTAGCGAGCTAGCTCACACAGCACAGCAATTATTTCATTCTTACCTCTCTTTATGAGACTTCATATGTCTGAAAAAGTGGGAGGTTGTTGCAATTGCATATGTGGTTTTGGACCAACAGGTTTTACAAACTGTACCACCACATAGTCTTTGAACCCGAATGCAATTATTTTTGGGACAGATCTGGATGATGCCATGACAGACTCAATCAACGTCTCTTTGAATTGACGAACTAGCGTCAGAGATACTGTATATGATGACGAGATGGTCTTGTCTCCACCCTTAACAATGGGATTGTTGTGCCAAAGGCAGGAAGGCAGACAATCTGCTTATCGTTGTGGACAGATTGACGGCATCTTCTCGCTTCGCCTCTTCCGCTCTGCTAGCGTTGACAGATACCTTTCGAGTGACATCGGAAAAATGTCAAATTAGAGTCGAGTGTTGTTATTTTCCCACCCCTACCCACCAGATGTGCTTTGAGAGGTCTGTGGAGGTTTGTTGGCATATAACGGAAGGTGATGCGAGAGGAAAGGAGGTGAGAGGATGAGAGGAGAGTGATGCCCTTTGGGGATGGGGAAATCTAAACAAGTCTCCCGAGTCTCTCGAGTTATACAGCTCAAGTCCAAGTTAAGTCACGAGTCATAGATGCTCCAGTCGAATTCGAGTGGCAAGTGTTTTTTATTTTTGCCAAGTCAAATCTCAAGTCACAAAATTTGCAACTCGAGTAGTACTTGAGTCCAAGTCCACATCTCTGGTACATGTCAACATGTGGAAAAGAGATGAGAACAAGAAAGGGAGGGACAGGGAGAGAATGCTGGTGTCAAGAGGGAGAGAGTGCTGGTGCCCTTCCCCTAGTTTTCAAGTGTCTATTGGTGGTGGAGTGTCCCTCAAAAACGGAGCAACTAGAGGTAGGGAGTAGAGGTCGACCGATTATGATTTTTAACGCTGAATCCGATTATTGGAGGACCAAAAAAAGCCAATACCGATTAATCGGAAGATTTTATATATATATATATATTTGTAATAATGACAACTACAACGATACTGAATGAACAATGAACAGTTATTTTAACTTAATATAATACATAAATAAAATATATTTAGTCTCAAATAAATAATGAAACGTTCAATTTGGTTTAAAAATGGCAAAAACACAGTGTTGGAGAAGTAAAAGTTCAATATGTGCCATGTAAAAAAGCTAACGTTTAAGTTCCCTTGCTTAGAACATGAGAACATATGAAAGCTGGCGGTTCCTTTTAACATGAGTCTTCAATATTCCCAGTTAAGAATATTAGGTTGTAGTTATTATAGGACTATTTCTCTTTATACCATTTGTATTTCATAGGCCTTTGACTATTGGCTGTTCTTATAGGCACTTTAGTATTGCCAGCCTAATCTCGGGAGTTGATAGGCTTGAAGTCATAAACAGCACCGAACTTCAAGCATTGCGAAGAGCTGCTGGCAAACGCAGGAAGGTGATGTTTGAATGAATGCTTACGAGCCTGCTGTTGCCTACCACTGCTCAGTCAGACTTCTCTATTAAATATCAAATGATAGACTTAATTACAATATAATAAGCACACAGATATACAAGCCTTAGGTCATTAATATGGTAAAATCCGTAAACTATCATTTCAATAACAAAACGTTTATTCTTTCAGTGAAATACGGAACCGTTACGTATTTTATCGAAAGGGTGGCAACCCTGTGTCTAAATATTGCTGTTACATTGCACAACCTTCAAGTTATGTCATAATTATGTAAAAGCCAGGCGACCCAAACTGCTGCATATACCCTGACTCTGCTTACACTGAATGCAAGAGAATTGACACAATTTCAGGTAACGCATTGATTATATGCAATGCAGGACAAGCTACTGTTGTTAAACTAGTAATATCAGCAACCATGGCTCCTTGCTGCCTGCACTCGCGTAACAAGTGGTCAGCCTACCAAGCAGTCTCCTTGTGGACTGCAATATAATTGGCCATAATCGGCGTCCAAAAATGCAGATTATCAATTGAAAATCGGCCCCAATTAAATCGGCCATTATGATTAATCAGTCAACCTCTAGTAGGGAGAGATAAATAACCCTATGGAATGGGGCATCACTACATCACTCGCGAACAGCAGAAGCTGCCAAAGGATAGCCTTTACCACGCAATTCATTGACGACGAGCCTTGTGTTTTTCACAATGCATTTTAAATCAAACTTTATTTGTCACATGCGCCAAATACAACTGTAGACCTTACTGTGAAATTGGGGGAGGCAGGTAGCCTAGTGGTTAGAGCATTGGACTTTTAACCGAGGTTGCAAGATCAAATCCCCGAGCTGACAAGGTAAAAATCTGTCGTTCTGCCCCTGAACAGGGCAGTTAAACCCACTGTTCCTAGGCTATCATTGAAAAAAAGAATATGTTCTTAACTGACTTTCCTAGTTAAATAAAAGGTAAAAGGTCAAATAAAAAATATAAAAAATGCTTACTTACAAGCCCTTAACTCTTCTTGTACTGCACTGTTGGTTAAGAAAATATTTACTAAATAAAATAATAAAAAAACACAATAAAATATCAATAACGAGGCTATATACAGGAGGCCATTTGCGCAAGTGGGTAGGGGTGAAGTGGCTATAGTGCCTTGCGAAAGTATTCGGCCCCCTTGAACTTTGCGACCTTTTGCCACATTTCAGGCTTCAAACATAAAGATGTAAAACTGTATTTTTTTGTGAAGAATCAACAACAAGTGGGACACAATCATGAAGTGGAACGACATTTATTGGATATTTCAAACTTTTTTAACATATCATAAGTTGAAAAATTGGGAGTGCAAAATTAGTCAGCCCCTTTACTTTCAGTGCAGCAAACTCTCTCCAGAAGTTCAGTGAGGATCTCTGAATGATCCAATGTTGACCTAAATGACTAATGATGATAAATGCAATCCACCTGTGTGTAATCAAGTCTCCGTATAAAAGCACCTGCACTGTGATAGTCTCAGAGGTCCGTTAAAAGCGCAGAGAGCATCATGAAGAACAAGGAACACACCAGGCAGGTCCGAGATACTGTTGTGAAGAAGTTTAAAGCCGGATTTGGATACAAAAAGATTTCCCAAGCTTTAAACATCCCAAGGAGCACTGTGCAAGCGATCATATTGAAATGGAAGGAGTATCAGACCACTGCAAATCTACCAAGACCTGGCCGTCCCTATAAACTTTCAGCTCATACAAGGAGAAGACTGATCAGAGATGTAGCCAAGAGGCCCATGATCACTCTGGATGAACTGCAGAGATCTACAGCTGAGGTGGGAAACTCTGTCCATAGGACAACAATCAGTCGTATATTGCACAAATCTGGCCTTTATGGAAGAGTGGCAAGAAGAAAGCCATTTCTTAAAGATATCCATAAAAAGGGTCGTTTGAAGTTTGCCACAAGCCACCTGGGAGACACACCAAACATGTGGAAGAAGGTGCTCTGGTCAGATGAAACCAAAATTGAACTTTTTGGCAACAATGCAAAACGTTATGTTTGGCATAAAAGCAACACAGCTCATCACCCTGAACACACCATCCCCACTGTCAAACATGGTGGTGGCAGCATCATGGTTTGGGCCTGCTTTTCTTCAGCAGGGACAGGGAAGGTGGTTAAAATTGATGGGAAGATGGATGGAGCCAAATACAGGACCATTCTGGAAGAAAACCTGATGGAGTCTGCAAAAGACCTGAGACTGGGACGGAGATTTGTCTTCCAACAAGACAATGATCCAAAACATAAAGCAAAATCTACAATGGAATGGTTCAAAAATAAACATATCCAGGTGTTAGAATGGCCAAGTCAAAGAGCCAAATACAGGACCATTCTGGAAGAACCTGATGGAGTCTGCAAAAGACCTGAGACTGGGACGGAGATTTGTCTTCCAACAAGACAATGATCCAAAACATAAAGCAAAATCTACAATGGAATGGTTCAAAAATAAACATATCCAGGTGTTAGAATGGCCAAGTCAAAGTCCAGACCTGAATCCAATCGAGAATCTGTGGAAAGAACTGAAAACTGCTGTTCACAAATGCTCTCCATCCAACCTCACTGAGCTCGAGCTGTTTTGCAAGGAGGAATGGGAAAAAAATTCAGTCTCTCGATGTGCAAAACTGATAGAGACATACCCCTAGCGACTTACAGCTGTAATCGCAGCAAAAGGTGGCGCTACAAAGTATAAATTTTAGGGGGCTGAATAATTTTGCACGCCTAATTTTTCCGTTTTTGATTTGTTAAAAAAGTTTGAAATATTCAATAAATATCTTTCCACTTCATGATTGTGTCCCACTTGTTGTTGATTATTCACAAAAAAATACAGTTTTATATCTTTATGTTTGAAGCCTGAAATGTGGCAAAAGGTCGCAAAGTTCAAGGGGGCCGAATACTTTCACAAGGCACTGTATGCATAGATAATAAACAGTGAGTAGCAGCAGTGTACAAAACAAATGGAGGGGGAGTGTCAATGTAAATAGTCTGGTGGCCATTTGATTCATTGTTCAGCAGTCTTATGGCTTAGGGGTAGAAGCTGTTAAGGAGCCTTTTGGTCCGGTACCGCTTGCCGTGCGGTAGCAGTCTATGACTTGGGTGACTGGAGTTTGACAATTTTATGGGCTTTCCTCTGACACCGCCTATTATATAGGTCCTAGATGGCAGGAAGCTTGGCCCCAGTGATGTACTGGGCCGTACGCACTACCCTCTGTTGCACCTTACGGCCAGATACCGAGCAGTTGCCATACTAGGCGGTGATGCAACCGGTCAGGATGCTTTCGATGGTGCAGCTGTAGAACTTTTTGAGGATCTGAGGACCCATGCTAAATCTTTTCAG
The DNA here is from genome assembly GCF_021184085.1 of Oncorhynchus gorbuscha. Classification (NCBI taxonomy): domain Eukaryota; kingdom Metazoa; phylum Chordata; class Actinopteri; order Salmoniformes; family Salmonidae; genus Oncorhynchus; species Oncorhynchus gorbuscha. The sequence continues at coordinate 64,438,575 of NC_060176.1, read as the reverse complement.
GGGGGAAATGTTTGGTCATGCCCTCTTCACGACTGTCTTGGTATGTTTGGACCATTATAGTTCGTTCGGTGATGTGGAAACCAAGGAACTTGAAACTCTCGACCCGCTCCACTAAAGCCCCGTCGATGTAAATGGGGGCCTGTTCGACCCACCTTTTCCTGTAGTCCACAATATGCTCCTTTGACTTGCTGCCTATACTGTACTGTACTGACGGCAGTAATAGCTTTCCTTATATTTCTCATGCAACAGATATGCTCTTACCATATGACCAACAAATTAAATTGAAAAACAAACTATGTGCCAGTAATGTACCCATCCTCTGCCTGTGGTTCAATGTTGAGTAGTACTGAAGCAGGACTTTGATTCCATAATAGCAGTTTGACATGTAACAATCACATTTCCTTCATGCAATTTCTTGGGGATTAATGATTAACCAATGGAATCAATTAAAACTACTGTTATGAACTGTTATGTATAAGTAGCGAGGCTACATACAGACACCGTATAGTCAGGATGATTGAGGTAGCATGTACCTGTAGATATGGTTAAAGTGACTATGCATATATGATGAACAGAGAGTAGCAGTAGCGTAAAAGAGGGGTTGGCGGGTGTTGGGTGGGACACAATACAGATATCCCGGTTAGCCAATGTGTGGGAGCAGTGGTTGGTCGGCCCAATTGAGGTAGTATGAACATGAGGGTATAGTTATAGTAACTATGCATATGTGAAAAACAGAGAGTAGCAGCATCGTAAAAAAGAGGGGGGGGGGGGTCGCTCACTATGCAAATAGTCCGGGTAGCCATTTGATTACCTGTTCAGGAGTCTTATGGCTTGGGGGCAAAAACTTTTGAGAAGCCTTTTTGCCCTAGACTTGGCACTCCGGTACCGCTTGCCATGCGGTAGTAGAGAGAACTGGGGTGGCTGGGGTCTTTGACAATTTTTAGGGCCTTCCTCTGACACCTCCTGGTGTAGAGATCCTGGATGGCAGGCAGCTTAGTCCCAGTGATGTACTGGGCCGTACGCACTACCCTTTAGTGCCTTGCGGTCAGAAGAATATGCTTTGTCGTGCCCTCTTCACGACTGTATGGGTGTGTTTGGACCATTCTAGTTTGTTGTTGATGTGGACACCAAGGAACTTGAAGGTCTCAACCTGCTCCACTACAGCCCCGTCGATGAGAATGGGGGCGTGCTCGGTCCTCCTTTTCCTGTAGTCCACAATCATCTCCTTAGTCTTGGTTACGTTGAGGGATAGGTTGTTATTCTGGCACCACCCGGCCAGGTCTCTGACCTCCTCCCTATAGGCTGTCTCGTTGTTGTCGGTGATCAGGCCTACCACTATTGTGTCGTCTGCAAACTTAATGATGGTGTTGGAGTCGTGCCTGGCCATGCAGTAGTGGGGGAACAGGGAGTACAGGAGGGGACTGAGCATGCACCCCTGGGGAGCTCCAGTGTTGAGGATCAGCATGGCAGATGTGTTGCTACCTACCCTCACCACCTGGGGGCGGCCCGTCAGGAAGTCCAGGATCCAGTTGCAGAGGGAGGTAATTTAGTCCCAGGATCCTTAGCTTAGTGATGAGCTTTAAGGGTACTATGGTGTTGAACGCTGAGCTGTAGTCAATGAATAGCATTCTCACATAAGTGTCCCTTTTGTCCAGGTGGGAAAGGGCAGTGTGGAGGACAATAGCGATTGCATCATCTGTGGATCTGTTTGGGCGGTATGCAAATTTGAGTAGGTCTAGGGTTTCTGGGATAATGGTGTTGATGTGAGCCATTACCAACCTTTCAAAGCACTTCATGACCACGGACGTGAGTGGTACGGCTCTGTAGTCATTTAGGCAGGTTGCCTTAGTGTTCTTGGGCACAGGGACTATGGTGGTCTGCTTGAAACATGTTGATATTACAGACTCAATCAGAGACATGTTGAAAATGTCAGTGAAGAGTCAGCACATGCCCGGAGCACACGTTCTGGTAATCCATCTGGACCCGCAGCCTTGTGCATGTTGACCTGTTTAAAGGTCTTACTCACGTCGGCTACGGAGAGCGTGATCACACAGTCGTCCGGAACAGCTGATGCTCTCATGCATGCCTCAGTGTTGCTTGCCTCGAAGCGAGTATAGAAGAGATTTAGCTCGTCTGGTAGGCTTGTGTCACTGGTCAGTTTGCGGCTGTGCTTCCCTTTGTAGTCTGTAATAGTTTGCAAGCCCTGCCACATAAGACGAGCGTCGGAGCCGGTGTAGTATGATTCAATCTTAGGCAAAGTGTCAAAACAGGGCTGTTTGATGCTTCGTCGCAGGGCATAGTATAGGTTTAGAGTCCCGCACCTTGAAAGCGGCAGCTCTACCCTTTAGCTCAGTGTGAATGTTGCCTGTAATCCATGGCTTCTGGTTGGGGTAAGTACGTACAGTCACTGTGGGGAAGACGTCCTCGAAGCACTTATTGATAAAGCCAGTGACTGATGTGGTGTACTTCTCATGTTCAAGTCAGTGATAGCAAAAAAGTCCTGTAGTTTAGCATCTGCTTCATCTGACCACATTTTTATAGACCGAGTCACTGGTGCTTCCTGCTTTCACTTTTGCTTGTAAGCAGGAATCAGGAGGATAGAGTTGTGGTCGGGTTTACCAAATGGAGGGTGAGAGAGAGCTTTGTACGCTTCGCTGTGTGTGGAGTACAGGTGATCTAGATTTTTTCGCCCTCTGGTTGCACATTTAACATGTTGATGGAAATTTGGTAGAACTGATTTAAGTTTCCCTGCATTAAAGTCTCCGGCCACTAGAGTGCCGCCTCTGGGTGAGTGGTTTCCTGTTTGCTTATTTCCTTTTACAGCTGTCTGAGTGCTGTCTTAGTGCCAGCATCTGTCTGTGGTGGTAAAAAAACAGCCACGAAAAGTATAGCTGAAAACTGTCTAGACAAGTAGTGTGGCCTGCAATTTATCACAATATACTCTACTTCAGGTGAGCAAAATCTAGAGACTTCCTTAGATTTCGTGCACCAGCTGTTGTTAACAAATATACACAGACCGCCCCCCTCGTCTTACTGTGCTGTTCCATCTTGCTGGTGCAGCGTATATCCCGCTAGCTGAATATCCATGTTGTCATTCAGCCACGATTCCGTGAAACATAGGATATTACCGTTTTTGATGTCCTGTTGGTAGGATATTCGTGATCGTACCTCGTCTAGTTTATTGTCCCATGATTGCACGTTGGCGAGTAGTATTGACGGTAACGGCAGCTTTCCCACTCGCCTTTTCCGGGTCCTGACCTGGCATCCGGCTCTTTATCCTCTGTACCTGTGTCGCCTCCCCTTGCAAATAACGGGGATGATGACACTGTCGGGTGTTTGGAGAATGTCTTGTGCTTCTTGCTTGTTGAAGAAAAATCTTAGTCTAATTCGAGGTGAATGATTGCTGTCCAGATACCCAGAAGCTCGTTATTGCCGTAACATACGGTTGCAGAAATATTATGTACAAAATAAGTTACAAATAACGTGAAACAAAACACATAATAGCACAACAACCTGGTTCTGGTTCAGTGCCCTGACTGGTATGTGCTTAGCCCACTGACGCCCTGGAATAAAGCTACTGACTTACGCGATGAGACCAACAAATGTCGCACATACACAGCATTTGAGATTTATTTTTAAATACCATGAAGCACAAGCGCATGAGTTTTGAGACTCGCAGACCATGAAGCGTCACCGCGCATAATCTGCAGTAGAGGTCGACCGATTATGATTTTTCAACGCCGATGCCGATTATTGGAGGACCAAAAACAGCCGATACTGATTTGTTTATTATTTTTTATTTGTAATAATGACAATTACAACAATACGGAATGAACACTTATTTTCACTTAATATAATACAGCAATAAAATCAATTTACCCTCAAATAAATAATGAAACATGTTCAATTTGGTATAAATAATGCAAAAACAAAGTGTTGGAGAAGTAAAAGTCCAATATGTGCCATGTAAAAAGTTAAGTTCCTTGCTCAGAACATGAGAACATATGAAACCTGGTGGTTCCTTTTAACATGAGTCTTCAATAGGTAAGAAGTTTTAGGTTGTAGTTGTTATAAGTATTATAGGACTATTTCTCTCTGTACGATTTGTATTTCATATACCTTTGACTATTGGATGGTCTTATAGGCACTTTAGTATTGCCAGTGTAACAGTATAGCTTCCGTCCCTCTCCTCGCCCCTACCTGGGATTGAACCAGGAACACAGACAACCGCAGCGTTACCCATGCAGAGCAACGGAAACAACCACTCCAAGTCTCAGAGCGAGTGACGTTTGAAACGCTATTAGCGTGCACCTCGCTAACTAGCTAGCCATTTCACATCGGTTACACCAGCCTAATCTCGGGGGTTGATATGCTTGAAGTCATAAACAGCTCAATGCTTGAAGCACAGTGCAGAGCTGCTGGCAAAACGCACGAAAGTGCTGTTTGGATGAATGCTTTGATAGAGCAGTCTGACTGAGCGGTGGTAGGAACCAGTCAGACTGCTCTATCAAATCATAGACTTAATTATAACACACAGAAATATGAGCCTTTAGTCATTAATATTGTCGAATCCGGAAACTATCATCTCGAAAAGAAGACGTTTATTCTTTGAGTGAAATACGGAACCGTTCTGTAACGGGTGGCATCCCTAAGTATAAATATTCCTGTTACATTGCACGACCTTCAATGTTAAGTTATAATTACATAAAATTCTGGCAAATTAGGCGGCTCAAACTGTTGCATATACACCAACTGCGTGTAATGAACGCAAGAGAAGTGACACAATTTCACCTGGTTAATATTGCCTGCTAACTTAGATTTCTTTTAGCTAAATATGCAGGTTTAAAAATATATACTTCTGTGTATTGATTTTAAGAAATGCATTGATGCTTATGGTTAGGTACAGTCGTGCAACGGTTCTGCTTTTATCGCAAATCAGCTTTTGTTAAATCATCCCCCGTTTGGTGAAGTTGGCTGTCTTTGTTAGGAAGAAATAGTCTTCACAGTTTGCAACGAGTCATGTTAGCAGGCAATATTAACTAAATATGCAGGTTTAAAAATATATACATGTGTATTGATTTTATGAAAGGCATTGATGTTTTTGGTTAGGTACACATTGGAGCAATGACAGTCCTTTTCCCGAATACGCACCGCATCGATTAAATGCAAGGCAGGACACGCTAGATAAACTAGTAATATCATCAACCATGTGTAGTTAACTAGTGATTATGATTGATTAATTGTTTTTATAAGATAAGTTTAATGCTAGCTAGCAACATACCTTGGCTTCTTACTGCATTCATGTAACAGGCATTCCCCTCGTGGAGTGCAATGTAATCAGGTGGTTAGAGTGTTAGACTAGTTAACTGTAAGGTTGCAAGATTGAATCCCCGAGCTAACAAGGTAAAAATATGTCATTCTGCCCCTGAACAAGGCAGTTAACCCACCGTTCCTAGGCCGTCATTGAAAATAAGAATGTGTTCTTAACTGACTTGCCTAGTTAAATAAAGGATAAATAAAGGTGTCAAAAGTATATATATATATATTATTTTTTTTCTCTCTTTTTTTCCGGCTAAATCGGTGTCCAAAAATACCGATTTCCGATTGTTATGAAAACTTTAAATCAGCCCTAATTAAAATTGGCCATTCTGATTAATCGGTTGACCTCTAATCTGCAGCTTGATGCTTCTCAAACATTGGGCAACATCAATTTGACCATCTAACCGGCTTTTGTCTGTGCCTTTTTCACTCTCTGCTCATTCCATCCTCAATTCTCTTAACAACTGTCTCTGAGTGACTCTGGGCCTCCTTCAAAACGGCCTTCACTAGTTTCTGCACAGACTTGCTTGGGTTATTAAACGGCACTTCAGCTTGTGCATGTTCACTGTCACAGGGAACATTGTGAGAAGTAGTAGGGTGTCCTGTTTCTGACTCATAGAGCAGTCTAAGGCTTACACCTACCTGGTAGGTACTATAGTATAATATAATACTAGCTAGATTCTGGAAGGCTTTAGAGCAGGTCAAATTGATGGAGAGGCATAAAGTGTCCTAGGCCAGGTTTAGGTAGGATTAGTAAAAGCTCTGCTGAGTGAGGGAGTTGACTGGAAACCTGAACTCAGTTGATGCTCCTCTACAAGGCAGTGTTCAAAACACAGGATCTCTTTGACATGGATGGGGAACTGCCTGGTAGGAGAAAAACAAATGGTAGGACCTTAATTCAACCTGTTCTTGCCTTAGCTCCACAGAGTTCTCTCATACTAGGCAGTCTGTCCTTCCCACAGCATGTCAAGCAGATCATATGATCCTTTTTTAAACAAGACCTCCCTGTCCTCTCCCCTCCTCTGTCTCCAGAACATCCCAGTGAGATTTCATCCCTAATTCAATCAACAGAGCCTTCCACTAATGTAGTCATGGAGACTATTTACCAAATGAGAGAGCTGACCTTCGAGGCATGTGTTTAGGGAGATGGAATCACGGCAGTCGACAAGCTGCAGCTTATTATTTAAAATAAAACTTAAGACACTGTGTGTCAGGTTAAACTAGTGGGATCTCATTTTAAAGTATGATTATGTCAAAGATGGGGCGATATTCATGCATGATTTATCTATGTTAGTTAACTTAAATATAAGTTAATTAGATACAGGGATTCATTTAAGCATTCGCCCAACTGACAAATTTAGCCTTGACTTAAACAAAATCCCAACAATGAAAAACATACGAGAGACCAGTCACTGCATCAAGCTATTAGGTAAAGTGAAGAAGAAAAAATCCCTTAAACGTACTGCAATTCATATGACTTGAGAGCCCCTAAAACTACTGAGGCTGTGGTTTCACCAGGTTCCGGGGGTAAACCTTACTGAACACAACAGATAGGAGGTCTACTGTACAGCGGGGTCTCTATCTGTTGACCTAACTCAGATGAGCTCCAGCCTAAACTATCTGGAATGTTTTGTTAATGGGTCTGAAATGGGAGCCATCAAGACCCGTCTCTCCCCAAGCCTCTCCTATGAAACCAATCTCCTCCTAATGAACTAATGGACTGGATTTATTAGGCAATCACAGTCCTAACGACACCAAATTAACTTATGATTCATGCCCACAGACTTGTATGATCCACACACAGACAGTATCAATATCTGGGAAGGGGGGGGGGGGGCGCTAAAATAAAAAATAGACAAAACTATAATACAAAAACAAAGAAGTTACTGCAAACAAACAGTTTTTCCCCCTGGGACATCATTGTGTGCGTGATAGAAGAGCACATGGGCATGGTTGTTCATGTGGTGGTTACAGCGTATAGCTGATAATGCGTTCTCTTAAAAGGAGCAAATGAGATTGGTACAGGGATACGCATCCTTTTTACATGAAAATCTGATTGGATACAGTGTTAGATTATTGAAATATCATCCTCAATTTAGTTGATTTTTTCTCATTTTTGGGGACAACTCTGGCCGGGGACAGGCCACCAAAATCAGGGACTCTTTCCGGAAATTGGGGACGTCTGGTCACCCTAGACCATTCAGTTATTGTACTATGTGCTGCTAGGTCAGATCAAACTGGAAGTGTAAAGAACAATCTAGTAGAACCACTTAAGTAACGGAACTGCAATAAAGTTACTATAGTGACTGACTTTACCCTGCACCACCAGGGTGAGGACCACCAATCTATAAAGTTATTATAGTGGCTGACTTTACCCTGCACCACCAGGGTGAGGACCACCAATCTATAAAGTTACTATAGTGACTGACTTTACCCTGCACCACCAGGGTGAGGACCACCAATCTATAAAGTTATTATAGTGGCTGACTTTACCCTGCACCACCAGGGTGAGGACCACCAATCTATAAAGTTATTATAGTGGCTGACTTTACCCTGCACCACCAGGGTGAGGACCACCAATCTATAAAGTTACTATAGTGACTGACTTTACCCTGCACCACCAGGGTGAGGACCACCAATCTATAAAGTTATTATAGTGACTGACTTTACCCTGCACCACCAGGGTGAGGACCACCAATCTATAAAGTTACTATAGTGACTGACTTTACCCTGCACCACCAGGGTGAGGACCACCAATCTATAAAGTTACTATAGTGACTGACTTTACCCTGCACCACCAGGGTGAGGACCACCAATCTATAAAGTTACTATAGTGACTGACTTTACCCTGCACCACCAGGGTGAGGACCACCAATCTATAAAGTTAAGATAGTGGCTGACTCTACCCTGCACCACATCAGAAGAGTCTCATATTATCTGCCTTGTTCATAGACTGAACTCTCCACCGCCACAACCCCACCATCTACAGTATATTGCAACTTCTTCTATATTAGAGCTCAGGCTTGATCTGTCTTAACCCCCATGTACAGAAAAAAATGTCTGCAGGCCAGCCAGATTCAGTATCTACACTAATCGATGACTGTGGTTCTATAGGGAAGAAATTTCTTGGATCAATCTCCCCAAAAATATTTATATTACCCTTAAACCATGCAATGCTGTTTACAAATCAGCATGCTGTATAATATAGTAACTCCTTGCCATCCGTGTCGTTTTCTTCCTCTAAGCAGCCTCTATATGCCACATGTGCAGACTGTAGAGGGAGAGTTGGAAGTGCAGTTCAAGTGGTGGGGGTGCCCTGACAAACATCCTTTCATGTGTCATGAGCAGCGTGTGCTGTTGGTAGTGTGTGACAGGTCTTAGATCACGACTGACAGTAGAGGCCGGAGACATGTGGGCCTGAAAGTCTAACACTCAGGACTCAGCACCAGTAGCCTCAGACATGCGGGAAGAAAACAGGAAAAAAATCTAAGTAGGAAATGTGTCTATTCAATCAGATAAACTATTAACCCGTGTTAGCGAACATCCACATAGCAGATGTTTTGGCGGTACAATAGGTGAGCAACTGCTCTTGCGTGTCACAAACCACTCCCTTATTATCCCTAAAGGGTTAGAAGTTCAAATGGCAACAGAAAATGTCGGCTAATGCATGTTTTATGTTAATTTGGATGGGGGAATTTATCGCAAGTCTAATCAAGGTATCATGGGATTAAATCGTGGGATTTACCTGATTATAAAGTCGGGTGATTTCGTTGCATCCACTGGCAGTGTCTGTACTAAGCTAACGCAAGAAGCCACTTGTGGATTTGACAGCTCTAATGTAATTCCAACTCTGACAACCAAAACAACCACTATGCGGGTGTCAGCTAGTGCAGATTTGATATAATCTAGCCCCTTGCTAAATGAAGGAGAAGGAAATTAAAGTAGAGAAGTGAGGCCAGAAAACGACACTATATGACCAAAACTATGTAGACACCTGCTCGTCGAACATCTCATTCCAAAATCATGGGTATTAATATGGAGTTGGTCCTCCCTTTCCCACTACAACAGTCTCCACTCTTCTGGGAAGGCTTTCCACTAGATGTTGGAACACTGCTGCAGGGACTTGCTTCCATTCAGCCACAAAAGCATTAGTGAGGTCGGGCACTGATGTTGGGTGATTAGGCCTGGCTCGCAGTCAGCGTTCCAATCCATCCCAAAGGTGTTGGATGGGGTTGAGGTCAGGGCTCTGTGCAGGCCAGTCAAATTCTTCCACAACGGTCCCACACAAACAAATAATTTCTGTATGGATCTTGCTTTGTGCACGGGGGCATTGTCATGGAGAAACAGGAAAGGGCCTTTTCGAAACTGTTGCCACAAAGTTGGAAGCACAGAATAGTCTAGAATGTCATTGTGTGCTGTAGCGTTAAGATTTCCCTTCACTTGAATGAAGGAGCCTTGCCAGAACCTTGATAAATACAGCCCCAGACCATTATTTCTCTTCCACCAAACCTCACAGTTGGCACTATGCATTGGGGCAGGTAGCATTCTTCTTGCACCATATGGTGATGCGTGATTCATCACTCCAGAGAATGTTTTCACTGCTCCAGAGTCCAATGACGGCGAGCTTTACACCACTCCTGCCAATGCCTAGCATTGCGCATGTTGATCTTAGGCTTGTGTGGCTTGTGTGGCTGCTCGGCCATGGAAACCCAAGGATAAATGATTTCTATGCGCTACGTGCTCCAGCACTCGGTGGTCCCATTCTAGCATATATCTAGCATGATATACTGTACTCTATATCATCTACTGCATCCTTATGTAATACATGTATCACTAGCCACTTTAACTATGCCACTTTGTTTACATACTCATCTCATATGTATATACTGTACTCGATACCATCTACTGTATCTTGCCTATGCTGCTCTGTACCATCACTCATACATATATCTTTATGTACATATTCTTTATCCCCTTACACTGTGTATAAGACAGTAGTTTTGGAATTGTTAGTTAGATTACTTGTTGGTTATTACTGCATTGTCAGAACTAGAAGCACAAGCATTTCGCTACACTCGCATTAACATCTGCTAACCATGTGTATGTGACAAATACAATTTGATTTGATTTGATTTCTATGAGCTTATGTGGCCTACCACTTTGCGGCTGAGCCATTGCTGGTTCTAGACGTTTCCACTTCACAATAGCAGCACTTACAGTTGAGACGGGGCAGCTCTAGCAGGGCTAGAAATGTGAAATTTGACAAACTGACTTATTGGAATCCTATGACGGTGCTATGTTGAACGTCACTGAGCTGTTCAGTAAGGCCATTCTACTGCCAATGTTTGTCTATGGAGATTGCATGGCTGTGTGCTTGATTTTATAAATGTGCCAGCAACGGGTGTGGCTGAAATAGCTGAATCCACTAGTCCACATACTTCTTGTGATGTAATGTATTAGTCAGACAAGGAATAGAACAGAGGCAGAAATTTTCTGATTGACAGATACCCCTATAGCCAGACTCCCATCTTTACCCCTGGCTCCCCTGTTCTGGTTGGCTGCCCAGAGCATGGCTGGCTGGCACTGCATGCTTTCAGGCTGTTTGTGGTAGTGTTAGTCTAGAGGAGGCAGTGGCTAATGACTCTCTAGCTCTAGGCTGCCTGTCACTAAACCCAACAGATGTGTTTAAAACCAGGATGCAGTTAGACTTTCTGTTTAATAACCTTCCCCAATGCCTTCATGCAGATGTCCATTTAACAGCCGGAACCATGCATTATTCATGGTCTCTGTCTCCAAGGTCTCCCTACTCTACTCTACAGCTGTAAGAACAGACCTAGGACCAGTACTGGTATGCCCAGCTGGAGAGCCTTTAACTCCCAGTGGCTGAAACAGGGATCACTGTAGCGAAGCCAACCATCAGATGCCCCCCACCCACAATAACCAGCACAGTCGCCACCAGGGTTTTGGCTGTCAGCTCTTCAAACGGTGGCTGTCCTTCAAAATGTCTTTCAACCATCTCATTAGACCATTGAACAGAGTGAGGAGGGATGGAAGAAGGGAGGGAGGGAAATAAAAAACATTGCTTTGCAGAGATTTGGATGAGAGGATGTTCTCTGGTTCTCAGCCTGCTATGAAACTGTCTTAGTGGCCTAGTTTCAGTGTTTCATATCTCTAGACTCATTAGAGTGATATTGTCTTTTTTGGGAATGCTAGTTGCACTTCCCGTTAGGCCTAATACCATTTGCAATGATACATTTACATTACATTTAAGTCATTTAGCAGACGCTCTTATCCAGAGCGACTTACAAATTGGATACAATTACATGGTTGTACACAGTACAAATGACTAATTTGAAGGTACGGTCTTTCAGAGATGGCCGCCTCGCTTCGCGTTCCTAGGAAACTATGCAGTTTTTTGTTTTTTTACGTGTTGTTTCTTACATTAGTACCCCAGGTCATCTTAGGTTTTATTACATACAGTCGAGAAGAACTACTGAATATAAGATCAGCGTCAACTCACCATCAGTACGACCAAGAATATGATTTTCGCGACGCGGATCCTGTGTTCTGCCTTTCAACCAGGACAACGGAATGGATCCCAGTTGGCGACCCCCCAAGAAAACGACTCCGTAAAAGAGGGAAACGAGGCGGTCTTATGGTCAGACTCGGGAGACGGGCACATCGTGCACCACTCCCTAGCATTCTTCTCGCCAATGTCCAGTCTCTTGACAACAAGGTTGATGAAATCTGAGCAAGGGTAGCATTCCAGAGGGACATCAGAGACTGTAATGTTCTTTGCTTCAAGGAAACATGGCTCACTGGAGAGACGCTATCGGAGGCGGTGCAGCCAGCGGGTTTCTCCACACATCGCGACAACAGAAACAAACATATTTCTGGTAAGAAGAGGGGTGGGGGCGTATGCCTTATGGCTAACGAGACGTGGTGTGATCAAAGAAACATACAGGAACTCAAATCCTTCTGTTCACCTGATTTAGAATTCCTCACAATCAAATGTCGACCGCATTATCTACCAAGAGAATTCTCTTCGATTATAATCACAGCCGTATATATATTCCCCCCCAAGCAGACACATCGATGGCTCTGAACGAACTTTATTTGACTCTTTGCAAACTGGAATCCATACATCCTGACGCTGCATTCATTGTAGCTGTGTCATGTTTTGTCATTAATTATCATGTCTTGTCCCTGTGCTTCCCATTCTATTAGTTTCCCTCTGCTGGTCTTATTAGGTTCTTTCCCTCTTTCTATCCCTCTCTCTCCCCCTCCCTCTCTCACTCTCTCGCTCTCTCTTCTCTCTATCGTTCCGTTCCTGCTCCCAGCTGTTCCTATTCCCCTAATCATCATTTAGTCTTCCCACACCTGTTCCCGATCCTTTTCCCTGATTAGAGTCCCTATTTCTCTCCTTGTTTCCCGTACCTGCCCTGTCGGATCCTCATTTAGATTCACCGTGCTGTGTCTATGTTTTGCCCTGTCGTGTCGTGTTTCCCTCAGATGCTGCGTGGTGAGCAGGTGTCTGAGTCTGCTAGGTTCAAGTGCCTTCCCGAGGCAACCTGCAGTTCTCGATCAAGTCTCCAGTCTGTTCTCGTCTTTACGTGTAGTATTATGCTTTTTGTTTTGTAATGTTTATTCTGGATTAAATACTCTGTTTTCGCCAAGTCGCTTTTGGGTCCTCATTCACCAGCATGACAGAAGGATCCGACCGAGGAATGGACCCAGCGACTACAGACGCCGTAACACTGCCGTCGAGATCCAAGGAGCCATGCTCGGCAGACACGAGCAGGAATTGTCTGCTGCTCGCCATGCCGTGGAGAGCCTGGCCGCTCAGGTTTCCGACCTCTCTGGACAGTTCCAGAGTCTTCGTCTCGTGCCACCTGTTACTTCCTGGCCTGCCGAGCCTCCAGAACCTAGGGTTAATAACCCACCTTGCTACTCCGGGCAGCCCACTGAGTGCCGCTCCTTTCTCACCCAGTGTGAGATTGTGTTCTCTCTCCAACCCAACACATACTCTAGAGAGAGAGCTCGGGTTGCTTACGTCATTTCACTCCTTACTGGCCGGGCCCGAGAGTGGGGCACAGCTATCTGGGAGGCAAGGGCTGATTGTTCTAACAATTACCAGAACTTTAAAGAGGAGATGATTCGGGTTTTTGACCGTTCAGTTTTTGGTGGGGAGGCTTCTAGGGTCCTGGCTTCCCTATGCCAAGGTGATCGATCCATAACGGATTACTCTATAGAGTTTCGTACTCTTGCTGCCTCTAGTGACTGGAACGAGCCGGCGCTGCTCGCTCGTTTTCTGGAGGGACTCCACACAGTGGTCAAAGATGAGATTCTCTCTCGGGAGGTTCCTTCCAGTGTGGACTCTTTGATTGCTCTCGCCATCCGCATAGAACGACGGGTAGATCTTCGTCACCAGGCTCGTGGAAGAGAGCTCGCATCAACGGTGTTTCCCTGCTCCGCATCGCAACCATCTCCCTCCTCTGGCTCTGAGACTGAGCCCATGCAGCTGGGAGGGATTCGCATCTCGACTAAGGAGAGGGAACGGAGGATCACCAACCGCCTGTGCCTCTATTGCGGATTTGATGGACATTTTGTTAATTCATGTCCAGTAAGAGGCCAGAGCCCATCAGTAAGCGGAGGGCTACTGGTGAGCGCTACTACTCAGGTCTCTTCATCTAGATCTTGTACTACTATGTCGGTCCATCTACGCTGGACCGGTTCGGGTGCTACATGCAGTGCCTTGATTGACTCTGGGGCTGAGGGTTGTTTCATGGACGAAGCATGGGTTCGGAAACATAACATTCCTTTCAGACAGTTAGACAAGCCTACGCCCATGTTTGCCTTAGATGGTAGTCATCTTCCCAGTATCAGATTTGAGACACTACCTTTAACTCTCACAGTATCTGGTAACCACAGTGAGACTATTTCTTTTTTGATTTTTCGTTCACCTTTCACACCTGTTGTTTTGGGTCATCCCTGGCTAGTATGTCATAATCCTTCTATTAATTGGTCTTGTAATTCTATCCTATCCTGGAACGTATCTTGTCATGTGAAGTGCTTAATGTCTGCCATCCCTCCCATTTCTTCTGTCCCCACTTCTCAGGAGGAACCTGGCGATTTGACAGGAGTGCCGGAGGAATATCATGATCTGCGCACGGTCTTCAGTCGGTCCCGAGCCAACTCCCTTCCTCCTCACCGGTCGTATGATTGTAGTATTGATCTCCTTCCGGGGACCACTCCTCCTCGGGGTAGACTATACTCTCTGTCGGCTCCCGAACGTAAGGCTCTCGAGGATTATTTATCTGTGTCTCTTGACGCCGGTACCATAGTGCCTTCTTCCTCTCCGGCCGGGGCGGGGTTCTTTTTTGTTAAGAAGAAGGACGGTACTCTGCGCCCCTGCGTGGATTATCGAGGGCTGAATGACATAACGGTTAAGAATCGTTATCCGCTTCCCCTTATGTCATCAGCCTTCGAGATTCTGCAGGGAGCCAGGTGCTTTACTAAGTTGGACCTTCGTAACGCTTACCATCTCGTGCGCATCAGAGAGGGGGACGAGTGGAAAACGGCGTTTAACACTCCGTTAGGGCATTTTGAGTACCGGGTTCTGCCGTTTGGTCTCGCCAATGCGCCAGCTGTTTTTCAGGCATTAGTTAATGATGTTCTGAGAGACATGCTGAACATCTTTGTTTTTGTCTATCTTGACGATATCCTGATTTTTTCACCGTCACTCGAGATTCATGTTCAGCACGTTCGACGTGTTCTACAGCGCCTTTTAGAGAATTGTCTCTACGTAAAGGCTGAGAAGTGCTCTTTTCATGTCTCCTCCGTTACTTTTCTCGGTTCCGTTATTTCCGCTGAAGGCATTCAGATGGATTCCGCTAAGGTCCAAGCTGTCAGTGATTGGCCCGTTCCAAGGTCACGTGTCGAGTTGCAGCGCTTTTTAGGTTTTGCTAATTTCTATCGGCGTTTCATTCGTAATTTCGGTCAAGTTGCTGCCCCTCTCACAGCTCTTACTTCTGTCAAGACGTGTTTTAAGTGGTCCGGTTCCGCCCAGGGAGCTTTTGATCTTCTAAAAGAACGTTTTACGTCCGCTCCTATCCTCGTTACTCCTGACGTCACTAGACAATTCATTGTCGAGGTTGACGCTTCAGAGGTAGGCGTGGGAGCCATTCTATCCCAGCGCTTCCAGTCTGACGATAAGGTTCATCCTTGCGCTTATTTTTCTCATCGCCTGTCGCCATCTGAGCGCAACTATGATGTGGGTAACCGTGAACTGCTCGCCATCCGCTTAGCCCTAGGCGAATGGCGACAGTGGTTGGAGGGGGCGACCGTTCCTTTTGTCGTTTGGACAGACCATAAGAACCTTGAGTACATCCGTTCTGCCAAACGACTTAATGCCCGTCAAGCTCGTTGGGCGTTGTTTTTCGCTCGTTTCGAGTTTGTGATTTCTTACCGTCCGGGTAGCAAGAACACCAAGCCTGATGCTTTATCCCGTCTGTTTAGTTCTTCTGTGGCTTCTACTGATCCCGAGGGGATTCTTCCTTATGGGCGTGTTGTCGGGTTGACAGTCTGGGGAATTGAAAGACAGGTTAAGCAAGCACTCACGCACACTGCGTCGCCGCGCGCTTGTCCTAGTAACCTCCTTTTCGTTCCTGTTTCCACTCGTCTGGCTGTTCTTCAGTGGGCTCACTCTGCCAAGTTAGCTGGTCATCCCGGTGTTCGAGGCACTCTTGCGTCTATTCGCCAGCGCTTTTGGTGGCCGACTCAGGAGCGTGACACGCGCCGTTTCGTGGCTGCTTGTTCGGACTGCGCGCAGACTAAGTCGGGTAACTCTCCTCCTGCCGGTCGTCTCAGACCGCTCCCCATTCCTTCTCGACCATGGTCTCACATCGCCCTAGACTTCATTACCGGTCTGCCTTTGTCTGCGGGGAAGACTGTGAGAGCCGCCAATAAACGCAGGATTAAGAGTCCTAGGTATTGTTGCGGTCAGAGAGTGTGGCTTTCCACTCGCAACCTTCCTCTTACGACAGCTTCTCGTAAGTTGACTCCGCGGTTCATTGGTCCGTTCCGTGTCTCCCAGGTCGTCAATCCTGTCGCTGTGCGACTGCTTCTTCCGCGACATCTTCGTCGCGTCCATCCTGTCTTCCATGTCTCCTGTGTTAAGCCCTTTCTTCGCACCCCGTTCGTCTTCCCTCCCCCTCCCGTCCTTGTCGAGAGCGCACCTATTTACAAGGTACATAAGATCATGGACATGCGTTCTCGGGGACGGGGTCACCAATACTTAGTGGATTGGGAGGGTTACGGTCCTGAGGAGAGGAGTTGGGTTCCGTCTCGGGACGTGCTGGACCGTTCACTCATTGATGATTTCCTCCGTTGCCACCAGGATTCCTCCTCGAGTGCGCCAGGAGGCGCTCGGTGAGTGGGGGGGTACTGTCATGTTTTGTCATTAATTATCATGTCTTGTCCCTGTGCTTCCCATTCTATTAGTTTCCCTCTGCTGGTCTTATTAGGTTCTTTCCCTCTTTCTATCCCTCTCTCTCCCCCTCCCTCTCTCACTCTCTCGCTCTCTCTTCTCTCTATCGTTCCGTTCCTGCTCCCAGCTGTTCCTATTCCCCTAATCATCATTTAGTCTTCCCACACCTGTTCCCGATCCTTTTCCCTGATTAGAGTCCCTATTTCTCTCCTTGTTTCCCGTACCTGCCCTGTCGGATCCTCATTTAGATTCACCGTGCTGTGTCTATGTTTTGCCCTGTCGTGTCGTGTTTCCCTCAGATGCTGCGTGGTGAGCAGGTGTCTGAGTCTGCTAGGTTCAAGTGCCTTCCCGAGGCAACCTGCAGTTCTCGATCAAGTCTCCAGTCTGTTCTCGTCTTTACGTGTAGTATTATGCTTTTTGTTTTGTAATGTTTATTCTGGATTAAATACTCTGTTTTCGCCAAGTCGCTTTTGGGTCCTCATTCACCAGCATGACAAGCTGGGGATTTTAACAAGGCTAATCTGAAAACAAGACTCCCTAAATTGTATCAGCATATCGATTGCGCAACCAGGGCTGGAAAAACCTTGGATCATTGTTACTCTAACTTCCGCGACGCATATAAGGCCCTGCCCCGCCCTCCTATCGGAAAAGCTGACCACGACTCCATTTTGTTGATCCCTGCCTACAGACAGAAACTAAAACAAGAAGCTCCCACGCTGAGGTCTGTCCAATGCTGGTCCGACCAAGCTGATTCCACACTCCAAGCCCGCTTCCATCACGTGGACTGGGATATGTTTCGTATTGCGTCAGATAACAACATTGACGAATACGCTGATTCGGTGTGCAAGTTCATTAGAACGTGTGTTGAAGATGTTGTTCCCACAGCAACGATTAAAACATTCCCAAACCAGAAACCGTGGATTGATGGCAGCATTCGCGTGAAACTGAAAGCGCGAACCACTGCTTTTAAATCAGGGCAAGGTGACTGGTAACATGACCGAATACAAACAGTGCAGCTATTCCCTCCGCAAGGCTATCAAACAAGCTAAGCGTCAGTATAGAGACAAAGTAGAATCTCAATTCAACGGCTCAGACACAGGAGGTATGTGGCAGGGTCTACAGTCAATCACGGACTACAAGAAGAAATCCAGCCCAGTCACGGACCAGGATGTCTTGCTCCCAGGCAGACTAAATCACTTTTTTGCCCACTTTGAGGACAATACAGTGCCACTGACACGGCCTGCAACGAAAACATGCGGACTCTCCTTCACTGCAGCAGAGGTGAGTAAAACATTTAAACATGTAAACTCTCGCAAGGCTGAAGGCCCAGACGGCATCCCCAGGCGAGCCCTCAGAGCATGCGCAGACCAGCTGGCCGGTGTGTTTAAGGACATATTCAATCAATCCCTATACCAGTCTGCTGTTCCCACATGCTTCAAGAGGGCCACCATTGTTCCTGTTCCCAAGAAAGCTAAGGTAACTGAGCTGAACGACTACCGCCCCGTAGCACTCACTTCCGTCATCATGAAGTGCTTTGAGAGACTAGTCAAGGACCATATCACCTCCACCCTACCTGGCACCCTAGACCCACTCCAATTTGCTTACCGTCTGCTAAATGACTTAAATGTAAATGTAAATAGGTCCACAGACGATGCAATCTCAACCACACTGCACTATGCCCTAACCCATCTGGACAAGAGGAATACCTATGTGAGAATGCTGTTCATCGACTACAGCTCGGCATTCAACACCATAGTACCCTCCAAGCTCGTCATCAAGCTCGAGACCCTGGGTCTCGATCCCGCCCTGTGCAACTGGGTACTGGACTTCCTGACGGGCCGCCCCCAGGTGGTGATGGTAGGCAACAATATCTCCACCCCGCTGATCCTCAACACTGGGGCCCCACAAGGGTGCGTTCTGAGCCCTCTCCTGTACTCCCTGTTCACCCACGACTGTGTGGCCACGCACGCCTCCAACTCAATCATCAAGTTTGCGGACGACACAACAGTGGTAGGCTTGATTACCAACAACGACGAGACGGCCTACAGGGAGGAGGTGAGGGCCCACGGAGTGTGGTGTCAGGAAAATAACCTCACACTCAACGTCAACAAAACTAAGGAGATGATTGTGGACTTCAGGAAACAGCAGAGGGAACACCCCCCTATCCACATCGATGGAACAGTAGTGGTCGCTCTGGATAAGAGCGTCTGCTAAATGACTTAAATGTAAATGTAAATGTAAATGTAGTAAGTTTTAAGTTCCTCGGCATACACATCACAGACAAACTGAATTGGTCCACTCACACAGACAGCATCGTGAAGAAGGCGCAGCAGCGCCTCTTCAACCTCAGGAGGCTGAAGAAATTTGGCTTGTCACCAAAAGCACTCACAAACTTCTACAGATGCACAATCGAGAGCATCCTGGCAGGCTGTATCACCGCCTGGTACGGCAACTGCTCCGGCCACAACCGTAAGGTTCTCCAGAGGGTAGTGAGGTCTGCACAACGCATCACCGGGGGCAAACTACCTGCCCTCCAGGACACCTACACCACCCGATGTTACAGGAAGGCCATAAAGATCATCAAGGACAACAACCACCCGAGCCACTGCCTGTTCACCCCGCTATCATCCAGAAGGCGAGGTCAGTACAGGTGCATCAAAGCTGGGACCGAGAGACTGAAAAACAGCTTCTATCTCAAGGCCATCAGACTGTTAAACAGCCACCACTAACATTGAGTGGCTGCTGCCAACACACTGACACTGACTCAACTCCAGCCACTTTAATAATGGGAATTGATGGGAAATGTAAAATATATCACTAGCCACTTTAAACAATGCTACCTAATATAATGTTACATAACCTACATTATCCATCTCATATGCATACGTATATACTGTACTCTATATCATCTACTGCATCTTTATGTAATACATGTATCACTAGCCACTTTAACTATGCCACTTTGTTTACATACTCATCTCATATGTATATACTGTACTCGATACCATCTACTGTATCTTGCCTATGCTGCTCTGTACCATCACTCATTCATATATCTTTATGTTCATATTCTTTATCCCCTTACACTGTGTATAAGACAGTAGTTTTGGAATTGTTAGTTAGATTACTTGTTGGTTATTACTGCATTGTCGGAACTAGAAGCACAAGCATTTCGCTACACTCGCATTAACATCTGCTAACCATGTGTATGTGACAAATAAAATTTGACTTGATTTGAGTGAAACGTATCTCAAACTGACAGCCAGGTTACAGTATGTTTTTTCTTCATGCTGGTCTTATTTCCCAACAGAGAGTGAGTGGTAGCCTGGGTATGTGGTGAATCTATCATAGAGGAAAGATACCAATGCACCCAAGTGGTTTTAAATTAGAAACATATGAAGTGGGTAAAACAGTATGTAAACATTATTGAAGTGACCAGTGTTCAATGACTATGTACAGTTGAAGTCGGAAGTTTACATACAACTTAGCCAAATAAATTTAAACTCAGTTTTTCACAATTCCTGACATTTATTTATTGTAAAAATTCCCTGTCTTAGGTCAGTTAGGATCACCACCTTACGTTAAGAATGTGAAATGTCAAAATAATAGTAGAGAATGATTTCTTTCATCATATTCCCAGTGGGTCAGGAGTTTACATACACTCTATTAGTATTTGATAGCATTGCCTTTAAATTGTTTAACTTGGGTCAAATGTTTCGGGTAGCCTTCCACAAGCTTCCCACAATAAGTTGGGTGAATTTTGGCCTATTCCTCCTGACAGAGCTGGTGTAACTGAGTCAGGTTTTGTAGGCCTCCTTGATCGCACACACTTTTTCAGTCCTGCCCACAAACACAAATGTTCTATATGATTGAGGTCAGGGCTTTGTGATGGCCACTCCAATACCTTGACTTTGTTGTCCTTAAGCCATTTTGCCACATCTTTGGAAGTATGCTTGGTGTCATTGTCCATTTGGAAGACCCATTCGCTGATGTCTTGAAATGTTGCTTCAATACATCCACATAATTTTCCTGCCTCATGATGCCATCTATTTTGTGAAGTGCACCAGTCCCTCCTGCAGCAAAGTTGGGATGGTTTTCTTCGGCTTGCAAGCCTCCCCCTTTTTCCTCCAAACATAACGATGGTCATTATGGCCAATCAGTTCTATTTTTGTCTCATCAGATCAGAGGAACTTTCTCCAAAAAGTACCATCTTTGTCCCCATGTGCAGCTGCAAACCGTAGTCTGGCTTTTTTATGGCGGTTTTGGAGCAGTGGCTTCTTCCTTGCTGAGTGGCCTTTCAGGTTATGTCGATATAGGACTCGTTTTACTGTGGATATAGTTTGAAGGTAGGCCTTGAAATACATCCACAGGTACACCTCCAATTGACTCAAATTATGTCAATTAGCCTATCAGAAGCTTCTAAAGCCATGACATAATTTTATGGAATTTTCCAAACTATTTAAAAGGCACAGTCAACTTAGTGTATGTAAACTTCTGACCCACTGGAATTGTGATACAGTGAATTATAAGTAAAATAATCTGTCTGTAAACAATTGTTGGAAAAATGACTTGTGTCATGCACAAAGTAGATGTCCCAACCAACTTTCCAAAACTATAGTTTGTTAACAAGACATTTGTGGAGTGGTTTAAAAACTAGTTTTAATGACTCCAACCTAAGTGTATGTAAACTTCCGACTTCAACTGTACATAGGGCAGCAGTCTCTAACGTGGAGGGTAGAGTACCGGAGGTAGCTGGTAGTGGTGCGTGGGTCAGCTGTTTGTTCCCCCACACCCGACCGCAATTGCTAATAAGCCATCTGCAACCACCTGACTATATATGATAAAGTGAAAATCTGAGGCCTGCACCCAATGCTAACCTGCTAATATAGAAAATGCACAGTAAACTACAGTCAGAGATACTGGAAAGATTTTAATACATATCTGCTTATAATTTCCAACATTTTGGTAAGCTATTTGTTAGTTAGCTTGTCTGTAATTCGATACACTAAGCTTTTCTTCTGTCAAATGTTTCCCTAGAAGACTAAACAAACCCTTTCTCACCAGAATGATGTCATAAATGATTGAATGAATGCTTCAATCTAATTGACAAAGTTCTCTGTCATCTCTGCTTCTTTCGCGGAGCAAAGACATCCCTTTGACCGGTTCCAAGGAAATAGAAAGCTGTGAAAACAACCCAAAATGTTTCTGATAAGATTTCAGTTCAGTTTGGATGCATATTTTGTGTGTTTGAAATACTATCAGCTTTTATGATGCTGATAAAGATAGATACGGTCTGTAGAGGTGCTAACTGCGCATTATCTCAAGATGAAAGAAAGAAATCCTATTTCCTGAGTGAAAATCTAGCCTACTTTTGGTGTATAATTTTACTGCAAGAAATGCTCAATTGTGCAGAAGTTAATAATCTATTAGGCTCAGTGAGATTATAGACATATAGTCAGTGTCCAGATTTCAGTTTACATTTAACCCATCTGAGCAGTTAGGCTACAGTTCCCTTGATGTGCCATAGACCTATTTGAAGTCCTATGTCCCGCGCTACAGTTAGAACCTAAAACTTAGGCTAAGCACTAATGCCGGAAAGGTTAAAATAATGAAAAAAATAAATAAATGTAGCCTATAGATACAGATTGCATGAGAATGATACATTCATGCAATTTTTAAGATATTGTTTTCTCTGTATTCAACCTGCCCACCACACACCCGCCCTTCATCAACACAATATTACATGAACATAAACCGCCCGCCCTGCGGTTATGGGTTAGGTGTCAACCCGCACATCACTAGTAGCCGGCTAGTACTGGGTGGAGGTCGGCAAATAGCGACTATTTAACAGTCTGATGGCCTGGAGATAGAAGCTGTTTTTCAATCTCTCGGCCCCAGCTTTGATGCACCTGTACTGTCTCCACCTTCTAAAATGGTAGCAGGGTGAAAAGGCGATGTTCAGGTGGCTGAGGTTCTTGATGATCTTTTTGGCCTGTGACACTAGGTGGCCTTCCTGTAACCACAAGAATATATTAATGACTTTAACCGCAACTGAAAACAGCAGTGTAATCAAAGTAGCTGCTCCTAAAAGAGAGCTGTTTTAAATTGTACTAGTTATTTTTCAGAACCAATTTCTTAATACTACCACCATACACTGAGTGTACAAAACATTACGAACTCTTTCCATGACAGACTGACCAGTTGAATCCAGGTAAAAGCTATGATCCTTTATTGACGTCACTTGCTAAATCCACTTCAAATCAGTGTAGATGAAGGGGAGGAGACGTGTTAAGAAGGATTTCTAAGCCTTGAGACATGGATTGTGTATGTGTTCCATTCAGATGGTGAATGGGCAAGACAGAAAATGCAAGTGCCTTTGAATGGGGTATAGTAGTAGGTGCCAGGCACGCAGATTTGAGTGTGTCAAGAACTGCAACGTTGCTGGGGTTTTCATGCTCAACAGTTTCCTGTATGTATCAAAAATTATCCACCACCCAAAGGACACCCGGACAACTGTGAGAAGCATTGGAGTCGACATCGGCAGTCATCCATGTGGAATGCTTTCGACACCCTTGTAGAGTCCATGCCCTGATAAATTGAGGTTGTTCCTAATGTTTTGTACACTCTCTGTGTTTGAGACCAGTACTAGCGGTTTGCCAATATGCCCAGAAATGACTGTGACCCCCTCCAAATTTTAGACTATGATTAGTTGATTATTTGAGTCAGGTGTGTTAGTGCTAGGTTGGTACAAATGCCTGCACCCTTGCGGCCCTCCAGGATTCGATTGCCCATCCCCAGTAACACCTACAGGCCCTGTCTGTCTGTGAGGACAACTTCAGAGGGTACCTTTACAACTTTATTGTCCATAGTTACAGCGAACAAAGGAAATGATTTGATCAACCCCCCACACAGACAAGAGGAGCACAGGGTCAAACTGCAGTGATTGTAGAGTTGTTGTAGGGTTGAGGGCCTTGCTCATTGTAGGGTTGAGGGCCTTGCTCAAGGGCCCAACAGTAGGAGATTGTTGTTTGGATATGAACATAGTAACCCTCCAGTTGTCAAATCAATTTCCACCTTTTCCTGAAGCGCCCGGCCTGGGAAACAAACAGGCGACCTTTTGGCTACAGGTTTAACTCCTTAGCTGCTGTGCTACATATTGTCCCTGCTAGGCTGCCTACCACCCCAAGAGAGAACATTAGTGGCATCAAAGTAGATCCTTCAAGGAAATATTTTTCATACGTGTCCAATAAAAAGTGATATTGGCATTAACATTGTATCGACCTGGCAATGGATTATGACTGGCTGTCAAGGGGATATGGATTTTTTTTGTGGTTCTTTTTCATCCACTTCAATGGAGTCACATGACTTAGTGGTAAAATTCACTTCCTTTACACATCAGTAGCACTAGAGTATAGAGTAGAGCTGGGACAATAAACCGAAAATTATCGACACCGACCATAACAATCACTTATTGCAGGCATTTTGCTGACATCATTCATTACGATAAATAGCTTATAATAGAAAAATGTGACATTTTTGCTAATATGGGTGATTGTTAATGAGCCAATTGATGGCTACAAACATCAAACTAGTAGTAGTAGCTTAAAGGATAGAAACTGGGGCACACATTAATGTAATAAACCTTGAGCTTGATTTTGGGGATGAACCTTTAAGCAGGTATGGCTTCCTCTGCCACTCACTCACTCGCCAGCTCCATTTCTCTGTCAGTAGCTTCTCAATGTTAATGCTCACACTTCAAGGCACTGTTGCATTCAACAGGCTCCGTCTGATAAAATCTTCAAATTCAGCCTCACAGAATAAGTCTATAGTGTATGTCCTGTCGAACCAACAAGGCATCTTCTCTCTCTCTCTCATCACACCTACCCATTGTCATAGTAAGTTAATGGAACCATTCTTAAAGATAGTGTTTTATGACAGTACAAGGACATGTACAGCTAACTGCCAAAATAAAGGAAACACCAACATAAAGTGTCTTAATATGGTGTTGGGACACCACGAGCCGCAATAAAAGTGTCAATGCACCTTGGAATTGATTGTACAAGTGTCTAGAACTCTATTGGAGGGATGCAACACCATTCTTCCATGTAAATTTCCATCATTTGGTGTTTTGTTGATGGTGGTGGAAAACGCTATCTCGGCTACCGCTCCAGAATCTCCCATAAGTGTTCAATTGGGTTGAGATATGGTGACTGACACACACACACACACACACACACACACACACACACACACACACACACACACACACACACACACACACACACACACACACACACACACACACACACACACACACACACACACACACACACATACACACACCCTTTAAACCCCCTATGCTCCTTTGAGACCCCTCTTACAAAGTCACTGGCCGTGTCCGAATACCCATACTTGCGTCCTAAATAGTAGGCCATCTGAGTATGCGAAAAAATAGTTTTATAGTATGTGACATTTAAAAAAATCTAAATTCCTGGATGTCATAATCATTTTGTCTTTGACAACAGCTGATTGATTAGATATGGGGATGCAGAACCGTAATCAACGAATAGCGGTAAACAACGCAATAGCACATGACGGATTCTCAGTATGCAAAAACAAATAGAACGTTTTATAGCATGTACATTTTCAAAAATCGAGTATGCTTTAAATGTCAGGATGTTAATGTTATGCTGGTGAATGAGGACCCAAAAGCGACTTAACAGAAACAGAGTCTTTCTTCCAGTCTTAAACAAAAACGATAATCCTGGATATTATCTTAGGTAAATACAAAACAGGAAAACTGAAATCCTCTCGTCAGTAGAGAGGAACGACTGGAGACGCGACCACAGACTGCAGGTCGCTTCGGGAAGGCACAGGCCGTAGCTGACATAGACACCTGCTCACACGCAGCATCTGAAGAAGGCAAAAACACGACAGGGCGGAACAAGGACACAGAACAGCAAACATCAAACAAGGATCCGACAAGGACAGAAGCGGAAAACAGAGGGAGAAATAGGGACTCTAATCAGAGGGCAAAATAGGGGACAGGTGTGAAAGAGTAAATGAGGTAGTTAGGAGAATGAGGAACAGCTGGGAGCAGGAACGGAACGATAGAGAGAGAGAGCGAGAGAGGGAGAGAGGGAGGAGGAGAGAGAGGGATAGAAAGAGGGAAAGAACCTAATAAGACCAGCAGAGGGAAACGAATAGAAGGGAAGCACAGGGACAAGACATGATAATCAATGACAAAACATGACAGTACCCCCCCACTCACCGAGCGCCTCCTGGCGCACTCGAGGAGGAACCCTGGCGGCAACGGAGGAAATCATCAATCAACGAACGGTCCAGCACGTCCCGAGATGGAACCCAACTCCTCTCCTCAGGACCGTAACCCTCCCAATCCACTAAGTACTGGTGACCACGTCCCCGAGAACGCATGTCCATGATCTTCCGTACCTTGTAAATAGGTGCGCCCTCGACAAGGACGGGGGGGGGGGAGACGAACGGGGGCGCGAAGAAAAGGCTTGACACAGGAGACATGGAAGACAGGGTGGACGCGACGAAGCAGGAAGAAGAAGTCGCACAGCGACAGGATTGACGACCTGAGAGACACGGAACGGACCAATGAACCGCGGAGTCAACTTGCGAGAAGCTGTCGTAAGGGGAAGGTTACGAGTGGAAAGCCACACTCTCTGACCGCGACAATACCTAGGACTCTTAATCCTACGTTTATTGGCGGCTCTCACAGTCTGCGCCCTGTAACGGCAAAGTGCAGACCTGACCCTCCTCCAGGTGCGCTCACAACGTTGGACAAAAGCCTGAGCGGAGGGAACGCTGGACTCGGCGAGCTGGGACGAGAACAGAGGAGGCTGGTACCCAAGACTACTCTGAAACGGAGATAGCCCGGTAGCAGACGAAGGAAGCGAGTTGTGAGCGTATTCTGCCCAGGGGAGTTGTTCTGCCCAAGACGCAGGGTTTCGAAAAAAGAAAGGCTGCGTAATATGCGTAATATCGTCTGATTGGCCCTTTCTGCTTGACCGTTAGACTGGGGATGAAAACCGGAAGAGAGACTGACGGAAGCACCAATCAAACGACAGAACTCCCTCCAAAACTGTGACGTGAATTGCGGGCCTCTGTCTGAAACGGCTTCTAACGGGAGGCCATGAATTCTGAACACATTCTCAATGATGATTTGTGCCGTCTCCTTAGCGGAAGGAAGCTTAGCGAGGGGAATGAAATGTGCCGCCTTAGAGAACCTATCGACAACCGTAAGAATCACAGTCTTCCCCGCAGACGAAGGCAGACCGGTAATAAAGTCTAAGGCGATGTGAGACCATGGTCGAGAAGGAATGGGAAGCGGTCTGAGACGACCGGCAGGAGGAGAGTTACCTGACTTAGTCTGCGCGCAGTCCGAACAAGCAGCCACGAAACGGCGCGTGTCACGCTCCTGAGTAGGCCACCAAAACCGCTGGCGAATAGAAGCAAGCGTACCCCGAACGCCGGGGTGGCCAGCTAACTTGGCAGAGTGAGCCCACTGAAGAACAGCCAGACGAGTAGAGACAGGAACGAAAAGAAGGTTACTAGGACAAGCACGCGACGACGCAGTGTGAGTGAGTGCTTGCTTTACCTGTCTCTCAATTCCCCAGACAGTCAACCCGACAACACGCCCTTCAGGGAGAATCCCCTCGGGGTCAGTAGAAGCCACAGAAGAACTAAAGAGACGGGATAAGGCATCAGGCTTGGTGTTCTTATTTCCCGGGCGATAAGAAATCACGAACTCGAAACGAGCGAAAAACAACGCCCAACGAGCTTGACGTGCATTAAGTCATTTGGCAGAACGGATGTACTCAAGGTTCTTATGGTCAGTCCAAACGACAAAAGGGACGGTCGCCCCCTACAACCACTGTCGCCATTCGCCTAGGGCTAAGCGGATGGCGAGCAGTTCGCGGTTACCCACATCATAGTTGCGTTCCGATGGCGACAGGCGATGAGAAAAATAAGCGCAAGGATGGACCTTATCGTCAGAATGGAAGCGCTGGGACAGAATGGCTCCCACGCCCACCTCTGAAGCGTCAACCTCGACAATGAATTGTTTAGTGACGTCAGGAGTAACAAGGATAGGAGCGGATGTAAAACGCTTCTTGAGGAGATCAAAAGCTCCCTGGGCGGAACCGGACCACTTAAAGCACGTCTTGACAGAAGTAAGAGCTGTGAGAGGGGCAGCCACTTGACCGAAATTACGAATGAAACGCCGATAGAAATTAGCGAAACCGAGAAAGCGCTGCAACTCGACACGTGACTTAGGAACGGGCCAATCGCTGACAGCCTGGACCTTAGCGGGATCCATCTGAATGCCTTCAGCGGAAATAACAGAACCGAGAAATGTGACAGAGGAGACATGAAAGGCGCACTTCTCAGCCTTCACGTAGAGACAATTCTCTAAAAGGCTCTGGAGTACACGTCGAACGTGCTGAACATGAATCTCGAGTGACGGTGAAAAAATCAGGATATCGTCAAGGTAAACGAAAACAAAGATGTTCAGCATGTCTCTCAGTACATCATTAACTAATGCCTGAAAGACAGCTGGAGCATTAGCGAGACCGAACGGCAGAACCCGGTATTCAAAATGCCCTAACGGAGTGTTAAACGCCGTTTTCCACTCGTCCCCCTCTCTGATGCGCACGAGATGGTAAGCGTTACGAAGGTCCAACTTAGTAAAGAACCTGGCTCCCTGCAGAATCTCGAAGGCTGACGACATAAGGGGAAGCGGATAACGATTCTTAACCGTTATGTCATTCAGCCCTCGATAATCCACGCAGGGCGCAGAGTACCGTCCTTCTTCTTAAAAAAACCCCGCTCCGGCGGGAGAGGAAGAAGGCACCACGGTACCGGCGTCGAGAGAAACAGACAGATAATCCTCGAGAGCCTTACGTTCGGGAGCCGACAGAGAGTATAGTCTACCCCGAGGGGGAGTGGTCCCCGGAAGGAGATCAATACAACAATCATACGACCGGTGAGGAGGAAGGGAGTTGGCTCTGGACCGACTGAAGACCGTGCGCAGATCGTGATATTCCTCCGGCACTCCTGTCAAATCACCAGGTTCCTCCTGAGAAGAGGGGACAGAAGAAACAGGAGGGATAGCAGACATTAAACACTTCACATGACAAGACACGTTCCAGGATAGGATAGAATTACTAGACCAATTAATAGAAGGATTATGACATACTAGCCAGGGATGACCCAAAACAACAGGTGTAAAAGGTGAACGAAAAATCAAAAAGGAAATGGTCTCACTGTGGTTACCAGATACTGTGAGGGTTAAAGGTAGTGTCTCACATCTGATACTGGGGAGAAGACTACCATCTAAGGCGAACATGGGCGTGGGCTTCCCTAACTGTCTGAGAGGAATGTCATGTTTCCGAGCCCATGCTTCGTCCATAAAACAACCCTCAGCCCCAGAGTCTATCAAGGCACTGCAGGAAGCAGCCGAACCGGTCCAGCGTAGATGGACCGACAAGGTAGTACAGGATCTTGATGGAGAGACCTGAGTAGTAGTGCTCACCAGTAGCCCTCCGCTTACTGATGAGCTCTGGCCTTTTACTGGACATGAAATGACAAAATGTCCAGCAGAACCGCAATAGAGGCAAAGGCGGTTGGTGATTCTCCGTTCCCTCTCCTTAGTCGAGATGCGAATACCTCCCAGCTGCATGGGCTCAGTCTCTGAGCCGGTGGGAGGAGATGGTTGAGATGCGGAGAGGGGGAACACCGTTAACGCGAGCTCTCTTCCACGAGCTCGGTGACGAAGATCTACCCGTCGTTCTATGCGGATGGCGAGTGCAATCAAAGAGTCCACGCTGGAAGGAACCTCCCGGGAGAGAATCTCATCTTTAACCTCAGCGTGGAGTCCCTCCAGAAAACGAGCGAGCAACGCCGGCTCGTTCCAGTCACTGGAGGCAGCAAGAGTGCGAAACTCTACAGAGTAATCCGTTATGGATCGATCACCTTGACATAGGGAAGCCAGGGCCCTGGAAGCCTCCTTCCCAAAAACTGAACGATCAAAAACCCGTATCATCTCCTCTTTAAAGTTCTGATAATCGTTAGAACACTCAGCCCTTGCCTCCCAGATAGCTGTGCCCCACTCCCGAGCCCGACCAGTAAGGAGTGATATGACGTAAGCGATCCGAGCTCTCTCTCTTGAGTATGTGTTGGGCTGGAGAGAGAACACAATATCACACTGGGTGAGAAAGGAGCGGCACTCAGTGGGCTGCCCAGAGTAACATGGTGGGTTATTAACCCTAGGTTCCGGAGACTCGGAAGACCAGGAAGTAGCTGGTGGCACGAGACGAAGACTCTGAAACTGTCCTGAGAGGTCGGAGACCTGAGCGGCCAGGGTCTCAACGGCATGACGAGCAGCAGACAATTCCTGCTCGTGTCTGCCGAGCATTGCTCCCTGGATCTAGACGGCAGTGTTGCGAGAATCCGTAGTCGCTGGGTCCATTCTTGGTCGGATCCTTCTGTTATGCTGGTGAATGAGGACCCAAAAGCGACTTAACAGAAACAGAGTCTTTATTCCAGTCTTAAACAAAAAGGATAATCCTGGATATTATCTTAGGTAAATACAAAACAGGAAAACTGAAATCCTCTCGTCAGTAGAGAGGAACGACTGGAGACGCGACCACAGACTGCAGGTCGCCGGGAAGGCACAGGCCGTAGCTGACATAGACACCTGCTCACACGCAGCATCTGAAGAAGGCAAAAACACGACAGGGCGGAACAAGGACACAGAACAGCAAACATCAAACAAGGATCCGACAAGGACAGAAGCGGAAAACAGAGGGAGAAATAGGGACTCTAATCAGAGGGCAAAATAGGGGACAGGTGTGAAAGAGTAAATGAGGTAGTTAGGAGAATGAGGAACAGCTGGGAGCAGGAACGGAACGATAGAGAGAGAGAGCGAGAGAGGGAGAGAGGGAGGAGAGAGAGGGATAGAAAGAGGGAAAGAACCTAATAAGACCAGCAGAGGGAAACGAATAGAAGGGAAGCACAGGGACAAGACATGATAATCAATGACAAAACATGACAGTTAAACTAATTTCGGCTTTTCATTTCGTAGAATGAGCTTTTCGGGAATTTCACAGCCACAATGCATTGTAAGAGGGTTGCTATGAGTTTGATAGCAAAATCTCCTCAAGTAAACAACAAAACAACTTGGAAGATGGCAAACAGCAAAGTTTCTGAAGTGGTGCTCAAATGTATGTCATTTTTATTATCATTAAAATTATCACGACCATTTTATTGTAACGTTGCATCTTTGAAAACAGATCTGCAAGCCTGCTGCTTGCCGTGCCTTTAGCTGCTTTAGTAGGACTAGAAGGTAACTGTTCGAACAGTAACTTTAGCTACAGGGTTACTTGCTTGCTGAGCGACAACTTCATATTCAACATTAGCCTAGTAAGTTGTTGTAAAGTTGTTGTAAATACCAGGGCTTGTGTTCAAACTGTTGTAGGGTCTGTTGCAATACCAAACATTTCATTCAGTGGTGAACACAGCAGGAGAAATGCCCCCCAAAAATAATTCTGAGAAAGTCATGTGGCTATAGTTAGCTCTCTTGCCACTGCAGAATGCACTGCCACTAACTATAGCTAATGTTAGTAATGTGGGAGCCTACATTCCTATATTCCACAGCGGTGCTGGTTCCAACTCTTTTAGTTCTCCTGATTTGTCACGTCAGTTTATCTGTGTTGTTGATTTTAATCTTCATGCTATGCTAAATTTGTTTCTACCTTAACGTCTCCAGCCTGAATGAGTCTAGCAAGTTTCATGGCACATAACCTGTTATGGTGAAAGTAATGGTAAGCTGCAATCGTTACTGTTTCACCTTGGCACTCCAATTTGATAAAGTATATGGCAGTCTAGCTGTCTACAGAAAGTTTAGCAACTGTACTTGCTAATGTTTTAGTTAATTTTGTACTTCTTCTAATGCCTTTTCACAATCTACGTGAAGGAGTGTGAGCTGGAGGGGCAGCGGTCACCTGCATGGGTGAAAAAGTGAAACCAGAAGCAAAAATACACTCTACACAACCTTATGTTATCTTGTAATTCATTGCTGTGCTGTACTTTGCTAATAAAGTTCCCCTTTTCTCTGAGAGCAACAACACTTTTCCATTTATTTCCTACCCACTTGGCACAAACTGGTTGAATAAGTGTTGTTTCAATGCAATTTGTCAACATATTGTGACATTGAATCAATGATTGAAACACATTTGGATTTGCAAAAAGTCAATCAGTACCGTTTCCATATACATTTCAACCAGCATTGCAAACATTGAATTTATGGTAAAACTTCAACTTAAATACAATGACTTTTTTTTGTCTTTTTTTTGTCAGGTTATGTTTGAATCAATGTCATTGTTTCATTGTCATGCCATCAACCTAAATAACGAGACACCTATAATGAAATAAAATTAAAACCATAGTCTAACAACTCTTGCCTGAACAGTGACTCCTACTGGTTTATGAGCAGTAATGTTCTTCAGTGAGGATGAGTCTACCATCCAGATGCCTAATTCCATGTACCCTGCTTAGTTCTGCTCATTTCTGCTGAGCTATCATGTCAATACATACAGCTACTGATCAGCTTCCATACTCATTTGCGTAGCTATGCTCTGCCTTAATAACATTGAAGAGTTGAAAGTAACTCCTCCAACTTGTTTGTCACAAGCTATGTGAAAGTACATTCAGAGTGAGGTTGGGTTTTACCATCGCACAGCACTCACTCAAAAGCGGATGAGTTTTTAATGAATTATGAATTTGTCACATTGACATCTGATTTGCCCAACTGACACCATCATTTCAACATGTCGCTAGGTATGCTACCATTCATTCATGATTGATCTTTAGAAGTAGTTGACATTAGGCCTATAAATAGGATGACAAATTCATGATAATAAAAATAATACCTTTGGACATTGTATTTTATAAATATGTTATTCATAACATGTATGGCTAAGACAATATCCAAATGTAAATGTTTATTATATTAATATAATGAATTTGGCATTCTATTTATAGTGCTAAGTTGATATGATGTTAGGTGATTCACATTGTGTTGCCACACAAGTAAAAAAGGTGTCTCAACCGGTTTGCGACGTCATCTGACAGCTGCACCCGATTGCCTTATTAGTATGGGTACAGCCTACAATAGTTAACACTGAGCACAACCAATTTCAAGCTAATCAAGCCCTGTGGAGAAATACATTTTGTAACCTATAAATGCAAACGGGATTTAGTTTGATTGTTTATTAGACTACACCGGTTGTGTAAATTCCATGCGGATGTTATAGCTCTGGCAGAGTCGAGTCGATAATGGAACAGCTGACATTTCTACTGAAACTAATGTAGATGGTAAATTCAGTGAAACCTCCAGTGTTAAAACAAGTGATCGCACTGAAAGGATGTTTGATAGTGATGAGATTGAGAGGTTGTCTGATAGTGTGTGAAGCAGCATATTCTCAAACTACAACAAAGGGTGTTATTTGTGTAAAGCTGGCATCTTGGGCTAATGAAAACAACCTCACCAGGAGTGCAGTCAGTAGTTTATTGGTCATTTTCAGAGGGGCTTAAATGTTCCAAAAGATTAGTACAACAATATTGAGATTTGTGAAGATAACTATGCATATTTTTGTGTTGAGCGGGGTATAGTGAAGAATCAGGTTGACCGTCCAGATTTCATTGAGGAATCAATAGATTTGAAAATAAACGTTGGTGTTCCTCTTCAAATCCTCAAGTTGCCAACTTTGGCAAAATGGACTCTTAGGAGTAAATATAAATCCGGGACACTCTTAGTATATATTATGTATTAATTTGTGGATGTACATCAATTTTGTATGTTACGAATTGCAATTTGTCGTGGCTAACGTTAGCTAGGCGGCTAACGTTAGCTATCCTTTCTAGGGCAGGTGTTCCGCTAGCGCACATATGTCAGAGTCAAGGCCCGCGGGCCACATCCGGCCCGCGAGAAGGTTTTTTACGGCCCCTGGGATGATCTTGATTTATTATTAGAACCGGCCCGCAGACCGCAGCAAGCCGGCAGCCCGCAGATCTTTTACATGCACCAATACTACATTTCCCACAATGCAACGGTGACGCACCGAGCAGTAGGCTGCTTCATTTCAATATTTATTGGCACAGCAGTTGTCAGCATCACAGTAAAATTAACTTTCAGATACCCATCAAAAATGGCAAAACGGAAGGTGGACACTGAGAACCGGGGGTTTCAAACAAGGTGGGAGTCGGAGTATTTGTTCACGGAGGTAGCTGGAAAACCTGTGTGTCTTCTGTGTGGAGAAAGTGTGGCGGTACTGAAAGAGTATAATCTGAGACGACATTATGAAACGAAACACGCGGACAAAAACAAGAATATGGACATGGAACAAAGGCTACAAAAGGCAGAGGAATTAAAACGAGGCCTCAAATCTCGACAGGCTCTGTTCAAAAAAGCCAAATCACAAGGCCAGGCTGCTGTCAAGGCCAGTTTTATTTTGGCAGAAGAGATCGCTAAATCAGCCCGGCCATTTACGGAGGGGGATTTCATCAAAAACTGCATGATTAAAGTTTGTGACGAAGTTTGCCCAGAAAAAAGGCAACTCTTTTTAAATGTGAGTCTGAGCAGAAACACCATTGCCGAGAGAGTAGACCAGTTGTCCATCAATCTAAAAGAGCAGCTTGTGAAAAAGGGAAAATATTTCATTGCATATTCCTTGGCTGTGGATGAGAGCACCGACATTTCTGACATTGCCCAGTTGTCAATTTTCATCCGCGGAGTGGACTCCAGCCTAAGCGTGACAGAGGAGTTTTGGGCTTTACGTCCTATGCTGACAGCTTATCATTGTATCATACACCAGGAAGCGTTGTGCGGTAAAGCCTTGAAAATGGAGCATGTAATGAGCATCATCACGCGCACAGTTAACTTTATCAGAGCCAAAGGTTTGAATCACCGCCAGTTCAAGGCATTTCTGACGGAGTTAGAAACGGAGCATGGTGATTTGCCTTATCACACAGAGGTGCGATGGCTAAGCCAGGGAAAGGTGCTTCAAAGATGTTTCGAGCTTCGTGAGGAGATTTGTCTGTTCTTGGACAGCAAAGGGAAAGACACAACACAACTCCGAGACGAAATGTTTCTGTGTGAAATGGCTTTTCTGTGTGACATTACGAGTCATCTGAATGCAATGAACTTGCAGCTGCAGGGTCGGGATCGTGTCATCTCTGATATGTACAGTACAGTGAAGGCATTTAAAACCAAACTGACTCTGTGGGAGACGCAGATGCGGAAAGAAAATTTGAGCCACTTTCCCAGCTGCCAGACCATGAAAGAGAAGCTCTCTACCAGTGCGTTCCCGAGCGCACAGTTGGCTGATAAAATAGGTATGCTTGCCGCTGACTTTCGACGCCGATTTGCTGACTTTGAAGCACAAAAAAGCAGGTTGGAACTGCTCGGTAACCCATTTGCTGTTGACGTGGAAAGCTCACCACCAAACCTCCAAATGGAGTTGATTGACCTCCAATGCAATGATGCACTGAGGGCAAAATATGCGGCAGTGGGTGCTGCGGAGTTCGCCCGTTTCCTCCCCGACACAATGCCCCAGCTGCGCATCCAGGCTGCTCAAACGTTGTCTATGTTTGGCAGCACATACCTGTGTGAACAACTGTTTTCTTTGATGAACTTGAACAAAACATCACACAGAAGTCGACTTACTGCTGAACACCTCCACTCAATTCTGAGGATTTCCTCAGCTCAGAGCCTTACCCCGAACATTGATGAACTTGTGGAAAAGATGGGACACCACCAAGTATCACCCTCAACCTCAAACAAGTGAACATTACTGTGCAATCACATATTTAGAGTTTTTACTCAGTTCAAGTTTAAAAGTTAAAGTTTAATATTTGTTTTCACTGCATGTTACTTCTCCTTAAACAAAGTGTTGTTTTTGATTAATAGATTTTTGCACTTTATTTTATTGTATTTCAATCCAATTATATTTTAAAAATATTTCAGTTGAGTGGATGATAGAAAATTGCTATTATTGTTTTTTTCTTTGAAGTAAATTTAGCCCACTTTTGCTAAAATAGAAAATATAGGCTACTGATGGTGCCTTGAATACCGGTTTCTTTCATTTAATGTTCATGTTATGGGGATTTTTATATAAAGGAAATTTGTATTTTGTGTCTGTTGAAAATTAAAGATTACTGACAGAGCCATAAGAAAATATTGCTTTATTTATCTGATCATATTGGAATATATTTGTTAGGTTTTCAGTAGGTTCAATTAGGTTCACTAGACTATATGCGTCATTTAAAAAAATTTCAATGAACATTCGAACAGTCCGGCCCTCGGCTTGTAGCTAAATTTTTTATTTGGCCCTCCGTCCATTTGACTTTGACACCCCTGCGCTAGCGGAACCCCTCGACAACATTCCCCTGAAAAGGTGGTGCATGAAAAAAAAGCACAACATGATTATGTTACGTCATAGCCAAGACAAAAAAAAACAGCCATTTCTCCAACCAAAGATAGGAGTCACAAAAAGCAGAAATATAGATCAAATGAATCACTAACCTTTGATGATCTTCATCAGATGACACTCATATAACATGTTACACAATACATGTATGTTTTGTTAGATAATGTGCATATTTATATCCAAAAATCTCAGTTTACATTGGCGCGTTACGTGCAGTAATGTTCTGATTCCAAAACATCCGGTGATTTTGCAGAAATATAATAAACATTGATAAAAGATACAAGTGTTATTCACAGAATTAAAGATAGACTTCCCCTTAATGCAACCACTGTGTCAGATTACATTTTTTTACGGAAAAAGCATAATCTGGGAACGGCGCTCAGAGCCCAATCCAGCCAGAGAAATATCCGCCATGTTGGAGTCAACAGAAGTTAAAAATAACACTATCAATATTCACTTACCTTTGATGATCTTCATTAGAAGGCACTCCCAGGAATTCCATTTCGACAATAAATGACTGATTTGTTCCATAAAGTTCCAAAATGTCCATCATTTATGTCCAAATAGCCACTTGTTGTTAGCGTGTTCAGCCCAGTAATTCATCTTCACGAGGCGCGAGTACTTCGTCCAGACAAAAACTCAAAAAGTTCCGTTACAGGACGTAGAAACAAGTCAAACGATGTATGGAATCAATCTTTAGGATGTTTTTAACATAAATCATCAATAAGCTTCCAACCGGAGAATTCCTATATCTGAAGAAAAGCACTGGAACGAGAGCTAACTCTGTCGGGAGGGCGCGTCACAAGCCTGAGACACTGCCAGACCACTGACTCAAACAGGCCTCATGAGCCCTTCCTTTATAGTAGAATCCTCAAACCAGTTTCTAAAAGACGGTTGACATCTAGTGGAAGCCGTAGAAAGTGCAACTTCACTCTACTTCACTGCAACTTCACTCTATAGACACTATGTATTCGGTAGGCCAAGCTTTGAAAAACTACAAACCTCAGATTTCCCACTTCCTGGTTGGATTGTTCTCAGGTTTTCACCTGCCATATGAGTTCTGTTATACTCACAGACATCATTCAAACAGTTTTAGAAACTTGTGTGTGTTTTCTATCCAATACTAATAATAATATGCTTATATTAGCATCTGGGACAGAGTAGGAGGCAGTTCACTCTGGGCACGCTATACATCCAAAAGTGAAAATGCTGCCACCTATCCTAGGCGCCTAACGTTAGCTAGGCGGCTAGGGGGTAAGGTTAGGAGTTAGATTAAAGGGTTGGGGTTCGCTATGTAGTTGCAAAATAATTAAAGTAGTTGAAAAAAGTATTTAGTCAGCCACCAATTGTGCAAGTTCTCCCACTTAAAAAGATGAGAGAGGCCTGTAATTTTCATCATAGGTACACTTCAACTATGACAGACAAAATGAGGGGGGAAAAAATCCAGAAAATCACATTGTAGGATTTTTAATGAATTTATTTGCAAATTATGGTGGAAAATGAGTATTTGGTCAATAAAAAAAGTTTATCTCAATACTTTGTTATATACCCTTTGTTGGCAATGACAGAAGACAAACGTTTTATGTAAGCTTCACAAGGTTTTCACACGCTGTTGCTGGTATTTTGGCCCATTCCTCCATGCAGATCTCCTCTAGAGCAGTGATGTTTTGGGGCTGTTGCTG
Source organism: Oncorhynchus gorbuscha (assembly GCF_021184085.1). Lineage (NCBI taxonomy): Eukaryota > Metazoa > Chordata > Actinopteri > Salmoniformes > Salmonidae > Oncorhynchus > Oncorhynchus gorbuscha. Next base: position 64,400,572 of record NC_060176.1, on the reverse strand, counting down.
GGCAACACGGACTTTCAACTCCCTCCAAAGATTTTCTATGGGGTTGAGATCTGGAGACTGGCTAGGCCACTCCAGGACCTTGAAATGCTTCTTACGAAGCCACTCCTTCGTTGCCCGGGCGGTGTGTTTGGGATCATTGTCATGCTAAAAGACCCAGCCACGTTTAATTTTCAATGCCCTTGCTGATGGAAGGAGGTTTTCACTCAAAATCTCACGATACATGGCCCCATTCATTCTTTCCTTTACACGGATCAGTCGTCCTGGTCCCTTTGCAGAAAAACAGCCCCAAATTATGATTTTTCCACCCCCATGCTTCACAGTAGCTATGGTGTTCTTTGGATGCAACTCAGCATTCTTTGTCCTCCAAACACGACGAGTTGAGTTTTTACCAAAAAGTTATATTTTGGTTTCATCTGACCATATGACATTCTCCCAATCTTCTGGATCATTCAAATGCTCTCTAGCAAACTTCAGACGGGCCTGGACATGTACTGGCTTAAGCAGGGGGACACATCTGGCACTGCAGGATTTGAGTCCCTGGCAGCGTAGTGTGTTACTGATCCTCATCCTTTGTTACTTTGGTCCCAGCTCTCTGCAGGTCATTCACTAGGTCCCCCCGTGTGGTTCTGGGATTTTTGCTCACCGTTCTTGTGATCATTTTGACCCCACAGGGTGAGATCTTGCAGGGAGCCCCAGATCGAGGGAGATTATCAGTGGTCTTGTATGTCTTCGATTTCCTAATAATTGCTCCCACAGTTGATTTCTTCAAACCAAGCTGCTTACCTATTGCAGATTCAGTCTTCTGGTGTCCTTTGACAGCTCTTTGGTCTTGGCCATAGTGGAGTTTGGAGTGTGACTGTTTAAGGTTGTGGACAAGGTGTCTTTTATACTGATAACAAGTTCAAACAGGTGCCATTAATACAGGTAATGAGTGGAGGACAGAGAAGAAGAGAAGAAGTTACAGGTGTGTGAGAGCCAGAAATCTTGTGATTTGTCTGTCATAGTTTTTTATTTTTACCTTTATTTAACTAGGCAAGTCAGTTAAGAACAAATTCTTATTTTCAATGACGGCCTAGGAACAGTGGGTTAACTGCCTGTTCAGGGGCAGAACGACAGATTTGTACCTTGTCAGCTCAGGGGTTTGAACTTGCAACCTTCCGGTTACTTGTCCAATGCTCTGACCACTAGGCTACCCTGCCACCCTGGCTACCCTGCCGCCCCAGTTGAAGTGTACCTTTGATGAAAATTACAGGCCTCTCATCTTTTTAAGTGGGAGAACTTGCACAATTGGTGGCTGACTAAATACTTTTTTGTCCCACTGTATGTCTACACTTTGTGTAGCCGTTAGCGATGATGCTAATGATAACCTTCCGGTAGCAATGGAAAGGCTTTTCAAAATAACATGTGCCTCAAGGGTTCAACTTCGCTATTCTCAAATATCCGCAAATGCAAATGAGAAAGAATTTCTCCCCGATAACCTCATCAGCAAGGCTGTCTGCCCTTTCAGAGGAAATACATAGTGATCCCTCTGTTGCACAGTTTTACCAAGTAAGGTCAGATGTATTAGAATAGTTTGGTTTGCAATTATGGCTTATAGTCTGTCTATTTCCCCAGGTGGGCCAGAGCAGTGTGGATGGAAAATGAGAAGGAAGTAGCTGTTATTCCAGAGCGCTGGATCAAACATCAAACTGTGATGGCCCCAAAATCAATATGACAAGGCAATAAAGGATTGGTCTACACCCTCTCTGAAGGATATTATTCTGAGGATAAAACTGAAATCAGGTAAATAGCAGATACTTTATACTTAAATGCAATAAGTAAAAACTGCTGGTTCTTAAAAATGACTTAAATTGTTTGAACCCTCACCATACAAATCAGAATCAAAACCACAATGTGAAGTGGAGATCTCCAGGAGAAAATGAAAGAACAACATTAAAATGTATCACTGGTATATTTAAAAACACATTCACAGTTTGTACATTCAATTTACTTGGCATGGTTTATTCTGTATTGTTTTAGAATCACATTAATGTAATCTCCCATCTCCAGCCACTACTGCCTCCAAGTTATGGAAGTATGGTAGCCTGCAATACAGATTAGTAATCAACCAATTGTCCCTAAACCCTAGCCACTGAACCACCTCGTCTTTTGATACTGGGAAGACATTTTACCGTATTACTGATCCTTTCAAAATCTAGAAGCGTGTGGCTAAATTAGGGGCAAGGGAGGTTAAATTTGGCATGTTGTAGATTTTTGGATGAAAGTTTCATAATGTGTTAAGGTTGACTAAGTCTTCTTCCACTTCAATTAAATTTAAACAAATGACAAATGTGTGTAGAAAAAGGCTGCATATTATTTTTACACTTTCATATTTATTTTCAAGCACCCAAGCCCCAGCACCTGTGCCACTGCTACCAAAAAGTAAAAGGCTGAAACGCTGCACATGCCACCAAGTAATGACTGAAGTTGACCCTTCACAATGTAGGCAACTCATTTTTGATTGTATCTAAGAAAGGTATTCTAAGTGTAAAAACATTTGGCATGTTGTCAATCTTTTATCGCAGAGAATCATCTTGGGCCTAGAGCCTATGGTTCTAACTATGAACTTAGCCTTAACCCTGGAGCATGAGGGCTTGACATCTCCTGCCTTAATTGTGATATACACTCACCAAATCGCTGCAAAGGATCAGTCTCTTTTCCTGTGACAATCTCCAATTCGAATTTTGGTTTAAAGTTTGGTAGAAATGATACTCTTTAGGTTGCCTTACAAATGTGTGTAGAAAAATGCTGGATGTTATTTTAAGCTGACCCAGGCAAGCCACTAAAATCCCCTCCAAAGCGCCAGAAAGTCAATGCCACTAAGCAAAAGGCTAAAATGCCCCACAAGTCACAAAGTATTGGTGGTGAGGTGAAATGGCAAAATGAAACGAGGCGCAAGCCACCAAGAGACCCTTATTTTCATTCTTGACCAATGTATTTGGACAAAGGAATTCTAATTGCACCAAAAATTGCCATGATATTATTGTTATTAATATTTTACTGCAGAGAATCTTGAACCTTCATGTTCCAGGGATAAGTGATGAGGAAGACAGTTCTCTTTCTGCCTCTTCAGATAAGGGAGCCAAGCCTATGGGTTCGTAGCTTCAACCCCGCAGCACACACACACACCAATTGATGAATGGAGTGCTGAAAGTATATATTTGTTTTATCTTGCAGTGTTAGCTCTTTTCCACATTATGTCTATCTCTGATAAGTTACCCAGGAAAGGGCTGAAAATAGCCCATATTAACACATGTAGCCTTACACATAAGCTTCATGCAGTCAATAACTTGCTAACATTTATATATTAGCCACTTCTGAGACTCACTTAGATCATTCATTTGATGATACAGCAGTAGCAATACAAGGATATAATATCTTTAGAAGAGACAAATGTTGCTGTATATATTCAGAGCCATATCCCTGTAATGCTTAGAGAAGATCATATGTCAAGTGTTATTGAGGTGTTGTAATTGCAGGTTCACTTGGCACATCTAAAGCCTTTTCTTTTGGGTTGTTGCTATAGGCCACCAAGTGCTAACAGTTAGTATCTATATAATGTGTGAAATGCTTGCTAGTGTATGTGATGTAAACAGAGGTCTACTTTCTTGGGGACCTGAATATTGACTGGTTTTCATCAAGCTGTCTGCTCAAGAGGAAGCTTCTAACCAGTGCCTGTAATCTGGTTTAGGTTATTAATCAACTTACCAGGGAGTGTACAAACACTACAGGAACAAGATCAACCACATGAGTTGACCACATTTTTACTAATATTGTAGAACTTTGTTCTAAAGCTGTATCCGTACCAATTGGATGGAGTGATCACAATATAGAGGCTATATCTGGGAAAGCCAAAGTTCCAAAAGCTTGGCCTAAAATAGTATATAAGAGATCATACAATAGATTTTGATGTGAGTTATGTGGATGATGTTAAAAATATTTGTTGGTTTGATGTGATTAATAAGGAACATCCAGACACTGCACTTGATGAATTTATGAAAGTGCTTCTTCCGATTATTTAAAACGTGCACCTGTTAAGGCTCCATGGATTGATGTGGAATTGAAAAACTGTATGGTTGAAAGAGATGGGGCAAAAGGAGTGGCTAATAAGTCTGGCTGCACATCTGACTGGCTGACTTACTACAAATTAATCAAATCAGATGGCTTATTCTTACAAAAGCATTTGATGTTGCCAATTATTTTAATGATTACTTCATTGGCAAAATGGGTAAACTTAGGCAGGAAATGCCAACAACAAACAGTGAGCCATCGTATTCATGCATTAAAAAAGTAATGAAAGAAAAGGGCTCCCGAGTGGGGCAGCGGTCTAAGGCACTGCATCTCATTGCAAGAGGTGTCACTACAGTCCCTGGCTCAAATCTAGGCTGTATCACATCTGGCTGTGATTGGGAGTGCCATAGGGCGGTGCACAATGGGCCCAGCATCGCCGGGGTAGGCCGTCATTGTAAATAAGAATTTGTTCTTAACTCACTAGCCTGGTTAAAAAAATTATTTAAAAGTATTGAAAGTTTGAATTTTGTAAAGTTAGTTTGGGAGAGGTGGAAAAATTACTCTATTTGATCAATAATGACAAACCTCCTGGTTTGGACAACTTAGATGGAAAGCTACTGAGGATGGTAGCTGACTCTATAGCCACTCCTATCGGTCATATCTTCAATCTGAGCCTAGAGGAAAGTCTTTGTCCTCAGGCATGGAGGGAAGCCAAAGTAATTACGCTACCCAAGAGTGGTAAAGCAGCCTTTACTGGTTCTAACAGCAGACCTGTCAGCTTGCTGCCAGCTGTTAACAAACAGTTGGAAAAAATAGTGTTTGACCAAATAATTTATCTGTAAATGAATTAACAGACATTCAGCATGCTTATAGAGAAGGGTACTCAACATGTACTGCACTGACACAAATGACTGATGATTGGGTGAAACCAATTGATAAGATTGGAGCTGTACTGTTTTCTTTTCAATGGAGCTTCTCTGATGTCAAACATGTTAGTATGGTGTACCACAGGGCAGCTCTCTAGGCCTTCTACTCTTTTCAATTTTTACCAATGACCTGCCTCTGGCATTAAACAAAGCATGTGTGTCCATGTATGCTGATGATTCAACCATACAGGCATCAGCAACTACAGCTAATGAAGTCACTGAAACCCTTAACAAAGAGTTGCAGTCTGTTTCGGAATGGATGGCCAGTAATAAACTGGCCTGAACATCTCTAAAACTAATAGCATTGTATTTGGTACAGATCATTCCTTCAGTTCTAGACCTCAGCTGAATCTGGTAATGAATGGTGTGGCTGTTGAACAAGTTGAGGAGACTAAATTAATTGGCGTTACCTTAGATTGTAAACTGTCATGGTCAAAACATTCAATGGTTGTATAAAGATGAGGAGAGGTCTGTCCGTAATAAAGAGATCCTCTGCTTTTTTTACACCACACTCTAAAAAGCAAGTCCTGCAGGCTCTAGTTTTGTCTTGATTATTATCCAATCGTGTTGTCGACTGCTGCAAGGAAAGACCGAGTTAAGCCTGCAGCTGGCCCAGAACAGAGAGGCACGTCTGGCTATTCATTGTAATCAGAGGGCTGATATAAATACTATGCATGTCAGTCTCTCTTGGATACGAGTTCAGATACTGACTGCATGACTTCTTTTTACAAGAAACATTGTGTTAAATACCAAATTGTTTGCATAGTCAACTTACACACACACATACCCCACCAGACATGCCACCTGGGGTCTTTTCACAGTCAACAAATCCAGAACAAATTCAAGAAAGCGTACAGTATTATATAGAGCTATTGTTGCATGGAACTCCATTCCATCTAATATAGCTCAAATGAACAGCAAACCTGGTTTTTTTAAAACAAAGCAACACCTCACGCCTCTCCCCTATTTTACCGAAATAGTTTGTATGTATATATTGATATGTAGGCTACAGTTGCCTTTTTAAAATGTATGTAGTTCTGTCTTGGAACTTTTCTCGTCTATTAATGTTCTGTATTATGTCATGTTTTGTGTGGACCCTAGGAAGAGGAGCTGCTGCTGCTTTTGCAACAGCTAATGGGGATCTTAATAAAATTCCAAAAAGCCCCCTCACCAAAGCGCTGCAAAAGCTCCTACCATTTTCCTATGCCCGAAGCAAGAATTACATTTCTTTTTAAACAATTTTTATTATATTGAAATTAAGCTGTTTATATTTGGAAGTAATCAAACTACTTTTGTTTGATTTTTATTATAATATATTTTTTCATAAGTTTCCCATTTAAATTAGGTCACGGCGTGTTGCTTGTAAAGTACACAGTATTCGATACAGTCAACAATTTAATATGAATGGAAAACAAAGAAAATGAGGCCTTTGAGGACTCCAACCTTTGCAGCCTCATTATAGGAACAGTGGAGTCCAAATCATGAAATTGTACACATTTGTATACCTTCTCTAGCTAATATTTGTTTTCACCCTTTACAGCAGCTGTGAGTATTGACGACTGAAAGGCTACAATGGCAAAAATACTACAGGCAATACTACAGGCAATGTCAACCTACCTGCAAGGGCAAATGAGTAAGGGGACGAAAGTTCTTAAGTTAAAGCAGCAAAGCCTGTTCCAACAGTGCATGTTGTTGATTTATTGTAAGTCTTTGTTTCCAGAAGCCTATGCCAGAAAAGCATTTGTTTTTATTGTTCCACAGAAAGACAATAGCCAACGGTAGTTTAAACCCTAAATCTGGAAGATGCAATTATACTCATGGTGCAAAATGTATTATACATATCAGGGTCAAGAGTGTGCAGCATCAGAAAAGTTCTCGGTGACAGTTTGTTTTGTTTTCCTAATCTTAGCTCAGGCGCTGATCCTTATTTTAATGTAAAGAAGCATACATCACAATGGCAACTGTGCTAACTAACCTCCAAGCGAACTTCAATGCCATACAACACTCCTTCCGTGGCCTCCAACTGCTGTTAAACGTTAGAAAAACCAAATGCATGCTTTTCAACCGTTTGCTGCCCGCACCCGCCCACCCAACTAGCATCACCACCCTGGACGGTTCCGACCTAGAATATGTGGACAACTATAAATACCTAGGCGTCTGGCTAGACTGTAAACTCTCCTTCCAGACTCATATTAAATATCTCGAATCCAAAATCAAATCTAGAATCGGCTTTCTATTTCGCAAAACAAAGCCTCCTTCACGCACGCCGCCAAACTTACCCTAGTAAAACTGACTATCCTACCGATCCTAGACTTCGGCGAGGTCATCTACAAAATAGCTTCCAACACTCTACTCAGCAAACTGGATGCAGTCTATCACAGTGCCATTCGATTTGTTACCAAATCACCTTATACCACCCACCACTGCGACCTGTATGCTCTATTCGGCTGGCCCTCGCTACATATTCGTCGCCAGACCCACTGGCTCCAGGTCATCTATAAGTCTATGCTAGGTAAAGCTCCGCCTTATCTCAGTTCACTGGTCACGATAACAACACCCACCCGTAACACAATCCAACACCTCATTTGGCTGCCTTTCCTTCCAGTTCTCTGCTGCCAGTAACAGGAACGAATTGCAAAAATAAAATAAAATAAATAATAAATACATTTTAAAAATTCAACAAAAAAAAAATCGCTGAAGTTGGAGACTTAGATTTCCCTCACCAAATTTTAACATCAACTATCTGAGCAGTTAACCGATCACTGCAGCTGTACATAGTCCATCTGTAAATAGCCCACACAATCTGCCTACCTCATCCCCATACTGTTTTTATTTTATTTACTTTTCTGCACACCAGTGTCTCTACTTGCACATCATCATCATCTGCTCATTTATCACTCCAGTGTTAATCTGCTAAATTGTAATTATTCACTCCTATGGCCTATTTATTGCCTACCTCCTCATGCCTTTTGCACACACTGTATATTGACTTTCTGTTTTCTAGTGCGTCATTGATTTGTTTATTGTGTTATTGGCTTGTTTATTGTTTATTCAATGTGTAACTCTGTGTTGTTGTCTGTGTCACACTGCTTTGCTTTATCTTGGCCAGGTAGAAGTTGCAAATGAGAACTTGTTCTCAACTAGCCTACCTGGTTAAATAAAGGTGAAATAAAAATAAACTACTTCTAAAACATCTAATAACACTTCATGGATTACCCATTGGGCAAAAAGTGATTGAATTAATGTTTCCATGCAATTTGAACAATGACTTTGAATCAAAGTGGAAAACTGATTGGATTTTGAAAAAGTCATCAACATAAGGGCATTTAGACTTTTTATTTTTTCTCTCCTAAATTTAACCTATATCCAATGATGTGGTGAAATGTCTTGAATTAATGTTGACAACTCCACCAAATGGAACTCAAAACTAGATGTTGAACTGACATCTGTGCACTATTGAAGTGAGGTTGACACACATTGACCTATTTTACCAAAACACCAACACACCTCACTTCAATAGTTATTTAAAATCCAGTGGATTATTAGTATAGTTTTCAAACTCTATAGTACCAAAATTAAATAACTGTTGGCTGTCTTTAAGTGGGTGAAAAGGTTCATTTAATTGATCAACTTCTCAACCAAACATTACCCAAATGTCCACGTTGAAATGATGTGTGCCCAGTGGGTATGCTTCATCGGCACATTCATGTAAGTGTGAAGATATACATATTAGAAAGGTGCAAGTTTTCCCAGAGAAATGTACTGCAAATAGCATTTTTGATGCGAAAAGCTATCCTTTTCCAGTCAGCACAGAGGGAGGGCTGGCCACATCCACATCCTGAAAGTGGAATGCGGTGCTGTAGGCTCCTTTCCTTTCCAAATGTGGATGCTGGAAAAGGTGACTGCCAGATAGGCACGCTTTATGGCCATTTTATGGCCATTTTAAAGGCCATAATTAAGAAGTACTATTGTGCATTTTATTTATAGCATTGTTTATTTTGTACTGTTTTTGGTGAGGTCCTTTTTTGAACACAAAGTGGATTTCTGTTCTCATTGGAAAGTGTTTCTGGTTAGTAAATACAAATAAAATAAAACAAAATATTTTGGCATATTGGTACATCTCCCGTTGGTGTGTTTTACTTTCAACATGCACATCTGAGTTATCTTGTTGCAGTTGCATGCTAACAATTAAATAACTTAAAAGAAAAGAGTATAACTTTTTATTGAAGTTTACATGTCGGTCTCTTGGCCTTCGTCAGAGCATTTTGCTCTACTAAACAAACCATCTTTGGTATAATAATAATAATAATTTAAATGTCATAATCTCAAAGTGCATCAAAAGCATGAGTAGCCTAGCTATAGTTGGCTAGGTCAACCAATAGAGGCCAAGTCTTTGAGTGCATGCGGCAACCAAAGATGAGACAGTTCATTGCTTGATCAGAGGAAGATGGTAAGGGAGATGTTGATGGAGTCTGGTGATGATCTTGTAGAGGGCTAGCTACTCTGGGAACCAGCCTGAGTCGTATAGCCACTGGACTTCGCCTTCACAATGTATGGCACCCACTTGGGTGATGCCTCAGCAGCTCTGGATGCCAGAAAGATCACCGCACACAGTTCAGAGTAGTAGAACAGTTGTCCTCATTACGAGCCCTTTGCCTGGACTCCCTCTGTGTGCAATAGTGTTTAACATGATTTTTGAATGACTACCTCATCTCTGTACCCCACACATAAATCCTTAATGTTGCTCAGTCGAGTAGTAAACTTCAAACAAAGATTCAACCACAAAGACCTGGAAGGTTTTCCAATGACTCGCAAAGGGTGCCCATTGATTAAAAAAAAGAAGGAAAAGCAGATATTGAATATCCCTTTGAGCATGGTGAAGTTATGAATTACACTTTGGATGGTGTATCAATACACCCAGTCATTATAAAGATACAGGCGTCCTTCCCAACTCAGTCAAAGGAGAGGAAGGAAACCGCTCAGGGATTTCACTATGAGGCCAATTAAGACTAACTTTTTTAAAGAGTTTAATGGCTGTGATAGGAGAAAACTGAGGATGGATCAACAACATTGTAGTTACTCCACAATACTAACCTTTTCACAGTGAAAAGAAGGAAGCCTAGAACATGCATCATGTTTACAATAAGGCACTAAAATAAACTGCAAAAAATGTGGCAACGAAATGTACTTTATGTCCTGAATTAAAAGCATTATGTTTGGGGCAAATCCAATACATCACTGAGTACCACTTCATATTTTCAAACATGTCCGTGGCTGCATCATGTTATGGGTATGCTTGTCATCTGCAAGGACTAGGGAGTTTTTTTTCAGACAAAAATAAACAGAATAGAGCAAAAAACAGGCAAAAATCAGAGGAAAAACACAAGGCCAAATATACACTGGAGCTGCTTACCAAGATGACACTGAAATGTTCCAGAATGGTCTAGGTACCGTTTTGACTTAAATCATCTTGAAAGTCTATGGCAAGACTGATCAACAAGCAACTTGACAGAGCTTTATTTATTTTTTTATAATCATGTGCAAATATTGTACTATCCAGGTGTGCAAAGCTCTTAAGAGACTTACCCAGAAAGTGTCACAGCTGTAATCACCGCCAAAGATGTATTGACTGAGGGGTGTGATTACTTATGTAAATAAGATTTCTGTATTTCAATTTCAATACATTTGCACAATTGTTTAATAACATGTTTTCACCTTGTCATTATGGGGCCTTTTGTGAAGATGGGTGAGATATTAGGCTGTAACAACAAAATGTGGAATAAGTCAAAGGGTATGAATACTTTCTGAAGGCACTATTCATGCTTACCCTACTGTTAACTCAAGTTTACTCCAAAGCTAGCTACTTAACTAACATTAACCCAAAACAACAACACTCCCGCTGTAGTGAAAGGTCACTGACTGGGGCTACAGACGATCCTTTCTGATTAATCTGCGACGCCGTAACTGATGGTGCATTCAAGACAACAAGGACATGCTCTGACTGGGAAAAATATTTTTGAACGATCATCCAACTCGGAATTACAAGTCGTAAAGTCAGGCATCATCCTAGGGCTCTGACTTCTCCGACCTGAAGATCACTGACGTCATGATTTCTCCCAGTCGGAGCTCATTTTGTTTCCGAGTTCCCAGTTGTCTTGAACGCACCAAAAGTAGTATGTTGGCATACTGCATACATTTTGCTAAATAGTACGTAGTACGATTAGTACACAGTATATAGTTAAGAAAGTAGTAGGCAAGCCAGATTTCGGACACTGCAACAGCAGAATCCGGAAAATTCTGTCATGATGTCATTCCACTTGTGGAGCCTGCCGGTCACCAAGACACAATGTTCACTTGTGTCCGATGGGATGCGGAAAAGGCTGAAATACTTCTTCCTTTATTAAACCTTTTTAGGTTAAATTCAATATAGAATGTGACTTGTCTGCAGTCACACAAAGTAGTCTTCATTAGGGCCCATCTTGTCTCTGTGGCTCAGCCCTCATCCCCAGCTTTTAAAGCATGTGGTCTAACCGTTTAGCTGTATCATTAGATCTCTGGTGAACAGGCTGGCCATCACCACTGGGCATGAGGCTATCAAGTCACACTCACAGCATTAATGCTTACAGTATTACATGGGCACAGCACTGTGGGATTACTCTACAGGAGAACAGATATAGCAATATATCTCAATCGAATCAAAAGTTGGTAATGCATCCAATGTTATGTCTGTCTCACAATGTCTGCATATTTGATGAGTGCATAGAGCTATGGATGTGGGGCGCATATCAATGAATGTATGAATCTGCATTGCTTTGTCTTAGTTTCAGGATCACTGCAAATGTCTTTGCATAACCTCAGAGCTGCCTCCCATTGCAATTGCTTAATTTTGCCATCATAACTGTTTTGACATCTTGTCTTTTAGGCAACAATGATAAGAATCTCTGTACCACTCATGAGTAATTTCCCTCATACAGGAAATTGGATGGCTGACTCTCCTAATATAATGCAATTTACCATTTTTATTTATTTTATTTTACCTTTATTTAACCAGGTAGGCAAATTGAGAACAAGTTCTCGTTTACAATTGCGACCTGGCCAAGATAAAGCAAAGCAGTTCGACACATACAACAACAGAGTTACACATGGAGTAAAACAAACATACAGTCAATAATACAGTAGAAAAATAAGTCTATATACGATGTGAGCAAATGAGGTGTGATAATAAAACTCGCAACCTTCCGGTTACTAGTCCAACAGGCAAAAAAAAGGCCATTTTAATTTTTTATACCTTTATTTAACCAGGCAAGTCAGTTAAGAACATATTCTTATTTTCAATGACGGCCTGGGAACAGTGGGTTAACTGCCTGTTCAGGGGCAGAACGACAGATTTGTACCTTGTCAGCTTGGGGGTTTGAACTCGCAACCTTCCGGTTACTAGTCCAACGCTCTAACCACTAGGCTACGCTGCCGCCCCATGGTGGCAAAGTAAATACAATATAGCAAGTAAAACACTGGAACCTTAAATTAATACCAAAAAGCACATTTTTGTTTTCATACATGTTTACAATATTGCCAAAGTTGACTTTGTGCCTGGTAACTAGTGGAAAACCCTCATAAGGATTTTTTTTTTTTGCCTCAGGTACCCATAAAGTCCAACATTTAGAATTTTGTGAAAAACACTTCAAGTTAGTTATCTGGCACCGAATGACCAATCTGCACGAAACATGATATGTGGCATCTATGGACAAAGGTCTCTCTACGCAATACTTTCTAGACTAGTACCTAAAATAACATGACCAATATACATTCACGTGAGCATGGTTTGGCACATAAATTTGGCGAACACTTAAGACACAACATATACAAGAACATTCATAACGACCACACGGTGGCACTATAAGAGTCACGTTTATATCTCTTGATCTGTTTGACTCGGAGTGAAACAATTTGGCACATCATGTGCTCAGGGATATGAGTTTGGCTAACCTACACAATATCTGACACCACCGGATGATTTTGACAAAACTTGGGTGAATGACACGTCCTACCATAGAGATCTATGGCACTGATTGGCCCAAGGGGGCACTGCATCATTCATGGCGGATGACATGTTTACTGTTGCCTTATTTCAAACCTGCTTTTCACAGCCTTGTAGGTGGTTTTGCTCAGACCACACTTCTGGATAGTGGTTTCGGTTGAATGAGGGACTTTAGTATCACTTGATAGTCTAAATGATTTTATCTAATGACCTTTAATAGTGAGCTGGGCCCGGTTTCCCGATAGCGACGGAACTTAGACTTACGTGTATTTTAACGATGCAACTTTCCTACAACGGCCGAATATGCATTTCCAAAAACACCACTCAGAGAGAACGGTCGCAAAGTGCATCATTGGAGCATGTCAATACTGATAGCTGATGGAGAACGCTGTCGATACTTTCTCCATCCAAATCTTAACTTAACAGTATAATTATTTAGCAATACTGACAGATCAGCTCCGAGAGAGATATTCCCACTTAAAGTTGCAAATATTGAGGCAGCTTATTTGTAATGCTTACTAGGGTTGCATATTTTCCTGGTATTTTAGAAATGTTTTACTAATTCTCCCGGGTATCCCGGCATTTACTGCCAAAACCGTAAGGGTCATTCAAAAGCATATAAATAGGCCTATCTAAATTTAAAGACATTTAATGAGCCCGAGCCCAAAAGCTTGTCCAGTTACCCAGTAGGCTACATATACAGTGCATTCAGAAAAGTATTCAGAACCCTTGACTTTTTCCACATTGATTTAGAATAAGGCTGTAAAGTAACAATCTACACACAATAACCCATAATGACAGAGCAGAAAAATACAAAATAAATAAGTATTCAGACCCTTTACTCAGTACTTTGTTGAAGCAGCTTTGGCAGCGATTACAGCCTTGAGTCTTGTGTATAAAGCTATAAGCTTGGCAGACCTGTATTTGGGTATGAATACTTTCCGAATGCACTGTATGATATAGGCTACTGCACATTATGTACGACAGAAAAACATAAAATCCCATAGATGATGCTAGCTACAGTATATGTTATCTTGGGAAAATAAATTAAACTAGCTCCAGTAGGCTGTATTACTGTACTGTATTATACTGACTGGATTTAAACACATCGTTCAAACCATGACAAAGCAGGGAGAGAAAATGTGATTCTGGTGCAGCACGTGGCCAAGAAAGTCTAGGTTAGCAAATTCGATTTTAAAATCTAAATCGGTGTTATTTGTATAATTAGTAGGCTGACGTGTATATACGCCTACCTTTCATAATATTTCCCCAAATGTTATTAGCCTACCTCTTTCTCTCTCTATTGTTCCTTCATTCCTCGATTGCTGTCAACAGTTAAATGTTATTTCATTTAACTAGGCAAGTCAGTTAAGAACAAATTCTTCTTTACAATGACGGCCTACCAAAAGGCCTTCTGCAGGGACGGGGCTGGGATAAAAAAAAAAATATATATATATATATATATATACAGTGCCATGCGAAAGTATTCGGCCCCCTTGAACTTTGCGACCTTTTGACACATTTCAGGCTTCAAACATAAAGATATAAAACTGTATTTTTTGTGAAGAATCAACAACAAGTGGGACACAATCATGAAGTGGAATGACATTTATTGGATATTTCAAACTTTTTTAACAAATCAAAAACTGAAAAATTGGGCGTGCAAAATTATTCAGCCCCCATAAGTTAATACTTTGTAGCGCCACCTTTTGCTGCGATTACAGCTGTAAGTCGCTTGGGGTATGTCTCTATCAGTTTTGCACATCGATAGACTGAAATTTTTTCCCATTTCTCCTTGCAAAACAGCTCGAGCTCAGTGAGGTTGGACGGAGAGCATTTGTGAACAGCAGTTCAGTTCTTTCCACAGATTCTCGATTGGATTCAGGTCTGGACTTTGACTTGGCCATTCTAACACCTGGATATGTTTATTTTTTAACCATTCCATTGTAGATTTTGCTTTATGTTTTGGATCATTGTCTTGCTGGAAGACAAATCTCCGTCCCAGTCTCAGGTCTTTTGCAGACTCCATCAGGTTCTTCCAGAATGGTCCTGTATTTGGCTCCATCCAGCTTCCCATCAATTTTAACCATCTTCCCTGTCCCTGCTGAAGAAAATCAGGCCCAAACCATGATGCTGCCACCACCATGTTTGACAGTGGGGATGGTGTGTTCAGGGTGATGGGCTGTGTTGCTTTTACACCAAACATAACGTTTTGCATTGTTGCCAAAAAGTTCAATTTTGGTTTCATCTGACCAGAGCACCTTCTTCCACATGTTTGGTGTGTCTCCCAGGTGGCTTGTGGCAAACTTTAAACAACACTTTTTATGGATATCTTTAAGAAATGGCTTTCTTCATGCCACTCTTCCATAAAGGCCAGATTTGTGCAATATACGACTGATTGTTGTCCTATGGACAGAGTTTCCCACCTCAGCTGTAGATCTCTGCAGTTCATCCAGAGTGATAATGGGCCTCTTGGCTGCATCTCTGATCAGTCTTCTCCTTGTATGAGCTGAAAGTTTAGAGGAACGGCCAGGTCTTTGTAGATTTGCAGTGGTCTGATACTCCTTCCATTTCAATATGATCGCTTGCACAGTGCTCCTTGGGATGTTTAAAGCTTGGGAAATCTTTTTGTATCCAAATCCGGCTTTAAACTTCTTCACAACAGTATCTCTGACCTGCCTGGTGTGTTCCTTGTTCTTCATGATGCTCTCTGCGCTTTTAACGAACCTCTGAGACTATCACAGTGCAGGTGCATTTATACGGAGACTTGATTACACACAGGTGGATTGTATTTATCATCATTAGTCATTTAGGTCAACATTGGATCATTCAGAGATCCTCACTGAACTTCTGGAGAGAGTTTGCTGCACTGAAAGTAGAGGGGCTGAATATATTTACTTGTTAAAAAAGTTTTAAATATCCAATAACTGTTGTTCCACTTCATGATTGTGTCCCACTTGTTGTTGATTCTTCACAAAAAAATACAGTTTTATATCTTTATGTTTGAAGCCTGAAATGTGGCAAAAGGTCGCAAAGTTCAAGGGGGCCGAATACTTTCGCAAGGCACTGTATATATATATACACACAAACACACACACAGTTGAAGTCGGAAGTTTACATCCACTTAGGTTGGAGTCATTAAAACTTGTTTTTCAACCACTCCATAAATTTCTTGTTAACAAACCAGTTTTGGCAAGTCGGTTAGGACATATACTTTGTGCATGACAAGTAATTTTTCCAACAATTGTTTACAGACAGATTATTTCACTTATAATTCACTGCATCACAATTCCAGTGGGTCATAAGTTTACATAGTCAACTTAATGTGCCTTTAAACAGCTTGGAAAATTCCAGAAAATTATGTCATGGCTTTAGAATCTTCTGATAAGCTAATTGACATCATTTTAGTCAATTGGAGGTGCACCTGTGGATGTATTTTGACATCATGGGAAAATCAAAAGAAATCAGCCAAGATCTCAGTAATAAATTGTAGACCACATGTCTGGTTCATCCTTGGGAGCAATTTCCAAATGCCTGAAGGTACCACGTTCATCTGAACAAACAATAGTACGCAAGTATAAGCACAGGACCACACAGCCGTCATACCGTTCAGGAAGGAGACGCATTCTGTCTCCTAGAGATGAACGTATTTTGGTGCGAAAAGTGCAAATCAATCCCAAAACAACAGCAAAGGACCTTGTGAAGATGATGGAGGAAACAGGTACAAAAGTATCTATATCCACAGTAAAACGAGTCCTATATCGACATAACCTGAAAGGCTGCTCAGCAAGGAAGAAGCCACTGCTTCAAAACCGCCATAAAAAAGCCAGACTACAGTTTACAACTGTACATAGGGACAAAGATTGTACTTTTTGGAGAAATGTCCTCTGGTCTGATGAAACAAAAATAGAACTGTTTGGTCATAATGACCATCGTTATGTTTAGAGGAAAATGGGGAGGCTTGCAAGCGAAAGAACACCATTCCAACCGTGAAGCATGGGGGTGGCAGCATCATGTTGTGGGGGTGCTTTGCTGCAGGAGGGACTGGTGCACTTCACACAATAGATGGCATCATGAGGTAGGAAAATTATGTGGATATACATCAAGACATCAGTCAGGAAGTTAAAGCTTGGTTGCAAATGGGTCTTCCAAATGGACAATGACCCCAAGCATACTTCCAAAGTTGTGGCAAAATGGCTTAAGGACAACAAAGTCAAGGAATTGGAGTTGCCATCACAAAGCCCTGACCTCAAATCTATAGAAAATGTGTGGGCAGGACTGAAAAAGTGTGTGCGAACAAGGAGGCCTACAAATCTAACTCAGTTACACCAGTTCTGTCAGGAGGAATGGGCCAAAACTCACCCAACTTATTGTGGGAAGCTTGTGGAAGGCTACTTGAAACATTTGACCCAAGTTAAACCATTTAAAAGGCAATGCTATCAAATACTAATTGAGTCTATTTAAACTCCTGACCCACTGGGAATGTGATGAAAGAAATAAGCTGAAATAAATAATTCTCTACTATTATTCTGACATTTCACATTCTTAAAATAAAGTGGTGATCCTAACTGACCTAAAACAGGGAATTTTACTAGGATTAAATGTCAGGAATAGTGAAAAATTGAGTTTAAATGTATTTGGCTAAGGTGTATGTAAACTTCCAACTTCAACTGTATCTACCTTTCCAAATCATGTCCAATCAATTGAATGTACCACAGGTGGACTCCAATCAGGTTGTAGAAACATCTCAAGGATGATCAATGGAAACAGGATGCACCTGAGCTCAATTTCAAGTCTCATAGCAAAGGGTCTGAATAATCATGTAAATAAGCTATTTCATTTTTTTTGTAACAAATTTGAAAACATTTCTAAAAAACAGTTGTTGCTTTCTCATTAGTGTGTAATCCTATTTAGAATAAGGCTGTAATGTAACAAAGTGTGGAAAAAGGGAAGGAGTCTAGGGCTATATGTCAAACTAGAACCGGATAATCTAATTTCAATGGAGTTGATGTCACGCCTGCTCCCGCTCCCCCTCCCTGGAGCTCGAAGGAGACAGGCTCCCCAACATTACGCTCTCCTGCCACCATCAGTACGCACACCTGTCTTCCCCAGTCATGCGCAACAGCGATTATTGGAATAGCGGTCTGTTCCCAAGCTCTGTTCCCTGCTTCAGAATTAATGTTTGTTTGTCTTTGCATACCCGGTTCTATTGCTGTCCCTTTCCTGTTTGATGTCTGTTCCATATTAGATGTTTGACTCCCCATTCCTGCTTTCTTCTCCACCGTCGGTACTTACAGTTGATGGAGAGAGAAAGACTGCTTGCGCATGCACTCGTTTAAAGCAACCATTTTCGAGTGATAGGCTGTTTTAAAATTCTGCAGCTGCAATATGTAACGATGTAAGCTGAAAGTCGGGAAGCAAGTTCAGGGAGTGAATACATTTAATTAACAAAACAAGAAACACAATTTAGCAACAATGACGACTGGGGAAGAAACCAAAGGGAGTGACATATAAAGGGCAGGTAATAAAGGAGGTGATGGAGTCCAGGTGTGTTATTATGCGTGTAACGTAGGTGACAGGTGTATGTCCTAATGAGCAGCCTGGTGACCTAGAGGCCAGAAGGAGCACAAATGACACAAAATAAAAATTACAATTAAAAAATAAGGTGACCCCGAAAGCCAGATGGAGATGGGTAAATTAGACAGGCATTCTGTCTTTATATTACTGTAGCATAGACTATGCTGTAGCAAATGCAGGCCTAGCTATCACAAGAAAAAAAGTTACGATGAGATGACAGTATAGGTCTACATACATTGTGAACTGTGCTCAATACTGAGATGGGCTGTCTGTACCCACCCTGAGCATTGAAGATTCTTCACGCAGAGGCCATAGAGAAGTCAGATTTAAACATGCATATAATTTAACAGTTCCATTTCACACCATGCTGTTCATATAAGTAATTTATTATAATTTACCAGTTTCTCTCAGTTATTTATCCTTGGAAAATAGAGTGGTTTTGGGTGGTAAATCCCAGTAGAACTCAGTATCCAGGTTAAACTCTAATGCTTACCCAATAAAAATGCACTAAATTGCCCAGTCGGGCACATCATTGCACACAAATTAGGCTATGAAATACACTGAGTCTACAATACATTAAGAACACCTGTCTTTCCATGACAGACTGACCAGGTGAATGCCATGATAGATTTGTTGATGTTACTTGTAAATCCACTTCAATCAGTGTAGATGAAGGGGAGGTGATAAGTTAAAATATAAACCTTGAGACAATTGAGACATGAATTGTGTATGTGTGCCATTCAGAGGGTAAATGGTTAAGACAAAATATTTAAGTGTCTTTGAACGGGGTATGGTAGTAGTTTGTGTCAATAACTGCAAAGCTGCTGTTTTTTTTTTTACACCCGTGTGTATCAAGAATGGTCCACCACACAGACATCCAGTCAACTTGACAACTGTGGGAAGCATTGGAGTCAACATGGGCCAGCATCCCTGTGGAAAGCTTTCAACACCTTGTGGAGTCCATGCCCCGACGAAGTGAGGCGGTTCTGAGGGCAAAAGGGGGTTGGGGGGTGCAACTTAATATTAGGATGGTGTTATTAATGTTTTGTATGCTCAGTGTATATTCAACAAATTAGAAGTTGAAAAATAGAACTAAAATGATTAAACGTGAAATGACTTCAATATGATTGCAAAAGGCCTATTGCCTACTGTTTATTTTAATGCGGTCATCTCTGTTTTCAATTGAAGAATCTTTTTATATGTTGCTTGTATCAATTGCAAAGACATTGGCAACTTTGTATTTCTAGTCAACTTTGGTCTGAAGTTTATCAGCAGTCCCAGGGAAACGGGTAGACCACGTGAATCTATGTTCAACAGAGATCTGTGTATAAAGTGACACAGGAGGGCAAAAAAGGAACTAACGATGCACTTAGCTGTTCTACGATTGGCCTGAGGCATTATTATATTACAAGCATTTTCAAGTGCAACGTTGATAACGATGGTTTTGGGAAACAGCTTGGAGATATTAATGATGCTCTTACGAAGGTTCTACTGTTGAACTTAGTCTTAAGATGCTTTTGGGAAATGGGCCCTGGACAGTATTGCCCCATAGATTATCAGCCATGAGTAAAACAATGCAATACTACACATCTTTCTTCACCCCCCCTGAAATATTAAAAAATATAATTATACCTTCTATAAAGAACTTAAGTCTTCCTCTGTCCCAAGTATGTTTACAATCTGAAGAAATCAATCTCAAACAGTAATCATGCTTTTCTTTCTATCTAGACTCTGAATATCAGGTCTGGATACATGTTAGTCCATTCCAAGCACAGCTCAGTCAATATTCTCCATAGCCCTGAGGTGAGATGGCAGTCATAACTGAAGAGAATATTAGTCCAGGGACAGATATCATGGAAGCTCCAGAACTTCCGACAGGAAACGGAGGTGACCTAATATTAGAGGTCTTTCTCTCTTTACTTTGCAGCTAAAGTAGATAATTAGAGAAGAAGAATCCCCAGGACTCGGTCTGAATATGTAGCAGCCTTCTGGGCTCCACCACCACCTAAAAAGCATCTAGAGTCAACTCCTGGTATATAGAATGGCTCGAGACTGTTGTGAATATGTGGATTAAACCAATGAATGCAAGGAGAGACTAGTGAAAATAATGTATGGTAGGCCTATAATGCGTTTAACACTGCTTAGCTCGATTGGACGATGTAAAAAGAAAATATCAGAGCCAGTATGTGTGGGTCAGCATGACAGTGGAAATAGGGTATTTTTGTATTGGACTGGTGAACTGCACTGCAGTCTGCCCTTGTCAGAAATGAACTGTAATTGTGTGGTAAGAGATGCTTACAATTGGCTAATTAGGCCTATAGCTGATATAAAAAGCTTTAATGTATCTACTAGTATGGGATGTGTTGGGTAAAAAAAGGGCGTACAAGCGAATACATGGACTGAAATGTGCAATGTGTTATGCCTGCTCATCATTTGAGAGATGAACCTTG
The DNA here is from genome assembly GCF_021184085.1 of Oncorhynchus gorbuscha. Lineage (NCBI taxonomy): Eukaryota > Metazoa > Chordata > Actinopteri > Salmoniformes > Salmonidae > Oncorhynchus > Oncorhynchus gorbuscha. Next base: position 64,379,531 of record NC_060176.1, on the reverse strand, counting down.
TAAAATTGTGCCCCTCACTTTATTTCCTGCAGGGTAGGTCTATTTAACTTTGTGTCCTCCCTATGCCTACTTGGTCCACGTCTACCTTAAATTAATGTATCGATTTATTTTACTCCCAGTCACAGCACCTTTAAATCATGGGCGTCTTTTTTTTTAAACAGACATCAATCAAGACATCCATATCATTAATAACAGAAACTATTGATGCACAAACGTCCAATCTAAAAACGAATGAGCAAATTCATAATTTGTTATTACATAATTTACAAATCCCTTTGTCTCGTCGGCTGGATTAATAACAATTCTCGAGTACCGGGTTGGGATATTTTTCACATCTACCTAAAAGGCGAATACTTAGGCTACGGAATGAAAACTTAAGCTTGTCCAAAGTTCTGACATATTTTACACCTTTGGTAGCCTACTTACCCTACTTTTTCGCTTTCCATTGTTCACACACGCCCATGTCATTCTCCTTTGAGACAGAAATAAAGCTGTCCTTACCGTCGAAGTCCTTGGAACGAGGATGGCCATGACATCCGCGATTTCTTCAAACAGGGTCGGTGCCCGGTGTCCACTGCATAAGTTCGGTCCATGGTCTTAGGGCTGAGGTATTTCTCGGTGTCCGAAAATCCTCTTCTCACCCTGTTGTTCGTCCGTACTCCGAGCGCGTGGTGGAGCGGAGAGAGCACTGCTTGGTTCTGTTGCCTCCACAAATGTTTAGGCGCATTCGCGTTTCCACCAGTGCAGCTACTGCTGCTCCCGAAGCTACCACTGCCAGAGACGAGGGATGCTGTCACATTCCCACCGGCGGTATCCATCCTAGCTTGCCAAGGTTTTTATTAGACTCGCAGTCTGGATTAAAACATGCAAAGTGAAGCCTCGGGACTTTTTCGGCGCCTTGTCTCGGGGCTGTTGCTGCCAAGATGTTTTCTAAAACTTTGTTCTGCTGGAGACCTAAATTAATTCTACATTTGTTACTTTCAACACAGGTTTTCGGTTAGTTTGAAAAGTTACTTGAAATCTGCAGATCCAGGCACTTCTCTGAATTACCTTTAACAGGACAGAGCTATTTGATTTAAAGCAATTAAATAATGTGCATTGGCTCATTCTCCAAAATGCAGTAGTAGACTATCCAACAAAACATCCATTTGGTGACTAGTCTACTTTGTCATCTTAATACGCCACCACACACTCCAAACACTATTGCCATATATAGGCCTACTGTGCTAAGATTTGTTTTTTAATTAACATTTAATTTTGTGTTATTATAACGTCCCGTCCAATGTTACTCTCTTCCTGTCGCTCAGATAAGAACCTGGCTGTTGTCGAATTCCAAGTGCTCCACCGTCTATGCGTACACGCCTATTTCAGCAAGGTTCTGGTGACGATTCCTTATCCGTGCTCCCCAATAGACTTACGTGGTACGTGGATAAACTACCTTGAGCCTAAATTAAAATCCATGAATGACCTTTAATATGTTTCCGAAATAATCTGTTCCAAAAGCCGGCTGTTATAACTTTACGCACCCAATGCATGAAAACATCCATGCAGTAGGCAGCCGAAACATCCGCATTTCACTGCTCATCCCCCATATGCAGTCCTTGTTAACAATCGAATAGGAAAGCTGTCACAGCATACATAAAACATGAGACCTTTAGCCACCTCCCTTTGACCACAACACAAATGCAGTCCAGAGGGATAGGTAATGTTATGGCTAAAGTGGGAATCAATCCACATTTTGCTTCTCTGATCCTTGTTAATGGAATTAAGGTATGGAAGTATCATAATATAATAAAGTAAGATTAGAATGTGAAAAAAAGTGTTCACTCGTTGATTCTTGTTCATGGAATCAAAAACATGACCACAACAAGAGTGTCTAAATGTGTCTTCTATATTTATTGTGTAAAATAATATATTGCTACGTATGCATTGCAGTTTTGGGGGGAGGATACCCTAAATGCAACTAATATAATGCTACATTCAATAGATTTCTCTAGTAATAAGATAAAATATTTTATTCTTCACTTATTTTAAATGCAGACAGTACAAACAAAATGTATTCAAACTTAGATGAGGATTATGTAATTTCCCACCAAAACAAGTAAACACTAATACAGATGGTTAATGCCATAAACTTAATCTTTTTAAATATGGTTGTATTTTTTAGGGCAGACAAATTAAATTAGTTTCATTCAGTTTCACATTTGAGGTGTCCAGTGTCATTCCTCCACACGGAGTGGATGGGACCTAGATTGTGATTCGGACTCGTCTCCAGAGAGGAGAAAGCATGACCATCCAGCTCCTTCTACCACTACAGGCAGTTCGCCACCATGAAATTGCTTTAGGCACATTTTAAATTTTCCATTTCTTTGTTCTTTATTTCCTTTAAACCCAAGAGAAGTCCCCTGCATGGACCACAGGGGTGGTCAAATCGCAGTGCGTTCTTCTTCCTCCTCTCCCACTGCTTGGTTCGAGCCCACTACATTGCAAACTAACTGGCAGGGGACTTCAATTTCTTCAATGCAAGGAGCATGAATGCAATATCCTCAGAAATAGGCTCTTGACAGAGCAGTGGTTGCTTTGCACACATTGTTGTTGAGGAGAGGGGTATAACAATGGGCCAAAGAGAAAAGAACACTCCCCTCCCTATACAGTGCCTTCAGGAAGTATTCACACACCTTTTTCCACTTTTTGTTGTGTTACAAAGTGGGATTGAAATGGATATAATTGTCATAAAGCAGCGCTTTATTATGGACAGACTTCTCCCCATTCTAGCTACTGTTGTGTCTACAGTTGCAGTCGGAAGTTTACATACAGGTTGGAGTCATTAAAACTTGTTTTTCAACCACTCCAGAAATTTCTTGTTAACAAACCAGTTTTGGCCAGTCGGTTAGGACATTACTTTGTGCATGACACAAGTCATTTTTCCAACAATTGTTTACAGATTATTTCACTTACAATTCACTGTATCACAATTCCAGTGGGTCAGAAGATTACATACACTAAATTGACTGTGCCTTTAAACAGCTTGGAAAATTCCAGAAATTATGTAATGGTTTAGAATCTTCTGATAGGCTAATTGACATAATTTGAGTCAATTGGAGGTGTACCTGTGGATGTATTTTAAGGCCTACCTTCAAACTCAGTGCCTCTTTGCTTGACATCATGGGAAAATCAAAATAAATCAGCCAAGACCTCAGATTGTAGACCTTCACAAGTCTGGTTCATCCTTGGGAGCAATTTCCAAATGCCTGAATGTACCACGTTCATCTGTACAAACAATAGTACGCAAGTATAAACACCATGGGACCACTCAGCTGTCATACCGCTCAGGAAGGAGACGCGTTCTGTCTCCTAGAGATGAACGTATTTTGGTGCACAAAATGCATATAAATTCCAAAAGCAAAGGACCTTTTGAAGATGCTGGAGGAAACCGGTACAAAAGTATTTATATGCAAAGTAAAACAAGTCCTATAATCGACATAACCTGAAAGGCCGCTCAGCAAGGAAGAAGCCACTGCTTCAAAACCGACATAAAAAAAGCCAGACTGCGGTTTGCTACTGCACATGGGTACAAAGATCGTACTTTTGGAGAAATGTCCTCTGGTCTGATGAAACAAAAATAGAACGGTTTGGCCATAATGACCATCGTTATGTTTGGAGGAAAAAGGGGGATGCTTGCAAGCCGAAGAACACCATCCCAACAGTGAAGCACAGGGGTGGCAGCATCATGTTGTCGGGGTGCTTTGCTGCAAAAAGGACTGGTGCACTTCATAAAATAGATGGCATCATGAGGTAGAAAAATGACATCAGTCAGGAAGTTAAAACTTGGTCGCAAATGGGTCTTCCAAATGGACAATGACCCCAAGCATACTTTCAAAGTTGTGGAAAGATGGCTTAAGGACAACAAAGTCAAGGTATTGGAGTGGCCATCACAAAGCCATGACCTCAATCCCATAGAACATTAGTGGGCAGGACCGAAAAAGCGTGTGCGAGCAAGGAGGCCTACAAACCTGACTCAGTTACACCAGCTCTGTCAGGAGGAATGGGCCAAAGTTCACCCAACTTATAGTGGGAAGCTTGTGGACGGCTACCCAAAACGTTTGACCCAAGTTAAACAATTTAAAGGCAATGCTATCAAATACTAATTCAGAGTGTGGAAACATCTGACTCACTGGGAATGTGATGAAAGAAATAAAAGCTGAAATAAATAATTCTCTACTATTATTCTGACATTTCACATTCTTAAAATAAAGTGGTGATCCTAACTGACCTAAGACAGGGAATCTTTAACTCTGATTATATGTCAGGAATTGTGAAAAACTGAGTTTAAATGTATTTGGCTAAAATGTATGTAAACTTCTGACTTCAACTGTATGTGTTGGGTACAGAGATGGGATAGTTAAAAAATAATGTTAAACACTCTTATTGCACACAGAGGGAGTCAATGCAATTCATGTGACTTGTTAAGCCCAGTTGTACTCCTGAATTTATTTAGGCTTGCCATAACAAAAGGGTTGAATACTTATTCACTAAAGACATTTTAGTTTTTCATTTTAATACATTTGTAAACATTTCGAGACACATAGTTCCGCTTTAACGTTATGGGGTATTGTGTGTAGATCAGTGACATAAAATCTCAATTTAATACATTTTTAATTCAGGCTGTATCATAACAAAATGTGGAAAAAGTCAAGGTGTGTGAATACTTTCTGAAGGCACTATAAAAAGAGTTTGATCTGACTTCATCTGTCCAAATCTATAAGGCGGTCTCTCATCCAAGTACTAACCAGGCCCGACCCTGCTTAGCTTCCGAGATCAGACGAGATGAGGCATACTCAGGCCGGTGTGGTCGTAAGCGAGAAGCTACCTCTTGGTGCACTATATAAAGTCAAAGTGAGTCTGATTAACAGCTGTTGCATTTTCATTCCTCCACTTCTTTTTATTTTTCCAGTCCTGGTATGGTAGGCTAGCTGTAACCTATCCCAGTTCAGAAACTTCACTCTTTCATTGTTCAGATGACCCTTAACTTGAACTTGGAAGCAGTAAGTTTTCTGCCTTCCAGTTTTCTTCAACCCTGATGATCTTTATTTTATTTAACCTTTATTTAACCAGGAAGGGTTCATTGAGATTTAAAATCTCTTTCTCAAGAGCGTCCTGGCCAAGATAGGCAGCACCAAGTCATTACAAAAATTACAGACAAACAACATGAAAAACAAGTAATCTAGTAAAAACCATAGAATTCACAAGAGTATTTTTTAAATATATTTTTTCACCTTTATTTAACCAGGTAGGCTAGTTGAGAACAAGTTCTCATTTACAACTGCGACCTGGCCAAGAGAAAGCATAGCAGTGTGAACAGACAACACAGAGTTACACATAGAGTAAACAATTAACAAGTCAATAACACAGTAGGGGGAAAAAAAAGAGTCTATATACATTGTGTGCAAAAAGCATGAGGAGGTAGGCAAATAATTACAATTTTGCAGATTAACACTGCAAAAAATCAAAAACAGCTAATTAAAAACATTGACAGGCCAGGGAATCAGTCTCAAGATCATTCATCAGTGATATCGGGACAGGTTCTTCCAGTTTAAAACTATTTTGTAAGGCGTTCCAAGATGATGGCGCAGAGTACATAAAAGCCCTTTTACTATAAATGAACCAAGCCTTAAACTGAGCTAAGACGTTGTACAGTATGGTCTTTGTTAGAATTCTCAATCATTTTCTCCCATGTTGTCCATAGTGAAGGGTATAGAAGGCATAGCAATTAATAATTATATTACAAAGGGCTTTGCCTTACTTACGTATATTAATAAATTATTGAAAAAATATATGATGACATCACAACATAATCTAATCTTAAAAATAAAAATCACAGCTGTGCTAAAATCCCCATAAAACACACCCTTGGTGTCCTATTGTTTTATTATTGGATTGTAGCCAGCAGTCTTATTGATGATCAAGCAAAGGGCATTGAATCAACCAAGTGGGGTTTGAGGACACAGCATTGACATCATTGTCATGAATAGAATCCATAGGATATTGAAATAGACTATAGGATGACAGCTCTTTCCTGTATTTGTGTTCTTACAGGTGGTGACACGGTCTACCCTACTTACTTAAAAGTTACAGAATAGCTGCTTTAGAAAATAAAAATAATACTGCTGCATGCCCACATGAAAAAAATACTAAAGTATACTATGTTATGAAAACTGTAGTATGCTGTAGTTTATGGTAGTATTTACAGGGTATAAACACTAGTAAAAGAAAACTGTAGTATATACTATAGTAATTAAAGTAGTGTTTTTGCACTGTAGAATACTGTAGTGTTCACTGTGTGTTGCAGTATTTACTATAGTGTTTTTGAAGACATTATTGTAGTGTTTTCTATAGTGTTTTTGTTTTATTATCTCTGTCATAGAAGTGGAGGCTTTGTCTTTCAGGAAACCTACTAGAGAAATACTAAAATAGCTAATTTTCCATAATCTATCTATCTATCTATCTATCTATCTATCTATCTATCTATCGGTCGGTCGGTCGGTCGGTCGGTAGGACTGAGGTCTGAAAGGATAGTTCAGAGTTTCTGCACTCTTCTATAACCTGTACGGAACACAATACCCATTCTCACTTATGGGTGGAACAAATTACGATATGGGGGAGGGGAATGGGCAGGGTATATGCAAATGGAATACTGTAGTATTTACTATAGTTTAAAATGTGTTGTGTTTCTGTGGACTGTAGTGTTTTTCCAGACATTACTGTAGTATTTAGTACTGTGTTTTTTTTTGTGGATAACAATGTTGTTTTTACTATAGTATTCTACAGTATACCACAACATTATATAGTATCTATCTGTATGAATGCATTTTGACATGCTGGAACATTGGTACAAACAACACCATTGTCTTCAGCAGAGGAAGAAAGTGACATGACAGGCGCTGGTTCGGATGGAGAACCATTGTGTCAAGCCATTGGACGGTGTAATGTATGTACGTAGCTTGTTGTTGATGAAGAAGACACTGCTCTCCAATGCAAGTCTTCATGATCAGTGGAGTCTTAGGCGTTCTAAATCCCAGGGACACTGTCCATTCTATGAATTCTAATTACATGGTCCTACATCTTCTCTTTGTCTCATATTACAAACACATTGCCTGGCCACAGAGCACCTGCCAAACTTGATGTGTTCTCAGATGCACTGGGGATTACTTTCATCTGCAGGAGCTGGGGGGGGGGGTCTTCTTTGTTGATATTCTTTTGGCTGTACTTTAGGTTTGTTTTTTCCCCTTACTTACACTTACTTACTCATCACCTATGGGATATAAGGCTACAATGAGCTACTGTTTTTCCCCTTACAATTTGTGGTCCCTGAGAATTTTTCTCAGACATGGGCTACTTGTGAAAGCAAATCTCTCACCTTGTGAAGCTCTGGCAACTCTCAACTAACCTCATAGCAGATGGTACTGTACGTTGTGCACTGCAGACTGCAGAGGGCTTAGCTTCCCCAAACCTTTCTTAATACCCTGCTCTAACTTTGTTTAGACTGTTTGATAGTATGGTGGTGATGGCCGTGTGCTTTGAATCCCATACAATCCTGAGTGCGCCATAGTGCATACATTTTTTTGTCACCCTACACCAAACGCGATCACGACACGCAGGTTAAAATATAAAAACAAACTCTGAACCAATGACATTAATTTGGGGACAGGTCTAAAAGCATTAAACATGTATGGCAATTTAGCTAGTTAGCTTGCACTTGCTAGCTAATTTGTTATATTTAGCTAGTTTGCTGTTGCTAGCTAATTTGTCCAGGGATATAAACATTAGGTTGTTATTTTACCTGAAATGCACAAGGTCCTCTATTCCGACAATTAATCCATACATAAAACGGCCAACCGAATCGTTTTTAGTCATCTCTCGTCCTTCCAGGCTTTTTCATCTTTGAACTTATATGGTGATCGGCATCTAAACTGTCATAGTATTACCACGACGACCAGCAAAACAGTTTGTCTTTCAATCACCCACGTGGGTTTAACCAATGAGGATTTGGCACGTGGGTACCTGCTTCTATAAACCAATGAGGAGATGGGAGATGCAGGACTTTCAGTGCAATCTGCATCAGAAATAGAAAGGAGTTCTATTTTAGCCCTTGGCATCGCAGACGCTCGTTGGCGCGCACGAGCAGTGTGGGTGCAATAATTGAATAACATGGATTTCTAAATTTACTTTGTGGCACTCGCACACGCGACATGTCCGTTCTGGTCAGCATGTTAGCCTGTATTATGACAGTGTTCACCAAGTGGTTTTCTTATAGGATCTAGGGAGGCTGTATATGACATACTGAAAGTTTGTCATATTTTGGACTGGTGCCTCAAGGGGTTTTGGTTGAATGACTGCACTCTACTACCTGTTGAAACCTCTGCTCCACCAAAGGGCCAAAATAGCGTAAAAAACACAATTCTGTGAAATTATGTTGATTTGCAAGATGGTGTCTTGTTTGTTACTATCGAGTTGTTTTGTTTAGTTAAATCATTCCTTTTCAGAAGAAATGGAGACAAAATATTTCCCAGATCTGTATGTTGAAATCAGTCAATTACAATGCTAGAAATACACGGATGAGTCAGACTTCATTAGACAAGTGAGTCAGAGTTCACTTCAATAAGTGCCAAATATACACAGAAAATGAAGGGCTACATTTGTATAATTGTAGCTCATCCAAAAAGAAAGCACTCTTTCCAGACTGCCTGACAGTCTAAACATCCCTTATGGTAATTTAATTTGTACAAAACTAGAAAGTCAACACACACACACACATACACACACCTCACCTGCTGGTGTCGGCTGAGGTGATGGCGATAAGTGGAGGGGTGCGTAGGGGCAGTGTGGTCGGTCGTGGTGGGACTGTGATAGTGTCTGGTTCAGGTTTGTGGTTGCAGTAGTACTGCTCAGCCTGCCTGAAGGCCAGAGGAGGTAGCTGGACAGTGCGACATGACAGCCTCCGGACCAGGAAGGGCTCCATACAGGACATTGGCCCCGACTCTGGAGAGTCTGACGAATCATCTGACACCTGGGAGAGAGGAGAGCAGAGACAGACAGTCAGGGTGGAGATATACCTGAGAGGGATGAGGCAGACAGGATGGGGATATACCTGAAAGAGAGGAGAAACAGACAGGATGGAGATATACCTGAGAGAGAGGAGAGACAGACAGGATGGAGATATACCTGAGAGAGAGGAGAAACAGACAGGATGGAGATATACCTGAGAGAGAGGAGAAACAGACAGGATGGAGATATACCTGAGAGAGAGGAGAGACAGACAGGATGGAGATATACCTGAGAGAGAGGAGAGAGACAGGATGGAGATATACCTGAGAGAAAGGACAGACAGACAGACAGACAGACAGACAGACAGACAGACAGACAGACAGACAGACAGACAGACAGACAGACAGACAGACAGACAGACAGACAGACAGACAGACAGACAGACCTGAGAAAGAAGAGAGGAGAGACAAACATACAGACATGTTGGAGATATACCTGAGAGAGAAGAGACACACAGGATTGTGATATGCCTGAGAGAGAGGAGAGACAGACAGACAGACATGATGGTGATATACCTGAGAGAAGAGAGGAGAGAGACATGATGGTGATATACCTGAGAGAGAAGAGAGGAGAGAGACATGATGGTGATATACCTGAGAGAGAAGAGAGGAGAGAGACATGATGGTGATATACCTGAGAGAGAAGAGAGGAGAGAGACATGATGGTGATATACCTGAGAGAGAAGAGAGGAGAGAGACATGATGGTGATATACCTGAGAGAGAAGAGAGGAGAGAGACATGATGGTGATATACCTGAGAGAGAGAAGAGAGACAGGATGGTGATATACCTGAGAGAGAGAAGAGAGACAGGATGGTGATATACCTGAGAGAGAGAAGAGAGACAGGATGGTGATATACCTGAGAGAGAAGAGAGACAGACAGACAGGATGGTGATATACCTGATACTGAGATAAATAAACAGACACCAAGAGGTACCTGAGGGGAGAAGAGGAGATATGCCATCTGAAAGATAGAGCTGGTCAGGAGGAGAGAGAGAGACAAGGAGAGGATAGATGCTCAGCAGATACGGATGCAGAGCAGAAAGAAATAACCCAATCCTGCATACATATGCTTGCAAACCATTACAATTATCAGCAGTTTCTTGATACACAGTGTGAAGTCGATGGAGGCTCTCAAATCATGGAGGCTCTCAATTCAAACTTTTGCACTAGTGCTATTATGTAAAGCTTTACCGATCAGGAGTGTCTTCAATTACCCAACCCTGTCCATAACAGAGAATAGAATGAATAGAATTAGACAGTGCTCTATTTGGTCCACACTAGTTCATGTCAGAGCCGACAGTACATATGGTTCCACAACATAGAATTAGGATTGAAGCCCATTCTTTGCACTAACCTGCACTGAATGTACAAAACATTAGGGACGCATTCCTAATATTGAGATACACCCCTTTTATCCCTCAAAACAGCCTCAATTCATTGGGGTATGGACTCCACAAGGTGTCAAAAGCATTCCACAGGGATGCTGGCCCATGTTACCTCCAGTGCTTCCCACAGTTATGTCAAGTTGGCTGGATGTCCTACTCAGATCATTCTTGATACACAGGAGAAACTGTTGAGTGTGAAAAACCCAGCAGCGTTGCAGTTCTTGAAACAAACTGGTGCGCCTACTGTACAACCATATCCCGTTCAAAGGCACCTCAATATTAGGAAGATGTCCCTAATTTTTTGTACACTCATCTAAGCTGATTGAAGTGGATTTAACAAGTGACATCTATAAGGGATCATAGCTTTCACCTGTATTTACCTATGTCATGGAAAGAGCAGTCTATGTTATGTTCATAATGTTTTGTACACTCTGTGTACAAGTCTAGTCATATACTAGTCATACTAGTGCGACATATAGCCATGTAACACTAGTATGAATATAGCTTACACAACAACTTTTGATATACTTCTACGGAACCTCCTCTGGGAATGGTTTTCAAAGTGCTACTAAAGCAGCATTTTGTGTCTTTAAAGGGTATCATAGCTGATGGAAACTAAATCAGCTGCATGTTTCGTCAGTGTATCAAGTAGAATGTGTGTTTGTGCGTGAGTGAGTGAGTGAGTGAGTGAGTGAGTGAGTGAGTGAGTGAGTGAGTGAGTGAGTGAATGTGGGAGTGTGTGTGTGTACCTATATGAGCCAGGTCCACTCACAAATATACTGTATACACACACAGTTGGAGACTGGTGAGACAGCATGATGAAAAAGTCTGTGCCATTAATCTTCTGGTTAACCATGAGTCGTTTTCATTGGTTCTGCATGATTAACAAGACCTTCCCATTAAGTAAGGGTCAACCATTAACATATTCAGCCCACATAGCTAATTTACAGGTCATTCTTCCACATTACACCGATTAACCACTGAGACCAGCTGGACTGGTGGAGTGGTGTGGGGGCTGTGCTTTGGCAAAGTGGGTGGGGTTATATCCTTCCTGTTTGGCCCTGTCCGGGGGTGTCCTCGGATGGGGCCACAGTGTCTCCTGTCCCCTCCTGTCTCAGCCTCCAGTATTTATGCTGCAGTAGTTTGTGTCGGGGGGCTAGGGTCAGTTTGTTATATCTGGAGTACTTCTCCTGTCCTATTCGGTGTCCTGTGTGAATCTAAGTGTGCGTTCTCTAATTCTCTCCTTCTTTCTTTCTCTCTCTCGGAGGACCTGAGCCCTAGGACCATGCCCCAGGACTACCTGACATGATGACTCCTTGCTGTCCCCAGTCCACCTGGCCATGCTGCTGCTCCAGTTTCAACTGTTCTGCCTTACTATTTTTCGACCATGCTGGTCATTTATGAACATTTGAACATCTTGGCCATGTTCTGTTATAATCTCCACCCGGCACAGCCAGAAGAGGACGGGCCACCCCACATATGCTCTCTCTAATTCTCTCTTTCTTTCTCTCTCTCAGAGGACCTGAGCCCTAGGACCGTGCCCCAGGACTACCTGACATGATGACTCCTTGCTATCCCCGGTCCACCTGACTGTGCTGCTGCTCCAGTTTCAACTGTTCTGCCTTATTATTCGACCATGCTGGTCATTTATGAACATTTGAACATCTTGGCCATGTTCTGTTGTAATCTCCACCCGGCACAGCCAGAAGAGGACTGGCCACCCCACATAGCCTGGTTCCTCTCTAGGTTTCTTCCTAGCATTGCTTGCTGTTTGGGGTTTTAGGCTGGGTTTCTGTACAGCACTTTGAGATATCAGCTGATGTACGAAGGGCTATATAAATAAATTTGATTTGATTTGACCCTCCACATTGACCAGCTTGGCAATGTGGATAACGAAAATGAAAACAACATCTTGGAAAATAAGTTTTCGTTATACATAGAGCTTGATGACCTTTCATCAACTTCAATAACTCCACCAGTGGAGGCTGCTGAGGGGAGGTTGGCAAATGGAAAGGCATCAAACACATGGAAACCATGGTTGATGTATTTGATACAATTCCAAACATTCCTCTCCAGCCATTACCACGAGTCCGTCCTCCCCAATTAAGATGCCACCAACATCCTGTGACCTCCACATATAACTGTTGTTTTATATAGAATAATGGGAGGGGAGTAGAAGGTGCCACCAAATAAGAGCATTACGCAGCTCGTTAACAATTCAAAACTGTTTTTATTAGCTATTTCAGGTTGAATCATCAAATATGATGTAGATATAAGGGGAAGGTTTGGAGGAGCAAGAGTGTTACCTGAATGTTTTTACCCTGAATGTTTTTTCCCATCATACTTAATAAGTGTTTGACTCCAAAAAAATAATCACTTTGTCCAAGGCTTTTCAGCCTTTCAGCATTTCAGCTCAAGCAGCCTTATTGTTGGGGGTGCTAAAAATGGAGTGAGATTTCCTGCTCTGTTTTCCTTCCCTCCCAGTGTGCTTTGATTTGTAATGTGTATGTGTGTGCGTTTCTTTGATTTTCAGTGTGTGAAACTGTGTTGTTTAATGGTGTGAGTAGCCTTGGCCCGAGGCAGTCTGCTGTAAAAACAAGCTATTCATCCAGCCCACCCCCATGAATTATACAGGTGGTTAGCTACTGTAGGTGTACTGCCTGACTCCTAAACTGATGTTGAACACTCCATTTACAGAGATTCTCCAAACACAAACACTTTGCTGAGTTTGAAAAAAGCATAGATGGTACATTGAGTTTGCCATTACCTATGACTAAAAGGGGACACAATAAATGTGCCACTCATTGGATCATTCTTGAAAGATGGAAAGTTTTGATGGCTAACTAAAATAAGAATACGCAAATGTTTTTGGAAAAATGTATTTTAGTTAACCTGTGGGATAGATTATGGAAATCTCTAGACTTCAATAAAACATTGTTGTCACAGGGAAGCTCACCCTGTCATTCTCAGCCTATTAAAGTCCAACCCAACCTGCATCATCATGTCAATCCTCATTCAACAAATCAACAGCCTTCATTCCTCTATAATTGCTTGTACCTGTGGTAGGCAGGCAGTGAAATTGACAGCACATTACAGTGGGAGAGGGAGGATAATGTCATTACAGTACATTACATTACTGCCCTCATTCCTGGTCTCCCCAGGTCTAGGTGTCTGTGCTCGATTATAGTGCATTCAGAAAGTATTCAGATCCCTTGACATTTTGTTAAGTTACAGCCTTACTCTAAAATGGATCAAATAAAAAAAATGTCCCCATTATTACAAAGCGAAAATAGGTTTGACATTTTTGCATATGTAAAACAACTAAAAAACAGAAATACCTTATTTACATAAGTATTCAGACCTTTTCCTGTAAGATTCAAAATTGAGCTCAGGTGCATACTGTTTCCATTGATCATCATTGAGATGTTTCTACAACTTGATTGGAGTCCACCTGTGGTAAATTCAAATGATTCAACATGATTTTGAAAGGCACACAACCTGTCTATATAAGGTCCCACAGATGACAGTGCATGTCAGAGCAAAAACCAAGCCATGAGGTCAAAGGAATTGTCCATAAAGCTCTGAGACAGGATTGTGTCGAGGCACAGATCTGGGGAAGGGTAGCAAAACATTTGTGTAGCATTGAAGGTCCCCAAGAACACAGTGGCCTCCATCATTCATAAAAGGCAGAAGTTTGGAACCACCAAGACTCTTCCTAGAGCTGTCCACCCGGCCAAAATGAGCAATCGGGGGAGAAGGGCCTTGGTCAGGGAGGTGACCAAGAACACGATGGTCACTCTGACAGAGCTCCAGAGTTCCTCTGAGGAGATGGGAGAACCTTCCAGAAGGAAAAGTATTTCTGCAGCACTCCACCAATCAGAAATGTAGGGTTGAGTGGCCAGACGGAAGCCACTACTCAGTAAAAGGCACATGACAGTCCGCTTGGACTTTGCCAAACAGCACCTAAAGGACTCTCAGACCAGAAGAAACAAGATTCTCTGGACTGATGAAACCAAGATTGAACTCTTTGGTCTGAATGCCAAGCGTCACGTCGGGAGGAAACTTGGCACCAATCCCTACAGTGAAGCATGATGATGGTTGGAGCATCTGAGATCGTGGTGGGAGGACTGAGAGACTAGTCAGGATCGTGGGAAAGAGGAATGGAAAAAGTACAGAGAGATCCTTGATGAAAACCTGCTCCAGAGTGCCCAGGACCTCAGACTGGGGTGAAGGTTCACCTTCCAACAGGACAATGTCCCTAAGCACACAGCCAAAATAACACAGTAGTGGCTTCAGGACAAGTCTCTGAATGTCCTTGGGTGGCCCAGCCAGAGCCCGGACTTGAACCCGATCAAACATCTCTGGAGAGACCTGGTAATAGCTGTGCAGCAACACTCCCCATCCAACCTGACAGAGCTTGAGAGGATCTGCAGAGAAGAATGGGAGAAACTCCCCAAATACATGTGTACCAAGCTTGTAGCATCATACCCAAGAAGACTTAAGGCTGTAATCGCTGCCAAAGGTGCTTCAACAAAGTACGGAGTAAAGGGTCTGAATACTTATGTAAATGTGATTTTATGTTTTTTTTTATTTGATCAATTTAAAAACCTGGTTTGTAGCCATTTCATTTGGATGAGTTCAGTAGGTATTTATATAGCTGTGTGTAGCATTCTGAAAAGTTGTGCCTCTACAGACTCTACAGCCTCATCATTACTCTTTTTCCATTCTCTATAACAGAAAAAGTGTGTAAACCCTCACCTATAATGAAGTGTTTATTATCACATGTTGCCTTGAGTTACACACACAGCAGGGTCTCCATAGAAAGAGATATCACACTGAATCAGCTGAATTATTTATTGTCCATCCCAAATTATATTACATTTTTTAAATTCTACACTTTCAGATAGGGTAACCCACGTGAGTGCTAATAGCATTAGATGCACCAGATAACCAAGTTCAGATAGCTATATATTTTTTTACCTTTATTTAACTAGGCAAGTCAGTTAAGAACCAATTCTTATTTTCAATGACGGCCTAGGAATAGTGAGTTAACTGCCTGTTTCGGGGCAGAACGACAGATTTGAACCTTGTCAGCTCAAGGATTTGAACTTGCAACATTCCAGTTGCTAGCCTAGTGGTTAGAGTGTTGGACTAGTAACTGGAAGGTTGCAAGTTCAAACCCCCGAGCTGACAAGGTACAAATCTGTCGTTCTACCCCTGAACAGGCCAGTGAACAGGCCACTGACACGGCCTGCAACGGAAACATGCGGTCTCTCCTTCACTGCAGCTGAGGTGAGTAAGACATTTAAACGTGTTAACCCTCGCAAGGCTGCAGGCCCAGACGGCATCCCCAGCCGCGCCCTCAGAGCATGCGCAGACCAGCTGGCCGGTGTGTTTACGGACATATTCAATCAATCCCTATACCAGTCTGCTGTTCCCACATGCTTCAAGAGGGCCACCATTGTTCCTGTTCCCAAGAAAGCTAAGGTAACTGAGCTAAACGACTACCGCCCCGTAGCACTCACTTCCGTCATCATGAAGTGCTTTGAGAGACTAGTCAAGGACCATATCACCTCCACCCTACCTGACACCCTAGACCCACTCCAATTTGCTTACCGCCCAAATAGGTCCACAGACGATGCAATCTCAACCACACTGCACACTGCCCTAACCCACCTGGACAAGAGGAATACCTATGTGAGAATGCTGTTCATCGACTACAGCTCGGCATTCAACACCATAGTGCTCGTCATCAAGCTCGAGACCCTGGGTCTCGACCCCGCCCTGTGCAACTGGGTACTGGACTTCCTGACGGGCCGCCCCCAGGTGGTGAGGGTAGGCAACAACATCTCCTCCCCGCTGATCCTCAACACGGGGGCCCCACAAGGGTGCGTTCTGAGCCCTCTCCTGTACTCCCTGTTCACCCACGACTGCGTGGCCACGCACGCCTCCAACTCAATCATCAAGTTTGCGGACGACACAACAGTGGTAGGCTTGATTACCAACAACGACGAGACGGCCTACAGGGAGGAGGTGAGGGCCCTCGGAGTGTGGTGTCAGGAAAATAACCTCACACTCAACGTCAACAAAACTAAGGAGATGATTGTGGACTTCAGGAAACAGCAGAGGGAACACCCCCCTATCCACATCGATGGAACAGTAGTGGAGAGGGTAGCTAGTTTTAAGTTCCTCGGCATACACATCACAGACAAACTGAATTGGTCCACTCACACTGACAGCGTCGTGAAGAAGGCGCAGCAGCGCCTATTCAACCTCAGGAGGCTGAAGAAATTTGGCTTGTCACCAAAAGCACTCACAAACTTCTACAGATGCACAATCGAGAGCATCCTGGCGGGCTGTATCACCGCCTGGTACGGCAACTGCTCCGCCCTCAACCGTAAGGCTCTCCAGAGGGTAGTGAGGACTGCACAACACATCACCGGGGGCAAACTACCTGCCCTCCAGGACACCTACACCACCCGTTGTTACAGGAAGGCCATAAAGATCATCAAGGACATCAACCACCCGAACCACTGCCTGTTCACCCCGCTATCATCCAGAAGGCGAGGTCAGTACAGGTGCATCAAAGCTGGGACCGAGAGACTGAAAAACAGCTTCTATCTCAAGGCCATCAGACTGTTAAACAGCCACCACTAACACTGAGTGGCTGCTGCCAACACACGGTCATTGACACTGACCCAACTCCAGCCATTTTAATAATGGGAATTGATGGGAAATGATGTAAATATATCACTAGCCACTTTAAACAATGCTACCTTATATAATGTTACTTACCCTACATTATTCATCTCATATGCATATGTATATACTGTACTCTACATCATCGACTGCATCCTTATGTAACACATGTATCACTAGCCACTTTAACTATGCCACTTTGTTTACTTTGTCTACACACTCATCTCATATGTATATACTGTACTCGATACCATCTACTGTATGCTGCTCTGTACCATCACTCATTCATATATCCTTATGTACATGTTCCTTATCCCCTTACACTGTGTATAAGACAGTAGTTTTGGAATTGTTAGTTAGATTACTTGTTGGTTATCACTGCATTGTCGGAACTAGAAGCACAAGCATTTCGCTACACTCGCATTAACATCTGCTAACCATGTGTATGTAACAAATAAAATTTGATTTGATTTGATTTTTAACCCTCTGTTCCTAGGCAGTCATTGAAAATTAGATTTTTTTCTAAACTGACTTGCCTAGTTAAATAAAGGTCAAATATATTTTTTTAAATTCTATGTTTAATCTACAAATGTTTTTCTCAGTTACTTATGGTAGGTTAGTAAAATGTATTTAAATTGGGTTCCTACTACTCAAATATATATACTCACAACTATACTTAAAAAGCTGATGCAAATAGTTACCTCAATATACTTGGGATAATTTACAAAAAAAGTATTATTTCTATAGAAGGGAATATGCAAAAAGAAACAACAGTGTTCAACTTCAAACTTCAAAATCTTTTTTTTTTATAAAGGTTTTCTTCAAACTTCAATCTGAAATGAAACCCTACTCCTTAAGCATTCTGGGTATAATTCCACCTTGCCTCCTTAGTGTAACGTTACATCCAGATAGCTTGCACCTGACTACAAATAATTTCAGATCTTCACAACTGCATAAAGTTTAGGTGATAGTTTGGGATTAGCACTATGACCTCACATCTTGTACATTTTGGCAAGAATTCTCTGGTGGTCTGTGTGCCCCTTAACGTCAAAGCGATATTTGAACGTTAGCTAAAAAACGGAAATCCAAGCTGACTTGGAAGATCTGCTTGTTATCTATATTACTAGCCAGCCCAATTATTTCATTTAGCTAGTTTGGCTCTTAGATATGGACAAGATAACTACTGCATAAGGTCAACGTTAGCAGTGCTGCCTTGAACATGTTGTGAATACGCGAACAACAAGGTTTCTGCAAGGACATGTGTAGTTAGATAGCTAGCTAGCTACGTGTTGTTCCTACCTGTCTCTTCCTGGGTAACGTTAGCTTGCCTAGCAGGCAAACATTACCTCGCAGGAGCACATGTGGTCAGTTCTACTGTAATGTGTGCTGACAATACATTTTTCGGGTAAACTAGGTAGCTAATGTTACATAGGTATTTAGGTTCATATAAAACTTACACAAAAATTACAAAAGTTATAAGCAGCGCTGATGCGAGTAAATGCACTAACTTACTAACTAGTAACGTTAGCATGCCCACCACTTGCTAACTATACAGACATCATGGCCGTTAACTAACTTAGCTAGCTTATCAACGTGCAAATATATAACGTACTCTGGCAATATAGCAAGCTAATGGCTTTTCGTACTTGAAGAATATTATTTAACGAATATTTTTTACATTTCGTTGACAATATGTGTAGAGAAATCCAAACTACAATCGAAGTTATAATTTGGTCCTTACCTGCCGCATGGCCATTCCAAAGGAGAAAGATCTTAGAAATATTTGTTCAAATTTAGCAGCATATTACCTTGGATTTTATTTCCAAATTAGTATTTTTCATCACATTTAAATTAAGTACCATATTAAAAAATGTAAGTATGACCAGAAACCTATTATTTTAAGTAAAAATCAATTATTTTCATTCGCAATATTTACTAAGCCTGTGGGTCATTTTTTACAGTGTGGATGGTTAATTCCTCGATCCAAATATGACATAGACAACTCTTAAGAGTTTAGTTACCTTAACAAAATAAACTAATCAGAACTACAGACCCCAAATAGTAGCATTTTCTATTTGACAGTGTTCAGGTACAATATTTGCCAACTCCGAGACAGACATGTACATTAAAAAAAAGAATACAGCCTTGAAGACTGTATAGAGAACAATATATATTTTATTTTGCACAGGATTGTCATTCCCTCCTCTGCTGCCTGGATTATAGCCCTCATAGCAGGAGAGTCTTGGTTCTCACTGCTCTGAAACATATAAGGAGATATTGATCTCCCCGAGGAGGCAGAGAGGGACAGAAGGAGGGAGGAGGGGGACAAGTGTGAGAGAAACTGACTGAAAGAGGGAAAAAAGAGAGCAGGAGAAAGAAAGAGAACGTGACAGGAGAGTGAGGGGGGGAGAGAGAGAGAGAGATACAAATACAAATTCCATCTAGACACCGTTGCCCAGAGCACACAAAAACGAAACATAACCCGGCCTAAACATCATCGCCACAGGTAACTTCCACAAAGCTGTGAACGATCTGAGAGACAAGGCAAGAAGGGCCTTCTACGCCATCAAAAGGAACATAAAATTCGACCTACCAATTAGGATCTGGCTAAAAGTACTTGAATCAGTCAAAGAACCCGTTGCCCTTCATGATTGTGA
The DNA here is from genome assembly GCF_021184085.1 of Oncorhynchus gorbuscha. Taxonomy (NCBI): domain Eukaryota; kingdom Metazoa; phylum Chordata; class Actinopteri; order Salmoniformes; family Salmonidae; genus Oncorhynchus; species Oncorhynchus gorbuscha. The sequence goes on along the minus strand of NC_060176.1, from coordinate 64,359,683 downwards.
GGTCTGGGGTCTGCTCACCAACCAAGAATTCACAAAGTGGGACAAACACAAATTGAGAATTCTGCAAAAATAGCCACCGTGTACAACGTCAAACTCAAAATAATGCATGCAGAGCAGAATTAGGCCGATACCTGCTAATGATAAAAATCCAGAAAAGAGACGCTCAATTCTACAACCACCTAAAAAGAAGCGATTACCAAACCTTCCATAACAAAGCCATCACCTACTGAGAGATTAAACTAGAGAAGAGCCCTGAGCAAGCTGGTCCTGGGGCCCTGCTCACAAACACAAACAGACCCCACAGAGCTCCAGGACAGCAACACAATTAGATCCAACCAAATCGTGAGAAAACAAAAAGATAATTACTTGACACATTGGAAAAATTAACAAAAAAACAGAGCTAACTAGAATTCTATTTGGCCCTAAACAGACAGCACACAGTGGTAGAACACCTGACAACTGTGACTGGCCCAAAATTAAAGAAAGCTTTGATTATGTACAGACTCAGTGAACATAGCCTTGCTTTTGAGAGAGGTCACCGTAGACAGACCTGGCTCTCAAGAGAAGACAGGCTATGTGCACACTTCCCACTAAACGAGCTGGAAACTGAGCTGCACTTCCTAACCTGTTAAACGTATGACCATATTAGAGACACATATTTCCCTAAGATTATACAGACCCACAAAGAATTTTAAAACAAATCCAAATCCCATATCTACTGGGTGAAATACCACAGTGTGCAATCACAGCAGCAAGATTTGTGACCTGTTGCCACTAGAAAAGGGCAACCAGTCAAGAACAAACACCATTGTCAATACAACCCATATTTATGTTTATTTATTTTCCCTTTTGTAGTTTAACTATTTGCACATCGTTACAACACTGTATATAGTCATAATATAACGTTTGAAACATTTGTGAGTGTAAGGTTTACTGTACATTTTTTATTGTTTATTTAACTTTAGTTTATTATCTATTATTTGTATTATCTATCTCACTTGCTTTGGCAATGTAAACATGTTTCCCATGCCAATACAGCCCTTTGAATTTCATTTAATTGAGAGAGAGAGAGAGAGAAAGAGAGAGTGAGAGAGACATGAGAGGGAGAAAGAGAGCAATGTAAACATGTTTCCCATGCCAATAAAGCCCCTTGAATTGATTTTTAAAAATGAGAGAGAGAGAGAGAGATCAACACAACTAAACAGCCTTGGAACAGTTGAACAATATCACCAGCTGATTTTCACAAGGACTAATCTTATTTCTTGTTACATAGGCCGGGGCAGCCCAGAGACTTGCAGACACAACACAAAGGTTACCCGAAATAACTTTTTGTATCTAAATGCCATCATTATCAAGTATGATGTTTTACTCATGTGAACAGGATTTTTGGGACCAGTTTGGCATTTATAATAAAGCAGATTTATTAAAGATAATTTCCTGAGTTGCTATTTGCCATATTTACTAAGCCCGTGGGTCATTTTTTACAGTGTGGATGGTTAATTCCTCAATCCAAATTTGACATGGACAACTCTTAGAGTTTAGTTACCTTAACAAAATAAACAAATCAGAACTACAGACCCCAAATAGTAGCATTTTCTATTTGACAGTGTTCCGGTACAATATTTGTCAACTCCGAGACAGACATGTAAAAAATAAAAAATACGCCTTGAAGACTGTATAGAGAACAATGTATCTTTTATTTTGCACAGGATTGTCATTCCCTCCTCTGCTGCCTGGATTATAGCCCTCGAAGCAGGAGAGTCTTGGTTCTCACTGCTCTGAAACATATAAGGAGATATGTCTTTTTGATTGAAAGGACATTGAAGCATGGCAGAGCCCTGATGAAGGCTGTAATGCTAAACTGTTTTAAGAAATAACAAAGCATTACCATTCAACTTCAATTATCCTCCAAGAGTGGCTGAATACAGTACTTCTCACACATGTAGTTTGTTCCTCAATTCATGGCCCGTGGTTGGACTGCCAGGTATAGTGGCAGTAGGCCAATATGTTTTCCTTGACTCTTCATACTGTATAACCAGTCTGAAACCCCTTCATTCCCACTATTCCCTCTTCTCTAGTAGATGTTTCCCCTCAACCTGAAGGAACTAAACTCCTTGCACTTTCAGACCCCATGCACTTCTTTCTTTCACTGTCAAAACGTTGACATTTTCTGCATTTGTCCCCGTTTTTCCCTTTTGGTGTTGACTCGTTCTCAAGGGATCCTCATTCAGCACTTAAAAGTCATCCTCTCATACATTATTCATAGAGTAAATCATTTTAATTAGATTATTCTTTCTGCCAAACAGCATGCCCTCTTTAACAAACAGAATATTTCATGAGTGTTTTTTCCCCTTGACCTTTAGCCAGATCACATTGTTAAGCTATCTATGGGGAAGCTTCTGTATTGACTAAAAATAATCTAAACTTGCATTTGAAAAGAGAGGTGCAACCCTCCTTCTTTTACCTTTATTGACCTAATACATACAGTGCCTCAAGAAAGTTTTCATACTCCTTTACTTATTCCACATTTTGTTGTGTTAATATCTAAATTCAAAATTATTTATTTTTTCACCCATCTACACACAATGCCTGTCACGACTTCCGCCGAAATTGGTGCCTCTCCTTGTTCGGGCGGCGTTCGGCGCTCATCGTCACAGGCTTTCTAGCTTCCACCGATCCATGTTTCTGTTTTCCATTTGTTATGTCTTGAGTGTACACACCTGGTTCCCATTAAGTTATATTATTTCCCTATTTAACCCTCTGGTTCCCATTATGTTTTGTGTGTGATTGTTCCTGGTTTATGTTAGTCTTTTGTGTTATGGATTGTGATCCCTGCGTGGATTTATTTCTCCTGATTATTTTCCAGAGTAAAGTTTGTTATTTTTACTCAGTTCAGTTCAGTGCACCTGACTCCGTTCTCACCTATGCACAACTAACACTTGACAATGCCCCATAATGACAAAGTGAAAACATAATTTTATTGACGGTGAGGAGTGGGCCGGTCCGGACGGTGGAGATGGAAATCCCAGGCGATGTTGGGGTCCGGGGCCCAACAGTGCTCCTCGGGACCGTACCCCTCCCAGTCCATCAGGTACTGGAGCCGACCCCCACAACGTCGGCAGTCCAGGAGGGACCTGTCGGCATAGGCAGAGGTCCCAACGATGTCCAGGGAGGCAGAGGGGTGTTGTGAGGAACGACACCAGCCAGGAGACCAGGAACCACTGGCCTGAGGGAAACATGAAATGAGGGTGCGATCCGGTAGTTGATGGGGAGTTGTACTCAGTATGTTATCTCACTGACCCTCCGGAGGACTTTGAAAGGCCACACAGCTTCCAGCAGGGCAGGCGAAGCGGGAGGTTCATGGTGGAGAGCCAGACGCGATCACCAGGATGGAACACGGGAGCCTCACTGCGGTAGCGGTCCAAACCTCCTCTGTGTGCCGGAACCCCTCATCCACCGCAGGGGGCCTCGGTCTGTCTCCACGGGGCCAGTGCCGGCTGACACCCCAGGATGCACTGGAAGGGAGTCAACCCGGTGGAGGAGTGACGAAGTGAGTTCTGGGAGAACTCCGACCAGGGAAGGAAATGGGCCCACTCCCCCTGCCGGTCCTGACAGTGACTTCTAAGGAACCTACCCAGCTCCTGGTTGGTCCTCTCCACCTGCCTGTTGGACTTAGGCCGGTACCCGGATGTGAGGCTGGCCATTGCCCCCAGCTTCTCCATGAAGGCTCTCCATACCCTCGACATGAATTGGGAGCCACAGTCGGAAATTATGTCCTTCAGAAGGCCATAGTATCAGAAGACCTGCTGAAACAGTGCCTCAGCAACCTGGGGAGCAGTAGGGAGACCAGAGTTAGGGATAAGACGGCAAGATATTGAGAATCTGTCCACAACAACCATAACAGTGGTGAAACCATCCGACAGGGGAAGATCAGTAACAAAATCTATGGACAGATGGGACCAAGAATGCTGAAGCATGGGAAGGAGTGTCCCTGATGGAGCGTGCCGGGAAGATTTGGTTTGGGCACATATGGAGGAGGAGTTGACGTAGCGGGCAACGTCCTGCACCAAGGTGGGCCATCAGTACTTAGCGGAGATGGATTGAATGGTGTGGGTGATGCCTGGGTATCCAGTGGGCAAGGGATATGTGCGCCCATGTCAACAGCCGATCCCTTACCTCTGTGGGAAGGTAGGTGTGCTCTAGAGGACAGGTAGCAGATGTGTGTTCCCTCTCCAGAGCTGTAAAGACAATACATGAGGGACAGCCAGCCAGTGAAATGGAAACCAGGAAGGGTTTGGCGGAAAGCGATGATGGAATACTTACGCCTACCACGGGAGACGGATGATCACGGGGCCGTCCCTCTGTCCCTCTGTCCCTGGGGAACCCCGGGTTAGGACGCCCCAGGACACCGCTGAAGCTGATGCCCCTCCTGGCCGCAATTGGAACACAGCCCCAGCCATCTTCGGCAACGCCACTCTGCCATTGAGAGGTGTGTGGCCCCTACCTCCATGGCTTCAGGCTCTGGCTCAGGATGGCAAAAGGAGGGGCCAAAGGAGGAAGGCGAGAGGTGAGGGAGGTGCCAGCACTCCCAAAGAAGGGTGTCCAGACTGATGGCCATTGCTATGAGCGCGTCCAAGAAAGGTTATCGTCCTGGCACACCAGCTCTGTCCGCTGGAGACTGCCACGGTTTGGAAGGTGAGGGCATACTCCGCAGCATTCTGGGCATCCTGCCGAAGTTGAGGTAGTCGCTCACCTCTCTCTCTCTCTGCCCTCTGATGGATAGTCAAAGACTGCCCTGAATAGAGAAATGAACCTCTAGTAGGAACCTAGCTCTTCCTCTCTCCCAGATGGCCATAGCCCACTCCAACGCCAGCCCAGTTAGCAGGGAAATGACCATGGGAACCTTGGACCTCTCGGTGGTGGGGGCTCCAGTCTGTTTCGCAAAATAGAGGGAGCATTGGAGTAGGATGCCACGGCATTTGAAGGAGAGTCGGGCATCGCTGAAGTGGGCAGACGGCTGGATAGGCTGGGGGACTGCCTTGCTGGGACGACTTGTGGTAGGAGGACCCCCGCTTGTAGTTGAATTCTCTTCTCTCTCTGTCAAGGCAGTGGAGAATGCGGAAGACCTTATCCTTAGCCATACCCAGTTGTGCCAGCTGATCCTGGGGTTGGCGGATTGGCGGGAGATGTCCTTCTGCTGCTGCTTCTATTTTCTTGTGGAGGCAATATTCTGTAACGTATACGCTGGGAGTCAAGAAGCAGATGCAGACGGTGAGTTTAATAATAAGAATCATGAAGATAAACAAGACAAGAGATGAGTACAGAATGCGAACAAAAACCAATACTGCCTGATGACTTAGGTTACAGAGGGCTAAATCAAAGGAGAGCAATCAGGGCGATGAAGTCCAGGTGTGCATAATGATGGGGAGCAGGTGTGCGTAGTGATGATACCCAGGGCCGATGGTTAGTAGACCGGCGACGTCGAGCGCTGGAGCGGGGGTACGGGAGTAGGCGTGACAAATACATGTCAGAATCACCTTGGGCAGCGATTACAGCTGTCTTTCTGGGTAAGTCTCTAAGAGCTTTACACACTTGGATTGTACAATATTCTTTAAGGTCTGTAAAATATGTTGTTGACCATTGCTAGACAGCCATTTTCAAGTCTTGACATATTTTCAAGCCGATTTAAATCAAACTGTATCTAGGCCACTCAGGAACATTCAATGTCGTCTTGGTGACGAACACCAGTGTATATTTGGCCTTGTGTTTTACAATACTGTCCTACAGAAAGTAGAATACTATCTTCCAGTGTCTGTTGGTTAGCAGACTGAACCAGGTTTTCCTCTAGGATTTTGCCTGTGCTTAGTTCTACTCTGTTTATTTTTATCCTCAAAAACTCTCTAGTCCATGCCGATGACATGAATACCCATAACATGATGCAGCCATCGCCATGTTTGAAAATACGATAGTGTGGTACACAGTGATGTGTTGTACTGGATTTGCCCCAAACATAACACTTTGTATTCAGGACAAAGTTCATTTTTTTGCCCCTTTTTTTGCAGTTTTACTTTAGTGCCTTATTGCAAACTGTCATTGGTGGGTGTAGCTGGTGCATGGAAGTCAGGCGCAGGAGAGCAGAGATGAGTGGACAAAGCACTTTACTTAGGCAATTATAATACAGAACGCAATCGCGTCACAAAACAAATGCCCAAGGAACAAGTGAGGCAGCACAAAGTACAAAACCCAAGTACAAAGTACCAGCTGCCACAAAGCACAGGCATAAAACAAAACCCAGCACAAACCAGCCGGAAGCGTGCCAAACTTGACAAAATAAACAATACCCCACACAAACATGGAGGGAACAGAGGGCTAAATACACATAGAAATGATGAAGAGATGTAAAACAGGTGTGCAGGAAAACAAGACAAAACAAATGGAAAATGAAAAGTGGATCGGCGATGGCAAGAAGACCGGTAACGTTGACCACCGAACGCCGCCCGAACAAGGAGAGGAACCGACTTCGGTAGAAGTCGTGACAAACAGGATGCATGTTTTGGAGAAAAAAAATCTGTACATGCTTCCTTCTTTTCACTTTGTCATTTAGCTTAGTATTGTGTAGTAACTACAATGAAGTTGATCCATCCTCAGTTCTTTTATTACAGCCATCCAACTCTGTAACTGTTTTAAAGTCACTATTGGCACTTATGGTGAAATACCTGAGCGGTTTATTTTCTCTCCGGCAACTGAGTTAGGAAAGATGCCTGCATATCTTTGTTGTGACTGGGTGTATTGATACACCATCCAAAGTGTCATTAATAACTTCACCATGCTCAAAGGGATATTCAATGTCTGTTTTTTATTTATTTTTACCCATGTACAAATAGGTGCCTTTCTTTGAGAGGCATTATCACGTTTCAGGTAAAACCCAAATGCAGATTGTGTTGAAGTAACAATGTTTATTACAGCAACAGGGGCATGCAGGGGTCAATAATCCAGGGCGAGAGCCCTCCTGAACATCAGCGTGATGAGGTACGCTATCTTAGAGCGGTCCGAGGGGAAGGAGGAAGGCTGCAGCTCCATGACGAGGGAACACTGAGCGAGATAGACAGGTGCCCGATTCACCATCGAAACGCTCCGGGGGAGGTAAGCGGGGTTCCCGGGAAACCAGGGTGACGCCGCAGCGACCATCCGGGTTACTGAGGGGCTGAGAGGTTATTGTTGTGGTAGGCTGCCAAGTAGGCAACCCACAGACTTTCTCCTTTAAAATGTCCAATGCTTGGTCGTGACGATCAGCTATGACCTGGAACCCCTCCATCAGACCGAGAAGCAACTCCTTGTGCCTACCAATGGTGGCTCCTTGGAAAGAGATGGCTGGTCCATGTCTGCGGGGTCAGTCATGGCCAGTTCGTACTGTCACGTTTCAGGTAAGAACCAAATGCAGATTGTGTTGAAGTAACAATGTTTATTACAGCAACAGGGGCAGGCAAATGACAGGCCAAGGCAGAGTATTGGGGCAAAGGTACAGGACGGCAGGCAGGCTCAGGGTCAGGTCAGGCAGAGGTCGGTAATCCAGAGTAGTGGGGCACAGATACAGGACATCAGGCAGGCTCAGGGTCAGGGCGGGCAGAAAAGGTCAAAACCGGGAAAAACAGGAACAGAGGGAAAACCGCTGGTAGGCTTGATGAAACAAAATGAACAGGCAACAGACAAACAGAGAACACAGGTATAAGTACCCAGGGGATAATGGGGGAAATGGGCGACACCTGGAGGGGGTGGAGACAAGCACAAGGACAGGTGAAACAGATAAGGGCGTGACAGGCATTGGAAAACCTCCCTGGTCTTTGTGGTTGAATCTGTGTTTTAAATTCACTGTTTACAGTTAAATGTATGTATGGGGTACAGAGATGAGTTAGTCATAAAAAAAATCATGTTAAACACCATTATTGTACACAGAGGGAGTCCATGCAACTTATTATGTGACTTGTTAAGCAAATATTTACAGCTGAACTTATTTAGGCTTGCCATAACAAAGGGGTTGAATACATATGTCATGTTTTGTCATATATTGTCATGTCTTGTCCCTGTGCTTTCTCTTCTATTCGCTTCCCCCTGCTGGTCTTATTAGGTTTCTTTCACACCCCCTCTCTATCTCCCTCTGTTTCTGCTTCTGTCTCGGATCTTGTTTGCTGTGCTGTGTTCTTGTTTCCGTGTTTTTGCCTTCATCCCAGCTGTGTGATAAGAGCGTCTGCTAAATGACTTAAATGTAAAATGTAATGCCTTTAAGGAAATCACAACTTTATTGTGGCCTTCCATGGTTTCCTGTTTCACTGGGGTATAAAAATGAGATAACACACATGTACAATCTCTTTTGTCAAGATCTCACAAATGAAAAGAGGCAAAATATTTTTGACCTTCAGAAATCAGGCAATGGGTACAAAACAAATAGCAAAAAAAAAATATATATATACCACTTTCCGCTATTAGGGATGCAATTAACACTGGGGTATAAAAATGAGATAACACACATGTACAATCTCTTTTGTCAAGATCTCACAAATGAAAAGAGCAAAAAAAAATATATATACCACTTTCCGCTATTAGGGATGCAATTAACAAGTTTAAAACGCTGGAACATTGGCTAACTTACCTGGTATTGGATGCAAGTATCTTGTCCTCATGCACAATGAGGAAGATGGTTCAGGAAGGAAATCCGGAGACCTCTTCTCTCCATTCTATTGGCCAATCACAGACACTTGATAATAAGATGGATGACCTCCGATCACGGATTTGGAACAAACGGGACTCTCATAACTGCAATATTCTCCGATTTTCTACAAGATGGCTTTCGGATAAGATGCCTCTCATGGCTATCCAACTCTATTGATATGCATCTCGATGGATTCTCCATTCACCGAGACTACAGGACAGTAGAGTCAGGGAAAACAAAAGGGGGAGGGGTGCGCCTCTTCATCAACAACAAATGGTGTTCTGACTTGAGCACTATGGTAGTCTCAAGCCATTGTTCCCCCGTCTTGGAATACCTGATCGTCAAATGCCGACCCTTCTAACTCCCAAGGGAGTTTTCGGCTGTTATCGTGACTGTTGTCTACATTCCACCTCAGGCCTTTCTTGTGCCTTCTGTGTCGCTGTCGATTTTAATTCTGCATCATTAAGAGACATGATGCCCAACTTCCATCAACACGTCTCATTCGCCACAAGGGGCGATATAGTTCTTCACCACTTTTACTCTACCCACAAGCAAGCATACAAGACCTTCCCTTGTCTGACTGTTATGCAGGTGAATGAGGACCCAAAAGCGACTTGGCGAAAACAGAGTCTTTAATCCAGTAAAGTAAATATTCAATACTCCTAGACAATTCGGAGCGGTAAATAAAGCATAAAGAACAATTCCACTCGTAATGACGAGAAAAGACTGGAGACTCGATCATGAACTGCAGGTTGCCTCGGGAAGGCACTTGACCGTAGCAGACTCAGACACCTGCTCACCACGCAGCATCTGAGGGAAACACGACACGACAGGGCGAGACAAAGACACAGCACGGTGAACAATATACAAGGATCCGACAAGGACAGAAGCGGAAAACAAGGGGAGAAATAGGGACTCTAATCAGGGGAAAAGATAGGGAACAGGTGTGGGAAGACTAAATGATTGATTAGGGGAATAGGAACAGCTGGGAGCAGGAACGGAACTATAGAGAGAAGAGAGAGAGAGAGGGAGAGAGAAAAAGGGGAACGAACCTAAAAAGACCAGCAGGGGGAAAACGAACAGAAGGAAAAGCAAAATGACAAGACAATATAAGACAAAACATGACACTGACAATTGGCAAATCAGATCATGACTCCATACTCCTGCTTCCTGTTTACAAGCAGAAGCTCAAACAAGAAGTACCTGTGACTCGCTCCGCTGAGAAATGGTCATCAGAATCAGAGATTATGCGACAGGACTGCTTTGATAGCACTGATTGGAATGATGTTCCGAGATTCAACCGATAACCTCCGTCACTGGCTTCATAAGGAAATGCATCGGCGACGTGAATATTCGCTGCTTCCCCAAACAAAAGCCCTGGATTAACACTGAGGCTGGTGCTAAGCTAAGTACAGGGCTCCCACACATAGGTCCATAAAAGACAACCCTGAGGCTACGGAGGAGGAAAACAACAAGTAAAAGAAGTCCCTCTACAACCTCTGCAGAGTCATTAAACAAGAAAAAAGACAATATAGGAATAAAATGGAATTACAGTACCAGTCAAAAGTTTGGACATAGCTACTCATTCAAGGGATTTTCTTTATTTATAATATGTTCTACGTTGTAGAATAATAGTGAAGACATCAAAACTATGAAATAACACATACAGAATCATGTAGTAAACTAAAAAAGTCTAAAACAAATCAAAATATATTTTACATTTGAGATTCTTCAAAGTAGCCACCCTTTGCCTTGATGACAGCTTTGCACACTCTTTGTATTCTCTCAACCAGCATCAGAGGTAGTCACCGGGAATGCATTTCTATTAACAGATGTGTCATGTTAAAAGTAAAACATTTTGGAATTTCTTTCCTTCTTAATGTGTTTAAGCCAATCAGTTGTGTTGTGACAAGGTAGTGTACAGAATATAGCCCTATTTGGTAAAAGACCAAGTCCATATGATGGCAAAAACAGCTCAAATAAGCAAAGAGAAACGAGAATCCATCATTACTTTAACATTTACATTTACATTTAAGTCATTTAGCAGATGCTCTTATCCAGAGCGACTTACAAAGTGGTGCATTCACCTTATGACATCCAGTGGAACAGTCACTTTACAATAGTGCATCTAAATCTTAAAGGGGGGGGGGTGAGAGGGATTACTTATCCTATCCTAGGTATTCCTTAAAGAGGTGGGGTTTCAGGTGTCTCCGGAAGGTGGTGATTGACTCTGCTGTCCTGGCGTCGTGAGGGAGTTTGTTCCACCATTGGGGGGGCCGGAGCAGCGAACAGTTTTGACTGGGCTGAGCGGGAGCTGTACTTCCTCAGTGGTAGGGAGGCGAGCAGGCCAGAGGTGGATGAACGCAGTGCCCTTGTTTGGGTGTAGGGCCTGATCAGAGCCTGGAGGTACTGAGGTGCCGTTCCCCTCACAGCTCCGTAGGCAAGCACCATGGTCTTGTAGCGGATGCAAGCTTCAACTGGAAGCCAGTGGAGAGAACGGAGGAGCGGGGTGACGTGAGAGAACTTGGGAAGGTTGAACACCAGATGGGCTGCGGCGTTCTGGATGAGTTGAAGGGGTTTAATGGCACAGGCAGGGAGCCCAGCCAACAGCGAGTTGCAGTAATCCAGACGGGAGATGACAAGTGCCTGGATTAGGACCTGCGCCGCTTCCTGTGTGAGGCAGGGTCGTACTCTGCAGATGTTGTAGAGCATGAACCTACAGGAACGGGCCACCGCCTTGATGTTGGTTGAGAACGACAGGGTGTCCAGGATCACGCCAAGGTTCTTAGCGCTTTGGGAGGAGGACACAATGGAGTTGTCAACCGTGATGGCGAGATCATGGAACGGGCAGTCCTTCCCCGGGAGGAAGAGCAGCTCCGTCTTGCCGAGGTTCAGCTTGAGGTGGTGATCCGTCATCCACACTGATATGTCTGCCAGACATGCAGAGATGTGATTCACCACCTGGTCATCAGAAGGGGGAAAGGAGAAGATTAATTGTGTGTCGTCTGCATAGCAATGATAGGAGAGACCATGTGAGGTTATGACAGAGCCAAGTGACTTGGTGTATAGCGAGAATAGGAGAGGGCCTAGAACAGAGCCCTGGGGGACACCAGTGGTGAGAGCGCGTGGTGAGGAGACAGATTCTCGCCACGCCACCTGGTAGGAGCGACCTGTCAGGTAGGACGCAATCCAAGCGTGGGCCGCGCCGGAGATGCCCAACTCGGAGAGGGTGGAGAGGAGGATCTGATGGTTCACAGTATCGAAGGCAGCCGATAGATCTAGAAGGATGAGAGCAGAGGAGAGAGAGTTAGCTTTAGCAGTGCGGAGCGCCTCCGTGATACAGAGGAGAGCAGTCTCAGTTGAATGACTAGTCTTGAAACCTGACTGATTTGGATCAAGAAGGTCATTCAGAGAGAGATAGCGGGAGAGCTGGCCAAGGACGGCACGTTCAAGAGTTTTGGAGAGAAAAGAAAGAAGGGATACTGGTCTGTAATTGTTGACATCGGAGGGATCGAGTGTAGGTTTTTTCAGAAGGGGTGCAACTCTCGCTCTCTTGAAGACGGAAGGGACGTAGCCAGCGGTCAGGGATGAGTTGATGAGCGAGGTGAGGTAAGGGAGAAGGTCTCCGGAAATGGTCTGGAGAAGAGAGGAGGGGATAGGGTCAAGCGGGCAGGTTGTTGGGCGGCCGGCCGTCACAAGACGCGAGATTTCATCTGGAGAGAGAGGGGAGAAAGAGGTCAGAGCACAGGGTAGGGCAGTGTGAGCAGAACCAGCGGTGTCGTTTGACTTAGCAAACGAGGATCGGATGTCGTCGACCTTCTTTTCAAAATGGTTGATGAAGTCATCTGCAGAGAGGGAGGAGGGGGGAGGAGGATTCAGGAGGGAGGAGAAGGTGGCAAAGAGCTTCCTAGGGTTAGAGGCAGATGCTTGGAATTTAGAGTGGTAGAAAGTGGCTTTAGCAGCAGAGACAGAGGAGGAAAATGTAGAGAGGAGGGAGTGAAAGGATGCCAGATCCGCAGGGAGGCGAGTTTTCCTCCATTTCCGTTCGGCTGCCCGGAGCCCTGTTCTGTGAGCTCGCAATGAGTCATCGAGCCACGGAGCGGGAGGGGAGGACCGAGCCGGCCTGGAGGATAGGGGACATAGAGAGTCAAAGGATGCAGAGAGGGAGGAGAGGAGGGTTGAGGAGGCAGATTCAGGAGATAGGTTGGAGAAGGTTTGAGCAGAGGGAAGAGATGATAGGATGGAAGAGGAGAGAGTAGCGGGGGAGAGAGAGCGAAGGTTGGGACGGCGCGATACCATCCGAGTAGGGGCAGTGTGGGAGGTGTTGGATGAGAGCGAGAGGGAAAAGGATACAAGGTAGTGGTCGGAGACTTGGAGGGGAGTTGCAATGAGGTTACTGGAAGAACAGCATCTAGTAAAGATGAGGTCGAGCGTATTGCCTGCCTTGTGAGTAGGGGGGGAAGGTGAGAGGGTGAGGTCAAAAGAGGAGAGGAGTGGAAAGAAGGAGGCAGAGAGGAATGAGTCAAAGGTAGACGTGGGGAGGTTAAAGTCGCCCAGAACTGAGCCGTCCTCAGGAAAGGAGCTTATCAAGGCATCAAGCTCATTGATGAACTCTCCGAGGGAACCTGGAGGGCGATAAATGATAAGGATGTTAAGCTTGAAAGGGCTGGTAACTGTGACAGCATGGAATTCAAAGGAGGCGATAGACAGATGGGTAAGGGGAGAAAGAGAGAATGACCACTTGGGAGAGATGAGGATCCCGGTGCCACCACCCCGCTGACCAGAAGCTCTCGGGGTGTGCGAGAACACGTGGGCGGACGAAGAGAGAGCAGTAGGAGTAGCAGTGTTGTCTGTGGTGATCCATGTTTCCGTCAGTGCCAAGAAGTCGAGGGACTGGAGGGAGGCATAGGCTGAGATGAACTCTGCCTTGTTGACCACAGATTGGCAGTTCCAGAGGCTACCGGAGACCTGGAACTCCACGTGGGTCGTGCGCGCTGGGACCACCAGATTAGGATGGCCGCGGCCACGCGGTGTGGAGCGTTTTATGGTCTGTGCAGAGAGGAGAGAACAGGGATAAACAGACACATAGTTGACAGGCTACAGAAGAGGCTACGCTAATGCAAAGGAGATTGGAATGACAAGTGGACTACACGTCTCGAATGTTCAGAAAGTTAAGCTACGTAGCAAGAATCTTATTGACTAAAATGATTAAAATGATACAGTACTGCTGAAGTAGGCTAGCTGGTGTCCTCCATAGTGTCCTCAAAGCTCATCAATAAGCTAAGGACCCTGGGACTAAACACCTCCCTTTGCAACTAATCCTGGACTTCCTGATGGGCCACTCCCAGGTGGTAAGAGTAGGTAACAACACATCCGCCATGCTGATCCTCAACACGGGGGCCCCTCAGGGGTGCGTGCTCAGTCCCCTCCTGTACTCCCTGTACACTCATGACTGCACGGCCAGGCAAGACTAAAACACCATCATTAAGTTTGCCGACAATGATGAGACAGGGAGGAGGTCAGAGACCTGGCCATGTGGTGCCAGGACAACAACCTCTCCCTCAATGTGATCAAGACAAAGGAGATGATTGTGGACTACAGGAAAAAGAGGACTGCACACACCCCCGTTCTCCTCGACAGGGCTGAAGTGGAGAAGGTTGAGAGCTTCAAGTTCCTTGGTGTCCACATCACCAACAAACTAACATGGTCCAAGCACACCAAGACAGTCATGAAGAGGGCACAACAAAACCTATCCCCCAGCAGGAGGACTGAAAAGATTTGGCATGGGTCCTCAGATCCTCAAAAGGTTTTACAGTTGCACCATCGAGAGCATCCTGACTGGTTGCATCACTGCCTGGTATGGCAACTGCTCGGCCTCCGATCGCAAGGCACTACAGATGGTAGTGCGTTCGGCCTAGTACATCACTGGGGCCAAGCTTCCTGCCATCCAGGACCTCTGTACCAGGTGGTGTCAGAGGAAGGCCCTAAAAATGATCAAACACTCCAGCCACCCAAGTCATAGATTGTTCTCTCTGCTACCACACGGCAAGCATTACCGGATCGCCAATTCTAGGTCCAAGAGGCTTCTAAACAACTTCTACCACCAAGCCATAAGACTCCTGAACATCTAATCAAATGGCTACCCAGACTATTTGCATTGCCCCCCCTTCCCCTCTTTTACACCGCTGCTACTCTCTGTTGTTATCATCCATGCATGGTCATTTAATAACTCTACCTACATGTACATATTACCTCAACTAACCGGAGCCCCTGCACATTGACTGTACTGGTACCCCCCTGTATATTGTCTCGCTATTGTTATTTTACTTCTGCTCTTTAATTACTTGTTACTTTTATTTCTTATTCTTATTTTTATTTTTTATTACTAAACTGCATTCTTGGTTAGGGGCTCTACAGTAAGCATTTCACTGTAAGCATTTCACTGTAAGGTGTATTCGGCGCGTGTGACTAATAAAATTTGATTCGATTATCTCGGCTTCCGCATGGCAAGCAGCACCGGAGCATCAAGTCTGACACCAACAGGCTCCTGAACATCCTCTATCCACAAGCAATAAGACTGCTAAATAGCTAATAAAATGTCTACACAGACTTTCTGAGTTGACCCTTGTATTATTGATATTTTTGAGGTCTCCATGCACACTGACAAGACTCTACATACTCACGCACGCTGACAGTCCAACACACATATAACTTGCTCACACATTTATAGTGACTACGCACACGCACACACACTCAAAATACAATCTTAATTTACGCTGCTGCTACACTGTTTATCATACATCCTGATGCCTAGTCACCTTACCCCTATGCATATCTACCTCTACCACTCCAGTATCCCTGCACATTATAAATATGCTATTGGAACTGATCCTCTATATAGCTTCTTACTTTCTCCTGTTCTTCTTATTTCTTATTTTTATTTCTTGTGTGTTCTACTTTATGTTATTTTTAGAACTACATTAATATTGATTACTGCATTGTTGGGTTTAAAGCTTGCAAGAAGGGAATTTCACTGAAAACTTGCAACTTGATACCTGAAACTTCAAACTTGAAATAGAGTATTGAAAACAGGGGTGCCATTCACTGTGACACATACGTTGTTTTTATTATTACTTGCTAAACAAAATCTCTTTCTCTGAGAAATTGTATTAGTATAAATAATCTAATTGTCAAAACATTTTGAGCATTCAATGTAGCTCAGTATTTGTATTATCACAAATTTTTTTTGCTCATCTTTGTCGAGGGTGCCAGTCATTTTTCACCTGACTGTACATGAAAATAGACCTTTTTTTCATTGGGGCCTTTATCAGAATGTTGCCTCTAATTTGCACTTCAAACTAAATGGATGCCAGCTGCTGTTCAATTAATGACATGGCATCCCTTCATGAACGGTGCACATAATTAATTTTAACCTGGAAATGAAAATTAAGTGGTCCTGTAATATAATTAACTGGCTGACATGACATTATGAGAGGAGGGGCATGGTGGTTTATCTTGATTCTGGAATATACACTGAGTGTACAAAACATTAAGAACACCTGCTCTTTCCATGACATAGACTGATTAGTTGGATCCAGGTGAAGCTATGATCTCTTCTTGATGTCACTTTTTAAATCCACTTCAATCAGCGGTTGTCCTTTAGTTGGGGGACCAGTCTTGATATATATGGGAAACTGTTTAGCGTGGAGAAACTCAGTTCTTGACACAAACTGGTGTGCCTGGCACCTACTACCATACCCTGTTCAAAGGCACTTAAATCTTTTGTCTTGCCCATTCACCCTCTGAATGGCACATGTACACAATTCATGTCTCAATAAATGTCTAATCCCCTTCATCTACAGTGATTGAAGTGGATTTAACAAGACACTGGCACCTGTGGTTTAGCCAGCTGTCTCTATGATTACCCTTACCTACTCAATGAAGAGAGGTAAAAACTTGCATTATGGTGCATAGACCTGATATTTTTGTGTTCTCAATTACTTTCCTGTTTGCAAAAAATCTAAATTAATGTAATGAGTGAAGGTTAGTAAATCTAAAATTAAGGTGAATAACCTTTTTTTAAATTCCATTTTAGACATGGACAAGTGGTTTGCCCATCTGGGGTTCAGTGCCCCTCCCCTATCTACTCCACACAGAATGTACTGCACCACGTTCATTTAAACCATTACCATGAGAAGCATCCCACTGGGCTCACACTGGTTGAATCAATGTTATTTCCACATAATTTCAATGAAATTACATTGAATCAATGTGGAATAAATGTTGAATTTACGTTTGTGCCCAGTGGTATGATCCATGTCAAGTTGATAAGCATTGGCTGAATTATGCGTTGGATATAACGTGTACTGCTGAGGGATTCATAACTGCATAGAACAGGAGGGCATCCACTACCCATCCCTTTGTAGATATTTTCGCTATGGTGTACGAAATGCACTTTATGAGATATGCTGAAAGTTTATTGGCTGTACCTACAGGTGTCACACCCTGATCTATTTCACCTGTCTTTGTGATTGTCTCCACCCCTCTCTAGGTGTCACCCATTTTCCCCATTATCCCCTGTGTATTTATAGCTATGTTTCCTGTTTGTCTGTTGGCAGTTTGTCTTGTTTATCAAGACAACCAGCATTTTTGTTCTCAGCTCCCGATTTTCCCAGTCTCTCTTTTTCTCACCCTCCTGGTTTTGACCCTTGCCTGTCCTGACTCTGAGCCCGCCTGCCTGACCACTCTGCCTGCCCCTGACCCTGGGCCTGCCTGCAGTCCGGTACCATTGCCCCACCTCTGGTTTACTGACCCCTACCTGCCTTGACCTGTCTATTGCCTGCCCCTGTTGAATAATTAAACCATTGTTAATTCGACGTTGTCTGCTTCTGGGTCTTACCTTCATAGCTGATAATGGGACAGTATTTTAGGGTTTTGAGAGTCTAGCGTTAAAGAGTGAAAGGCAGGAACGAGCAGTAAAAACCAGACTGCAGCTGTAAATACAAACATTACTCGCCAAGGAAGGACTCATCATAAATGTGTTTTATTACACTGTAGCACATTTCAGTTAATCCGCCACTGTTGAGCAGTTCTGTGCTACAGCTAGGAGATCTCTCTCTCTGTCTGTCTCCCTCTCTACTCCCAGCCACCCTGAAACTCTGTTTAGATGAGTTCTTCAGTTCCATAGACTTGGAAACTTTAGTGTGTTCTGGGTGTTTGCAAACGATGACACAACTTACCCTATGAACACATAAAATTCAATGTACTCTGGATTAAATTAACATAATCATCAGCATTTGGTGTGTCTACCGTCCTAACAACTAAATATTGATTGTGTATTCAAAACTCTGGCCAGCTTACAGCTATACAAAAAAGTAATCAGACTGCCGGTTCAAATGCAGGGAACTTATATCCACATATCAATATAGATCTTTCACATATTTCACATCCAGGTCGTATCCTCATGCGTCCTATACACATAATATTGCAGGGTAAAAAAAAGAATAGCCGTTTCTAATTGAGGTTAGGATCAAATCTGCTTGGTAGCTAATTGTTTGTTCCCCTGATTGCTTGCTCCTCTTTCTGGTGGGACCACAACATACACTATCTGTTGACTTCGGTTTTCAAGTATTCACCTCTCAGTCCTCTGACTGATCCAGATGGGTAATCGTTTCATGCCGACACTACGGTTGAACAGGAAAGAAGCCCAGCAACTGTAAAGAATTGCTATTCTCTTATGCAAGTGATCAGCCTACTGCTAAATGCATGGCTACAACTCACAGTAAAGGATGTGGGGCCCCCTACAGGATAACTCACGCACACACACCCCCATCCAGCACACACACAGTCCCCTTTAGCTGAACGGATGTGACGGCGGGATTCGAGAGTGACGGACGGCCCAGCTGAGCCAATGGCGGAAGACTACAGACGGAAGGCCCAGCTGAACCAATCCAAAGATCCGATCTCCCAGAATCAACCTACTTTCTGTTTTGTATAAATTGTATTGTAACGGTTCACTCTTTCTCTTTTTCCTGCTGTTCTGTGCGAGCGAATGGGAGAGCCGTATATACGTGTACCAGATATTCTCACTCTGAATAAATCTGTCGCTTGTCGTACAATTTACCACCTTGTCTGAATCGATCCTTAACCGGCTCACCCTTCTACATACCCCTTTTATCAACAGAATTTGGTAGCGGGAGGATGGTTTAATAACGGTCCGGTCGAAGAGAGTTGATTGGGTGTGAGAAGGAGAGTGACGGAAGGACGGTTGTAGGAAGACGGGTGAAGGAATTCGGGGAGGACAATAATTCTGCTCAACTCGGGAAACTGATCTAAAAGGTGCACTATAAACAAGGTAAGCAAAACCTGTTAAATCAAACTTTGCATATTGTCGTATAGTCTGTCTAAATTTTGATCAGTATTTCCGAGTAAGTATGAATTCTTGTGTAAATTTATAATTTGCTGACAAGTTGAAAGTACAGTGAAGTGAACATATGTGGTACAAACCGGCGACGGCCGGGTGATTAAATCATTGATGAGATATCAGTAAGGGGGTAGTTAATTACTATTCATTAAATCTGGCGCCGAGGGGATAAATTGTAATTTTGTCCCGTGACCCGGTCAGCACAGTCTGATAGCTTTCAATGATGAGGTATCACTTTTGAGGCCTGGATTAGTTCCGATAGGGGTCAATAACAGATCAGTAAGTGAATAGTTAATTACTATTCATTAAACCTGGCGCCGAGGGGACAAATTGTAATTTTGTACCGAGACTCGGTTGAAGTCCAGTCTGATGGTGTTGATTGATAGGGGTCGGACACGGACATGGATTTGGATAAGATAAGTTCCGATAGCGGTTAATAACAGGTCAGTAAGTGAATAGTTAATTACTATTCATTAAACCTGGCGCCGAGGGGACAAATTGTAATTTTGTTCCGAGACTCGGTCGAAGTCCAGTCTGATGGTGTTGATTGATAGGGGTCGGACATGGATTTGGATTCAGCACGGTAGAGATTAGGGATAAAAATCAGTAAGGGGATAGTTAATTACTATTCATTAAACCTGGCGCCGATAGGGGAAAAGATTGGCAACTTTGTCCCGCGACTCGGTCGAAGTCCAGTCTGATAAGTAGTCCAAAAGATAGGCTGATAATGTTTAGAGAGAACACGTGTATTTGTAACTGTTCATATAAAATGTAATGTGGTTGTAATTGTCTCCATCAAGATTGTTGATGGTTTGAGAGAGAGAGAGAACTCAAGAAGGGTTATTGGATAATCCGAAACTTATATGTTGTATGTAAACTTCCATGTTGTATGTAAACTTCCATGTTGTATGTATCTATAACTTCTGTGTAAAATGTATAATCAGGAACAAAATGACTGATGTATAATTGAAATAAGATCTGAATATAATAATTAATATTGTGACTATATAGTCGAATAGATCCCTTGGTTGCGCGCTCCACAAAAGCTATACCAACCCAATCGTTTTTCTCGAACTGAATATTCAAGGAAAAGGCAGAGTGTGAGCAATAGTGCCTCCTCGAATACATCGTTGTTATTAACTAACGACGGGCTAAGCATATTCTAATTATATTCAAGTAGTCTGATAAAATTCCGATTAAGTTACGATTAATTTCCGATTGAATTAAAATTGAATTACGATTTAAAATTCACAATGGCGACCCCCAATACTCCAAAGCTGAAGTTTAATGAGTTCCTAGATAAAAAAATAGAATATAGATCAGGGGGAAAGAGACAGTGGAAGGATATAAAGAAAGTCTGGGAGGGAGTAAAGTTAAGATGGACGCAAGCAGGTTACCTAGGAGGGGGACTGCCAACCGGGGTCCAGTTGAAAACAATGGAATGTGGGTTAAGGGAGACGTTGCAGGAAGCTAGAGACAAGGAATTGGGAAGAAACAAGGCCCATTTATTGAGGAACCAAGGGACCAAACAGAGAGAGAGAGCAGAAGAGGAACTAAAGATAGGAACTTGGGCCATAGAAGAAGCGCAGAAAGCACAACTAAAAAATAAAATATCCTGAAATGATGGGGGTTGCCACTCCCCCACGAGGGGCAGATGAACAGACGAGCTACCACCAGGAGATGGCGCCAAATCCCTCTACATGTATAATTACTAAAACATACAATACATGACAAACGGTGACCCTGACGTGGTCTGGTAAAAAGATATCGCTGGACATTGGTGTGCCAGCCGATTGGCCAGTACTGTCGTTGGACGGTGTGTCTCACAAATCCTGACCGGTCAACTAAAAAAGGGTAAGCAGACACCTGTTGTGGAAAACTAAAGTTCTGCACATTGGAGTTATACAAATTTAGTTTTGTGAGACACCTGTTTGATGTAAGTTACTAAATTTAAACTATTATGATGTGTGAGATTGGAAAATAGTTGAGAAAGTAATATCTCCATAGGCAACAGCAATTTTATTATTGATCAACCATACTTAATGGTGCATTGTGTATGGGATGTACTAGTATGCCTGGTTGGTAGGTGGTAACAGAGATCACTTACCACGTGTATGAATGATGGGTAACGGGTGGCCACCAAAGCTTGAATGGATAGTCTGGGACTACATGTATGAGTGGTGAGCAACGAGTGATCGCCAAAGTGCGAATAGAAAGTCATATGATGCGAACGTGATGTATTAGGCAGGGCCAAGTGTGAATGACGGATATTTAAATTGATTACTCGGACTTGAGATCGATTTAGCCGTAGGGAAAGGGTATCACTTGGGTTTCAGTAAAGACATTGGTTGTTGGCAGTATTGTAGTGTACATGGAATATCGTTGGAAATGGAAAAGGTGTAGAGAACGCCGAAGTCCACTCTAGATTTAAATAAAGGCAGAGAGGGCAAAGAGTAGAGGAGACTGGGTGAGAAGCTGTACAGAGAATGGACAGAAGGTGGGGCTATTGCATCTCCTACTGGTCTGCTTGCTGGGGAGAATGAAGATCTGTGTGTGTCTGGTGTAAATTGAAGTTTTTACTGGCGTAAATGAAGATTTGTGAGACTCAAATCGTGTGCATGAAATACGTTTGATATTCAGTCGGGGACTAATATCGGTATGAAAGAGGCTTGGGGACTATTGGATAAGAAACTAATAATAAAAAATAAAATGGGGACTATTGGATAAGAAACTAATAATAAAAAATAAAATAAAAATGTAAGCTAACAATTGGGCATAGAAGTTAAAGATGTAATCAGATAAAACATATGAGAAATTGTTTGTTAACCAAGCCTGTATGTCCAGGATTTTATGCATTACAGGTGAACTACAGGTGAAGTCACTCAATCCAGTCCCAGAGGCTTGGGGACCATAGAAGACCCCTGGTGACAGCTAGCTGAAAGAGCTGCCCAGATGCATATCGCACGGCGGAAGGGTAAGACACTTTTTCACTGTCGGACAATAAACAGAGTTCGGGAGAAGAACTGGAATTAACAGAATTCCGGGGCTAACTCCCGAATGAAGTAACCCTACCTGTCCTATCACCCCTGTTTTTGTCCATGGGAGTGAGGATGTGTCTGGCTCTGGCTAAGTGATGTGTATTTTGTTCCAAAATGAACATAAGAGATCCCTAGATCTGGGTAGACAGGAAGTTAGAGTAGAGATTACATGATAACCGACTTCGGACTGTTCTAGGATTGGAGAAGAGGGTATCCTTATAGCATAGAGGGTCCCACGAGGGTGGATAGGTTTTCCATGATATGGGGGAAACCTGGGAGCAATGTTGAACTTTGTAAAGGTGATGAAATCCTACTAACCATCAAAAATATTAAGCTCTATGATGCAGGCACTCACACCCTCGGACTACAAAGGACGAGGACAGACATGATGGGTGTGTTTTCTATTAAGGTACTGCCAAGACCAGAGGTAATCGGACACACTCCTCTACCACCACTGTGTTAAAAATACCATTCAGATAATTAATGTTAGAGACTTTTCGGCTATTGATCAATTAGGAACTGAGACTGGTTTTGATAGTAGGGACAATTTGTGGCTGTCTTATATGAAGTACACAGCTAAATCCCTGAGAATAAAGGACTGCATTATTTGTAGTCATGCTAGACCTGTTCTGGCTACACACCCATTTGGTGTTGGGGCATATGGGGGCAATTACAGTTGCATCACGGGTACAGGTAATGGCATTGATTATGGGAGATTGCCTGGAGCTGATTGCAGTAGTAACATAACCATTAATTCCACTTGTGGATGATGTGTGGAGCCAAAAGAGTGCTGAGATCCATTCTTAGATGAGAATGGCAAGGTACGTGTGGTCTGACCAGTTTGATAATTCCACTAACCATTGTTGATGTTACTGCTGAACAGCTGCTGAGTTCTGTATCCAGGGGACCTGAGAACATTCCATCCCATGGGAGACATAGACGTAGTGCTCCATGGACAGAGGATGTAGTTGACATACACTAACCTGTTGGGAGTGCCAGTGGGGGTTCCTCATGAGTTTCAGGCCTTGGGTAGGAATGATGGACTCTGGCACTTACTACCTAGTATGGGTCCAGCCATGGTGGATGCTAGACAGACTGCATGGATTAATTATATCTACTATAATCAACAGCGTTTGGTGAATTACTCCCGTGATGCACTCACTGGTATGTCTGAACAGCTTGAGGCCACATTTGGGGTTTCCAGACAGAATACAGTTGCCTTGGATATGCTTCTTGCCAGTCAGGGGGACGTCTGCAAGATGTTCGGTAAACAATGTTGCACGTATATTCATAATAATACCAGTCCAGATGGTGATATATCTAAGGCGGGCTTGATACACTATCTGCTAAGATGAGGTCCACGGGGGGGGGGGGGTGGAGGAGTCTGTTCTCTTGGCCTGGTTTGGTAAGTACACTGGTATGATGGTTACTGGATTTCTGACCCTAATTATTGTATTATTTGTTATTGATATGCTGCTTGCATCATACTGTGTTTTAAGAAGTCTGTTACAGATGTGATGAAGGATTCAGGGAGGATGGGACTGACTGAGGATGACACATGATATGCTGTTGTGAAGGTTTGGAGTCCCTGGGTGGCAAGGAGCCCACCTGGTACAGGATAGGATTAGCTGAGAGGACCAGATGGTTTCTAATAATTCTTTACTCTGTTTTCCATGACCAAAGTTTTATCCTACATCTTACATGTCAATAACAATAAAGTTTTATCCTGTTTTTGATAAGTGACACCCTTGCGGGTGACAAAAGGGGGAAACAAAAGCATACAACAAAGGCATATATCACTTCTTATTAATAATACACTTTTTATTATTTTCATGAAATGCTATGACTACTGAAATAAAGGATAGTGAGTGACACCCTAGCGGGTGTCAAAAGGGGGACTTAGATTTCACACTATTTTCTTTTGTTCAGTTTTTGAATGAGCTGTTCTCTTTTGACATGAAGGTAGTTTAAACTTTGTAACTGTTATATGATTCATTGCTGAATTTGTGTTCACACCCTTGGGGTTATTTTACATTATAGCCATTACCATAAGATTGAATGTTATCTGCTGTTGCCTTGTGTGGAGGTATGTATGTGTTATGCTACCTAGCTGATTTGAAACATTGTTAAAAGTATCAGGGCCATGGAACTTTCTCATGCTGGAAAATACAGAAGGGAGGGCACATTCAGAGCGTGGGTTGCGAGAACAAGCGGACTTTTTGTTAGATAACAGGAGCCAGGTGCGAGATAATGGTATGGAGCATGAGACCCATCTTTCAGTTTGCAGCCATTTTAGGAGGGGGATCCAGTTGCTTATATTGATTAAGCTTCTCCATTGTATGTCGTGTCCCATCTGGGATGGGAAGAGGGGGAAATTATTTTTCTTTGTGGGCCATTTCCGTATAGACTTACCTAGTTTAGGCTATTTTTCCTTTTTGGATTATGTTTTCGTTTTGCTTGGAGTAATGTATCTGGACTATATCATATCTCTTAGGAGATGTGAAGAGAGGGAATCACAGCGTTTTCCCGCTGGAAAAAAAGTTTGCATATGTGGACAATCATTTTACTTTTATTTTGAGATGTTCTCCGCTCTGTTGAATGAGGGTTGTAAGTTCCTAGGTGGCTGGTAGCCAACTTAGTACATAGTGGGATTGAATGGAGAACATGATGGTAATATACATATGTCTATTTCTGTTTAATACCGTGCCTTATTTCTTAGTCCATTAGGGAGAAGTTTCTCTTTGTGTCTGGATCTAGTTAGGTTGTGTCACGTCTCTGGTGAGACGTGAAGAGAGGGTTTTGTAAAGAATTGCTATTCTCTTATGCAAGTGATCAGCCTACTGCTAAATGCATGGCTACAACTCACAGTAAAGGATGTGGGGCCCCTACAGGATAACTCACGCACACACACCCCCATCCAGCACACACACAGTCCCCTTTAGCTGAACGGATGTGACGGCGGGATTCGAGAGTGACGGACGGCCCAGCTGAGCCAATGGCGGAAGACTACAGACGGAAGGCCCAGCTGAACCAATCCAAAGATCCGATCTCCCAGAATCAACCTACTTTCTGTTTTGTATAAATTGTATTGTAACGGTTCACTCTTTCTCTTTTTCCTGCTGTTCTGTGCGAGCGAATGGGAGAGCCGTATATACGTGTACCAGATATTCTCACTCTGAATAAATCTGTCGCTTGTCGTACAATTTACCACCTTGTCTGAATCGATCCTTAACCGGCTCACCCTTCTACATACCCTTTTATCAACACAACCTCAGAGCCTCTGTACGTGTGTAGTTCTGCGTACATGAGGGTAAAGTCAACAACAGCATGGCCAGTGAGGTTGACCTGAATCTGGTCACTGTGTTGACAGTATTCTACAGCCACATGCGTCATTGGGATGCTACATTTGAGCGTCATTTATGCAGCTTGTTCTCCCATTCAACCACCATTGATCAGTTTGGATCAAAGAATGTGGGCATTGATTAGAAGCCCATTGGTTTCCATGCATAGGAACACCAGTCTATACCAGTCCTTTGAAGGAAGCAGAGGAGCAGATGCATTGTGATCACTAAGAAGGTCTGTGGACACTTTATTGTGAAGTGCATGGAGTGATTACCCTGTACAAAGGCCAACAGGGCCTTCAACCACCTCCTGACAGTATAGTCAGTATTTTTGTAGTTGTAGTTGCAATTAGGATGCTTTGTTTAATTGATTGAACAAACTGTTTTGTACGTACCTATTGTATATGTGTTAGTTTTGGGGTGTGGTTTTCATATAAGCCCTCTTGTGTTTCCAACCTCACCTGCACACCTTTTTTTTACCTTGTTTTTACAGCACTGTTTTGTCTTCTTTTGTGTGAATGAATAAAACTAAAACAAGTCATTGTGCTTTATTTGCAAAAGCCCATTTTGGAACCCCCTGAGTCATCCTAGACTATGGCCAGCCTGTGCTTCCAAGTAATCCAGTATAATATGTTTATCCAGTTATGACTTTCTGGTAAAATATAACAAGCATTTAATTTATTGAACTGCAAGTGTTTTGGTTTACATTCACTTTCCCATTAGCACAACATTTACATTTACATTTAAGTCATTTAGCACAACCTGGTTAACTATTATATGCAAATTGTCACTTTATATTCACAGATATTTGCACCACTTTACACCACAATACTTTTTCTCCAGGTAAGATGAAACGTGTCTTAGATATTAGTCATGTTTACAATACTCCTGACTCAATTTGAATAATTTGAATGTCCATATGCCCCTCCTACCACCAGTGGTGTAAATTAAAAAATACTTTAAAGGTAAGTCGTTTTTTTTGTATCTATACTTTACTTTACTATTAAAATTGTTATTTTATTTTACTTCACTACATTCCTAAAGACAGGAATGTACTTTCTACTCCATACATTTTCCCTGACACCCAAAAGTTCTTGTCACATTTTGAATGCTTAGCAGGACAGGAACGTGCTCCAATTAACACACTTATCAAGAAAACATCCCTACTGTCTCTGATCTGGCGGACTCACTAAATGCATATACTTTATTTGTAAGTTTTGTCTGAGTGTTGGTGTTTAGCCCTTGCTATACATACATTTTAAAAACACAAAAATGTTGACGTCTGGTTTGCTTAATATAAGGAATTAGAAATTATTTATACTTTTGATACTTAAGTATATTTTAGCGATTACATTTACATTTGATACTTAAGTAAATATAAAACCAAATACTTTCAGACTTTTACTCAAGCAATAATTTACTGGGTGACTTTCACTTTTACTTGAGTCATTTTCTATTAGGGTATCTTTACTTTTACTTTACTGTTTGTTGCTCAAGTATGACAATTGGGTACTTTTCCACCACTGCCTACAATAGAATATATGCAAGATAATTATATCCTGGCAACAATTGTCTGAGGGCATTGAAGAAGCACCATTGCTCCATAGCTTTAGAATATTGATTTGGGTTTATTTGGTCGTGTTATTTTTCCAAAAACAGCTTGTCAAATTAGAGACAGACAGTAGGGAGTAAAACAGTGAGCATACAAAAAGAAAAGAAGCATGGTGATTCCCCATAACAGGAGCATGGAGAGAAGACAGAGGACGCTTAATGTGTCCAGAACACACTGCTGATGTAGCCTGCTGCAGCCTCACAGGATTAGAATATGTGGCCCTCTTTTAGCCAGCTCTTTAAACCCCCAAACCCTTCAGTCAGTCTCTCTCTTGATTCATACAAAACATAAACTGGAAAAAGGCTCCTTCTATCAACAACAACAAATCCAAGAGTAGCATGCAGGGAGGAGAGAGAGAGAGAGAGTGGGCTTATTCTGCCCCAAAATGTGTTGAAAAAGAGTCCTCTGGGCTTCAATGCAGTTGCCAGTGGTGTAGTCCACTCTTAGAAGAAAAGGGTTCCAAAAGGGGTCTTTGGCTGTCCCCATAGGAGAACCCTTTTGGATTCCATGTAGAACTCTCTGTAGAAGGGTTCTACATAGTACGTAAAATAATTCTGGATATCAGAACAGCGATTACACACCTCAAACTGGACGAAGCATTTTTCTTTAATGAGTCTGACGAGAAGGATATACTGTTTCTCACGGACCAGGCCCAAATCCCCGCCATTCGCATGAAAAAAAGACGGAGCTACAGGGGACGGAGATTCGGGTGCCTTGCGAGAATTCTCCGGCGAGTGGGTTACCCGCCTCTACCATCCGTTATATTAGCCAAGGTGCAATCACTGGAGAATAAACTGGAGGAGCTCTGTTCGAGACTATCCTACCAACGGGACATTAAAAACTGTAATATCTTATGTTTCACCGAGTGTTAGCTGAACAACAACACAGATAATATACAGTTAGTTTGGTTTTCCGTGCATCCCCTGACAGAACAGCTATGTATGGTAAGACGAGGGGTGGTGGTGTGTGTCTATTTGTCAATAACAGCTGGTGTGTGAGGTCTAATATTGAGGAAGTCTCAAGGTATTGCTCGCCTGAGGTAGAGTACCTTATTATAATCTGTAGACCCCACTATTTACCAGTAAAGTTTTCATCTATATTTGTCGTAGCCATCTATTTACCACCACAAACCGATGCTGCCACTAACACCACACTCAACGAGCCGGCCACAAGCAAACAAGTGAATGCTCATCCAGAAGCGGTGCTCCTAGTGGCCAGGGACCTTAACGCTGGCAAACTTAAATCCATTTGACCAGATTTCTTCCAGCATGTTACATGTGTAACCAGAGGGGAAAAAACTCTAGACCACCTTTACTCCACACACAGAGACGCATATAAAGCTGCCCTTCG
Source organism: Oncorhynchus gorbuscha (assembly GCF_021184085.1). Classification (NCBI taxonomy): domain Eukaryota; kingdom Metazoa; phylum Chordata; class Actinopteri; order Salmoniformes; family Salmonidae; genus Oncorhynchus; species Oncorhynchus gorbuscha. The sequence continues at coordinate 64,331,212 of NC_060176.1, read as the reverse complement.
CCATCCATTTGGCAAATCTTACCATAATTCAATCCTCCTGATTCTTGCTTACAAGTAAAAACTAAAGCAGGACGTACCAGTGACTCAATCAATACAGAAGTGGTCAGATGATGTGAATGCTACGCTACAGGACTGTTTTACTAGCACAGACGGGAATATGATCCGGTATTCATCCAATGGCATTGAGGAGTATACCACCTCAGTCACAGGCTTCATCAATAAGTACATTGACGACGTTGTCCCCAAAGTGACCATACGTACAAATCCCAACCAGAAGACACGGATTGCAGGCAACATCCGCACTGATTTAAAGGCTAGAGCTGCCACTTTTAAGGAGCGGGACACTAATCTGGACGCTTATAAGAAATCATGCTATGCCCTCAGATTAACCATCAAACAGGCAAAGGGTCAATACATGACTAAGATTGAATCCTATTACACCGGCTCTGACACTCGTCGGATGTGTCAGGGCTTGCAAACTGTTAGGGACTACAAAGGGGAACCCAGCCATGAGCTGCCCAGTGATGCGAGCCTACCAGATAGTCTAAATGCCATTTATGCTCGCTTCGAGGCAAGAAACATGGAAGCATGCATGAGAGCCCTAGCAGTTCCGGACGACTGTGTGATCACGCTCTCCGTAGCATATGTGAGCAAGACCTTTAAACAGGTCAACATTCACAAGACCGCAGGGCCAGACGGATTACCAGGACGTGTACTCAGAGCATGTGCCCATGAAAGCGAAGGTTACCGGTCCAAATGACGATCGCCCCGTAGCACTCACGTTGGTAGCCATGAAGTGCTTTGAAAGGCTGGTCATGGCTCACATCAACGCCATCATCCTGGAAACCATAGACCCTCTCCAAATCGCATACTATCCCAACAGATCCACAGATAATGCAATTTCAATCACATTCCACATGGACCTTTCCCACCTGGGCAAAAGGAACACCTATGTGAGAATGCTGTTCATTGACTACAGCTCAGTGTTCAACACATAGTGCCCACAAAGCTCATCAATAAGCTAAGGACCCTGGGACTAAAGACCTCACTCTGCAACTGGATCTGGGACTTCATGATGGGCCGCCTCAAAGTGATAACAACACATCTGCCAAGCTGATCCACAACACTGGGGGCCCCTCAAGGGTGTGCGCTAAGTCCACTCCTGTACTCCCTGTTCACCCACGACTGCATGACCAAGCACTACTCCAACTGACGACACAACAGTGGTAGGCCTGATCAGCGACAACGATCATACAGCTTATAGGGAGGAGGTCAGAGCCCTGGCAGTGTGGTGCCAGGACAACAACCTTTACCTCAACGTAGCAAGACAAAGGAGCTGATCGTGGACAATTGGAAAAGGTATGCCGAACAGGCCCCCATTAACACCGACGGGACTTAAGTGGAGTGAGTCAAGAGTTTCAGGTTCCTTGTTGTCCATATCACCAACAAACAATCATGGTCCAAACAGACCACGACAGTCGTGAAGAGGGCACGCATCCCCCCCCCCCCCCAGATCCTCAAAATTTCTACAGCTGTACCATCGAGAGGATCTGGTTGCATCACCGCCTGGTATGGCAACTGCTCGGGATCCGACCATAAGTTGCTACAGAAAGTAATGCGTACGGCCCAGTACATTACTGGGGCCAAGCTTCCTGCCATCAGGGACCTACAGTAAAAAGTTTGGACATACCAACTCATTCAAGGGTCTTTCTTTATTTCTACTATTTTCTGCTTTGTAGAATAACAGTGAAAACATCAGAACGAAATAACACATATGGAATCATGTACTGTAGTATTCCAAAAAGTGTTAAATCAAAATATATATTTTCTATTTTAGATTGTTCAAAGTAGCCACCCTTTGCCTTGATGACAGCTTTGCACACGCTTGGCATTCTCTCAACCAGTTTCACCTGGAATGCTTTTCCCACATATGCTGAGCACTTGTTGGTTGCTTTTCCTTCACTCTGTGGTCCAACTCATCCCAAACCATCTCAATTGAGTTGAGGTCAGGTGATTGTGGAGGTCAGGTCATCTGATGCAGTACTCCATCACTCTCCTTCTTGGTCAAATAGCCCTTACACAGCCTTGATAGTCCAACTAAGCGCGGGATGGTGGGATGGCGTATGGCTGCAGAATGCTGTGGTAGCCATGCTGATTTAGTGTGCCTTGAATTCCAAATAAATCACAGACAGTGTCACCAGCAACACATCCCCACACCATAACACCTCCTCTTCCATGATTCACGGTGGGAACCACACATGCGGAGATCATCAGTTCACCTGGTCTGCGTCTCACAAAGACACAGCGGTTGGAACCAAAAATGTCACATTTGGACTCATCAGACCAAAGGACAGATTTCCACTGGTCTAATGTCCATTGCTCGTGTCTCTTGGCCCAAACTTTGCAGCAATTTGACCACGAGGCCTGGCTCACGAAGTCTCCTCTGAACAGTTGATGTTGAGATGTGTCTGTTACTTGATCTCTCTGAAGCATTTATTTGTGCTGCAATCTGAGGTGCAGTGAACTCTAATGAACTTATCCTCTGCAGAAGAGGTAACTCTGGGTCTTCCTTTCCTGTGGCGGTACTCATGAGAGCCTTTATCATCATAGCGCTTGATGGTTTTTGGGACTGCGCTTGAAGAAACTTTAAAAGTTATTCAAAATTTGCGGATTGACTGACCTTCATGTCTTAAATTAATAATGGACTGTCGTTTCTCTTTGCTTATTTCAGCTGGTCTTGACATAAAATGGACTTTTACCAAATAGAGCTGTCTTCTGTATACCACCCTTACCTTGTCACAACACAACTGATTGGCTCAAACGCATTAAGAAGGAAATAAATTCCACAACTTAACTTTTGACAAGGCGCACATGTTAAGTGAAATGCATTACAAGTGACTACCTCATGAAGCTGGTTGAGAGAATGCCAAGAGTGTTTAAAGCTGTCATTAAGGCAAAGGGTGGCTTCTTTGAAGAATCTCAAATATATATAATATATTTTTATTTGTTTAACACTTGTTTGTTTACTACATTATTCCATATGTGTTATTTAATAGTACAATGTAGAATAATAGTAAAAATACAGAAAAACCCTTGAATGAGTAGTTGTGTACAAACTTTTGACTGGTACTGTATATACTGGGCAGTGTCAGAGGAAGGCCCAAAAAATTCTTAAAGATTCCAGTCATCCAAGTCATAGACTGTTCTCTCTGCTACCACACGGCAAGCGGTACTGGAGCACCAAGTCTCGGTCCAAAAGCATCCTTAACAGCTTCTGCCCCCAAGCCATAAGACTGCTGAACAATTCATCAAATGGCCACCCGGACTATTTGCATTAACACCCCCCCCCTACACTGCTGCTACTCATTACTCATGCTGTTTATTATATATACATTGTCACTTTACCCCTACATACATGTACAAATTACCTCGACTAACCTGTACCCACACACATTGACTCCTTACCGGTACCCCCTGGACACCCCCTGAAAGCAGGGCTTTCCCCTATAGAGCTCCATCTTTATGGAACGGTCTGCCTACCCATGTCAGAGACGCAAACTCGGTCTCAACCTTTCAGTCTTTACTGAAGACTCATCTCTTCAGTGGGTCATATGATTGAATGTAGTCTGGCCCAGGAGTGGGAAGGTGAACGGAAAGGCTCTGGAGCAACGAACCGCACTTGCTGTCTCTCCCCTCTTTCCACTGGGATTCTCTGCCTCTAACCCTATTACAGGGGCTGAGTCACTGGCTTACTGGGGCACTTTCATACCGTCCCTGGGAGGGGTGCGTCACCTGAGTGGGTTGAGTCACTGATGTGATCATCCTGTCTGGATTGGCGCCCCCCCCTTGGGTTGTGCCGTGGCGGAGATCTTTGTAGGCTATACTCAGCCTTGTCTCAGGATGGTAAGTTGGTGGTTGAAGATATCCCTCTAGTGGTGTGTGGGCTGTGCTTTGTGGGTGGGGTTATATCCTTCCTGTTTGGCCCTGTCCGGGGGTGTCCTCGGATGGGGCCACAGTGTCTCCTGACCCCTCCTGTCTCAGCCTCCAGTATTTATGCTGCAGAATTTTGTGTCGGGGGGCTAGGGTCAGTTTGTTATATCTGGAGTACTTCTCCTGTCCTATTCGGTGTCCTGAGTGAATTTAAGTGTGCTCTTTCTAATTCTCTCTTCTCTCTTTCTTTCTCTCTCTCGGAGGACCTGAGCCCTAGGACCATGCCTCAGGACTACCTGACATGATCAACCTTGCTGTCCCCAGTCCACCTGGTCGTGCTGCTGCTCCAGTTTCAACAGTTCTGCCTTATTATTATTGGACCATGCTGGTCATTTATGAACATTTGAACATCTTGGCCATGTTCTGTTATAATCTCCACCCGGCACAGCCAGAAGAGGACTGGCCACCCCACATAGCCTGGTTCCTATCTAGGTTTCTTCCTAGGTTTTGGCCTTTCTAGGGAGTTTTTCCTAGCCACCATGCTTCTACACCTGCATTGCTTGCTGTTTGGGGTTTTAGGCTGGGTTTCTGTACAGCACTTTGAGATATCAGCTGATGTACGAAGGGCTATATGAATACATTTGATTTGATTTGATTGTTATTTTGTGTTTTTTTGTAAATATTTTCTTAACTCTATTTTCAGAAAACTGTATTGTTGATTAAGGGCTTGTAAGTAAGCATTTCACGGTAAGGAATACCTGTTGTATTCAGCGCATATGACAGATCAAATTTGATATGATATGAAATTGTGGAAGACTCCAGCCACCCAAGTCATAGATGGCTCTCTGTGCCACTGCACCGCAAGTGCACCAGGCCTGAAACCAATAGGACCCTAAACAGGTTCTACACCCAAGTCATAAGACTGCTAAATAGTTAACCAATTAGTTACCAGGACTATCTGCATTGATCCTTTTTGCACTAACTATTTTGACTCATCACATATGCTACTGCCATAGTTTATTGTCTATCCTTTTGCCTAGTCACTTTTCCCCTACTTACAGCGCTTTCAAAAGTATTCAGTCCCCTTGACTCTTTACACATTTTGTTATGTTACAGCCTTATTCTAAAATTAAGTAAATTGTTTTTTTTCCCCTCATCAAGCTACACAAAATACCCCATAATGATAAAGCAAAAACAGGTTTAGACATTTTTGCAAATGTATTAAAAAATGGAAATATCACATTGATATAAGTATTCAGACCCTTTACTCAGCACTTTGTTGAAGCACCTTTGGCAGCGATTACAGCCTTGTGTCTTCTTGTGTTTGACGATACAATGTTAGCACACCTGTATTTGGCGAGTTTCTCCTATTCTTCTCTGCAGATCCACTCAAACTCTGTAAGGATGGATGGAGAGTGTTGCTACACAGCTTTTTTCAGATCTCTCCAGAGATGTTTGATTGGGTTCAAGTACAACCTCTGGCTGGGCCACTCAAAAACATTCAGAGACTTCAAATCAAATCAAATCAAATTTTATTGGTCACATACACATGGTTAGCAGATGTAAATGCTAGTGTAGCGAAATGCTTGTGCTTCTAGTTCCGACCGTGCAGTAATATCTAACAAGTAATCTATCAATTTTACAACAATTACCTTATACACACAAGTGTAAAGAAATGATTAAGAATATGTACATATAAATAAATGGATGAGTGATGGCCGAACGGCATAGGCAAGATGCAGTAGATGGTATAGAGTACAGTATATTCATATGAGATGAGTAATTTAGGGTATGTAATCATTACATAAAGTGTCATTGTTTATGTGACTAGTGATAGCTTTATTACATCCAATTATTCATTATTAAAGTGGCTAGAGATTGAGTCTGTATGTTGGCAGAAGATACTCAATGTCAGTGATGGCTGTTTAACAGTCTGATGGCCTTGAGATAGAAGCTGTTCTTCAGTCTCTCTTTCCCAGTTTTGATGCACCTGTACTGACCTCGCCTTCTGGATGATAGCGGGGTGAACAGGCAGTGGCTCGGGTGGTTGTTGTCCTTGATGATCTTTTTGGCCTTCCTGTGACATCAGGTGGTGTAAGTGTCCTGGAGGTCAGGTAGTTTGCCCCCAGTGATGTGTTGTGCAGACCTCACTACCCTCTGGAGAGCCTTACGGTTATGGGCGGAGCAGTTGCCGTTCCAGGCGGTGATACAGCCCGACAGGATGCTCTCGATTGTGCATCTGTAAAAGTTTGTGAGTGTTTTTGGTGACAAGCCAAATTTTTTCAGCCTCCTGAGGTTGAAGAGGCGCCGTTGCGCCTTCTTGACCACGCTGTCTGTGTGGGTGGACCATTTCAGTTTGTCCGTGATGTGTACGCTGAGGAACATAAAAGGAACTTTCCACCTTCTCCACTACTGTCCCACTGATGTGGATAGGTGGGTGCTCTCTCTGCTGTTTCCTGAAGTTCACGATCATCTCCTTTGTTTTGTTGACATTAAGTGTGAAGTTATTTTCCTGACCCCACACTCCGAGGGCCCTCACCTCCTCCCTGTAGGCCGTCTCGTCATTGTTGGTAAACATGCCTACCCCTGTAGTGTCGTCTGCTTGATGATTGATGTCATAAGGTCAACGCACCAATTTGTAAGTCGCTCTGGATAAGAGCGTCTGCTAAATGACTTAAATGTAATGTAAATGATTGAGTTGGAGGCGTGCATGGCCACACAGTCATGGGTGAACAGGGAGTACAGGAGAGGGCTGAGAACACACCCTTGTGGGGCCCCAGTGTTGAGGATCAGCAGGGTGTAGATGTTGTTTTCTACCCTCACCACCTGGGTGCGGCCCCTCAGGAAGTCCAGGACGCAGCTGCACAGGGCTTAATGACGAGTTTGGAGGGTACTATGGTGTTAAATACTGAGCTGTAATCAATGAACAGCATTCTTACATTGGTATTCCTCTTGTCCAGATGGGTTAGGGCAGTGTGCAGTGTGGTTGCGATTGCGTCGTCTGTGGACCTATTGGGGCGGTAAGCAAATTGGATTGGGTCTAGGGTGTCAGGTAGGGTGGAGGTGATATAAAACCCTGACTAGTCTCTCAAAGCACTTTATGATGATAGAAGTGAGTGCTACGGTGCGATAGTCGTTTAGCTCAGTTACCTTAGCTTTTTTGGGAACAGGAACAATGGTGGCCCTCTTGAAGCATGTGGGAACAGCAGACTGGGATAGAGGTTGATTAAATATGTCCATAAACACACCAGCCAGCTGGTCTGCGCATGCTCTGAGGACGCGGCTAGGGATGCCGTCTGGGCCGGCAGCCTTGTTAGGGTTAACACGTTGAAATATTTTACTTATGTTGGCTGTGGTGAAGGAGAGTCTGCAGGTTTTGGTAGCGAGCCGTGTCAGTGGCACTGTATTGTCCTCAAAGTGAGCAAAGAAGTTGTTTAGTTTGTCTGGGTCTGGTTTTCTGTTTGTAGTCCGTGATTGACTGTAGACCCTGCCACATACGTCTCGTGTCTGGGCCGTTGAACTGTGACTCTACTTTGTCTCTATAATGACGCTTAGCTTGTTTGATTGCCTTGCGGAGGGAATAGCTACACTGTTTGTATTCGGTCATGTTTACGGTCGCCTTGCAGCCTTGCCGCCTTGTCATGATTAAAAGCAGTGGTTCGTGCTTTCAGTTTTGCGAGAATGCAGCCATCAATCCACAGGATTTAATGGTCACCGTGGGTACCACTTCACCGATGCACTTGCTAATGAACTCGCTCACCGAATCAACGTATACATCAATGTTATTGTCCAATGCTATCCTGTCCCGAAGCCACTCGTGCATTGTCTTGGCTGTGTGCTTAGGGTCGTTGTCCTGTTGGAAGGTGAACCATTGCCCAGTCTGAGGTCCCGAGCCCTCTGGAGCAGGCTTTCATCAAGGATCTCTCTGTACATTGCTCCATTCATCTTTCCCTTGATCCTGACTAGATCCTGACTAGACTCCCAGTCCCTGCCATTGAAAAACATCCCCACAGCATGATGCTGCCACACCATGCTTCACGATAGGGATGGTGCCAGGTTTCATCCAGACCTGAAACTTGGAATTCAGGCCAAAGAGTTCAATCTTGGTTTCATCAGACCAGAGAATCTTGTTTATCATGGTCTGAGAGTCTTTAGGTGCCTTTTGGTAAACTCCAAGGGGATGTCATGTGCCGTTTACTGAGGAGTGTCTTCTGTCTGGCCACTCTACCATAAAGGCCTGATTGGTGGAGTGCTGCAGAGATGGTTGTGCTTCTGGAAGTTCTCAAGTCTCCACAGAGGAACTCTGGAGCTCTGTTAGAGTGACCATCGGGTTCTTCGTCACCTCCCTGGCCATTCTTCAACGATTGCTCAGTTTTGACGTGCGGCTGACTCTAGGAAGAGTCTTGGTGATTCCAAACTTCTTCAATTTGAGAATTATGGAGGCCACTGTGTTATTGGGGACCTTCATTGCTTCAGAAATGTTTTGGTACCCTTCCCCAGATCTGTGTCTCAACACAATCCTGTCTCAGAGCTCTACGGACAATTCCTTTGACTTCATGGCTTGGTTTTTGCTCTGACTTGCACTGTCAACCATGGGATCTTATATAGCCAGGTATGGGCCTTTCCAAATTATGTCCAATTAATTTAATTTACCACAGGTGGAATTAAATTAAGTTGTAGAAACATCTCAAGGATAATCAATGGAAACAGGATGCAACTGAGTTCAATTTTGAGTCTCATTTCAAAGGGATACTTATGTAAATAAGGTATTTCCTTTAAAAAATATTACCTGTTTTTGTTTGTCATTGTGGGGTATTATATGTAGATTGGAACATTACAAAATGTGGAAAAAGTCAAGGGGTCTGAACACTTTCCAAATGCACTGTAAACATATCTACTTCAAGTACCTCGTACCTCTGCACATCAACTCTGCACTGGTACCCTGTTTATGTAACCAAGTTATCCTTACTCATTGTGGATTCATTCCTTGTGTTATAATTTTTCTGTTATTTTTCAGATTTTATCTCTGTAATGTTGGTAAGTAAACATTTCACTCTTAGTCTATACCTGTTGTTTACGAAGCATGTGATAAATACAATTTGATTTGAATTAAAGGGTAACTATACTCAAACATCTACCTTTTAAATCATTTCAAATACCGTAAAAGTGGTCTCCTGATGTGGTTGAATTATTGTTGTGGACTTAGAACCTGCAATTCGGTTATTTTTCTATTAAAAAAGTATGACTTTGAGAGCAAAAACCTGATAATACATTTTTTTATCTGTGAATTTCTGACGCAGTTGACAGCCTCATTTATCTATTTCAATAGTAGACCTACTATTAGTTTACTTGCACAGTACGGCTTGGGTTGGCCTGACCTAGAAAGACCAATATGGGGTTTATCATTTTAGGTCATTTAGAATATGTCACTGTTTCTCATAATTTTTCAGACATGGCGTTTTTCCTTCGCCTGGCAGGCTGTTTAGATTTTTTTTCAAAACATGTGAGTATACCAACTTCTCCAGGCATCACTACACTGGTAGTCACCTCAACATTTACTAGAAAACTGACAAAACGCTGTTAATATCTTTCCTATTGAGTTGACAGAAAACTTCTGTATCAAGGTGAGATTGCCATCATACAAATAACTATTTTGCCTCAGCCTCTCCATCATGGGAAAGACAAATCTGACATAGCAACACTATCCACTGGGAATTCCCAGGTTAAGCAGAGGTTAAATATAACTTATTTTAAAAACTGTGGACTCTGGTGGCCTTTCCATGTCTTTCGTAGAACTAAATGTGAGCTACAGTGTTGGTTCACACTCTCCTCTACATATGTCACTTCTACTGTACAGCTCTGCTACCACTGCCAAACAAAGGTTAATTGCACTGTAATCATAGTCAACAGGCTGATCAGAAGATAATGTTTCTTTACACAAGGTGTACAACCGATTAGAGAGATGAGACACCTACGTTCCCAGACAGACAGACAGACAGACAGACAGACAGACAGACAGACAGACAGACAGACAGACAGACAGACAGACAGACAGACAGACAGACAGACAGACAGACAGACAGACAGACAGACAGACAGACAGACAGACAGACAGACAGACAGACAGACAGACAGACAGACAGACAGACAGACAGAGCAAACAGATGGACAGACAGACAGACACAACAGCAACAATCCCAGTCATGCTACACTGAGCTCTGGTTAAAAATGAATTAAGTTCGCAGGGTGCCGGGCCTTTTATTCAGATGCCTGCTAATCTAATTACCTGTGTGAAAAATGCAGTTGATCGCATCGCTTGCTCATAAATACATAAGGAGGTCAATGAGCAGAATCAAATAAACAATTAAGCTTGTTTACATTCTGCCGGTGTGTCAGTGATACAAACACAGCAATTATCACATCTGCCGTCACAGAGCCCACAGTTGTTTGTCATTGAGATTGAAACGTGAACATACAGAGGTGGATGAAAAAAAAGACGATATTTGAGGATCAGATCCAATTTAAGGTGTACTAGCTCCACTTAGCCCTCTATTAAACTAGACGGAGTCGCCATTATATTGTTAATTCCCATCCAGTTCTTTCAGATCTATAGGGACCATAAACTTTTATTTTTAGTCGGGGATCAAGAACCAGTCTTAGGTGGCCATGGGAAATCGGACATTGTTATCACAAATAGCATTCAACAGTGGCTTAAACTATGATGCATTATATTGAACAACTGTTTCAACTGTTATTTTGTATCTGCCCTAATCTCTTCAAGTAAATTCATTTAAAAATGAAAATAGGGAAAATATTAAAGTTAGATACATCATGTTCAGTATTAACACCCCCTCCATGCAATTTTTTCCCCCTCCAAGAATTATTTTGAAAGCGGATTTAGGCCTACTCTACACAATTTAAAAGCTCGAAAATTATATTATCACCTTGGCTGCTGTAGCTTCATTCACCTCAGTCGATAAGGGACATACTGTACATAACATTCTAGGACAAACACATGCCATAGAGCAATGAGCTGCAAGCACCAGAATTAAAAACTCTAGTTTAGTTTCCTATCAAGTCAAACAATAGTTTACTAGTCATCTTCCACTGCTTTCGTCAACTCAACTGAGAGAGAAATCACGCTGTTCAGTGTCACTTACTGCAGCTGCGCTCTGCATAGTCCTAAAGCCAGCTAGCCAATCACAGCCTTCAAAGGCGTTCACATGGTCCTAAAGTCAGCCACTGAACTGCCAGAACAAACCCACCTCCTTTTATTTCCAATCGGAGCCATATTGACAGCGCTCTGATCCAATGAGAATGGGGAGGCACCAATTTGGCCAGTGCCACCCCCCACCCATACGGAGTAAAGCCCTCAGCTCCTATACAACACTCAACACTTCTTCCTGTTCCTCTCATCCCTTCTCTCCTCCCTTCCTAGCCCTCATAGTTCCAAACAAACAGTGCGCTTGATCCCCTGATGTGGCCCTAATAGGAGATCGGGATCCATCCAGGGGGAGTTGGAGCTGTGTCTGGTCCATCTCTATTCTCTCATTACATTCAGTCTGGCCACTGTTGCGTCTGCGTAGCCATGGCAATGTACATAAGGAGACTCATGACTTTTCATCAACACAAGGCCCTGATTGTCCGGCCCGTTGGTTCCTATGTTAGGTATTCATTAGTCTGAAATGTGTCCCCACTCTACCCCACTGCTGCCTCCCTCCTGGTGCAGGAAGGACACATGTCTATTTCTTCCTTTCCTTCCTCTCACCCCCTCTCTTGCTCTAATGCTATCGCCTTCCCTCTCCTATCTGTCTCTCTTTTTTATTCATCCCCATCTTTCACTAATCTGCAATGCCTTCTGGGGTAGAACACTGCAACGCTTAGCACTCATCTTCTAGACCCTTTCTCTTCTGCTCTCCTTTTGCAGCCAATCGTCTCAGTCTTCCTCCCTCTAAGACGGTAGATAGCTCACAGATGCATCACACACCGCCAGGTCATAAGCATCATCACAGACAGTGCATGATTTCCTCATGGTTAGAATCATAATCAGGACTTTTCCAGATGTGAAAATTGCCCAGGCCGGTAGCTGTGCTTAATATACATACAGCCGGGAAGAACTATTGGATATAGAGCGACGTCAACTTACCAATATTATGACCAGGAATACGACTTTCCAAAGCGGGTCCTCGGTTTGGACCACCACCCAGGACAATGAATGTAATCCCAGAAGCCGATCCAAGACAATGACGCCGCAGAAGTGGCAGATGGAGCGGCCTCCTGGTCAGACTCCGTAGACGCGCACATCGCCCGCTGCTCCCAAGTATACTGCTCCCCAATGTTCAGTCTCTTGACAACAAGGTAGACTAAATTTGAATCGGTTCAGCCACCGGGCTTCTCCATGCATCGCGCCGACAGAGATAAACACCTCTCTGGGAAGAGGAAGAGCGGGGGTGTATGCTTCATGATTAACAACTCATGGTGTTATCATAACAACATACAGGAACTCAAGTCCTTCTGTTCACCCGACCTAGAATTCCTCACAATCAAATGCAGGCCATATTACCTACCAAGAGAATTCTCGTCAGTTATCATCACAGCTGTGTACATTCCCCCTCAAGAAGACACCAAGATGGCCCTCAAGGAACTTCACTGGACTGGAAACTGGAAACCATATATCTTGTAGCTGTAGCTGGGGATTTTAACAAAGCAAAGTTGAGAACAAGGCTACCTACATTTTATCAGCATATTGAATGCACTACGCGCGTGGTAATACACTTGACCACTGCTACTCTAACTAAACCGTGGATGGATGGCGGCTTTCACGCAAAACTGAAAGTGCAAACCACCGCATTTAACCATGGAAAGAGGTCTGGGAAAATGGCTGAATAGTAGTTATTCCCTCTGCAAGGCAACCAAACAAGTGAAATTCCGGTTCAGGGACAAAGTGTAGTCGCAATTCAATGGCTGAGACATGAGACGTATGTGGCAGGGTCTACAGGAAATCACGGACTACAGAAAGAAAACCAGCCACGTCATGGACATCGACGTCACACTTCCAGACAAACTGAACACTTTCTTTGCCCCACTTTGAGGATAATATAGTGCCACCGTTGCAGCCTGCTAACAATAACTGCACCCCCCCCTCTCCTTCTCCGTGGCCGACGTGAGTAAAACGTTTAAATGTGTTAACTCTCGCAAGGCTGCTGGCCCAGACGGCATCCCTAGCTGCGTTCTCTGAGTATGCGCAGACCAGCTGGCTGGTGTATTTATGGACATATTCAATCACTCGCTATCCCAGTTTGCTGTCCTCACATGCTTCAAGATGGCCACCATTGTTCCTGTACCCAAGAAGGCAAAGATAACTGAGCTAAATTACTACCGCCCCGTAGCACTCACTTCTGTCATCATAAAGTGCTTTGAGAGACTAGTCAAGGATCATATCACTTCCACCTTGCAGGTCACCCTAGACCCACTTCAGTTTGCAAACCGCCCCAACAGGTCCACAGACGATGCAATCGCCATCACACTGCACACTGCCCTATCCCATTTGGATAAGAGGAATACATATGTAAGAATGCTGTTCATTGACTACAGCTCAGCATTCAACACCATAGTATATTTCAAGCTCATCATCAAGCTGGAGGCCGTGGGCCTCAACCCCGCCCTATGTAATTGGTTCCTGGACTTTCTGACGGTCCGCCCCCAAGGTGGTGAAAGTAGGAGACAACATGTCCACCTTGCTGACCCTCAACACTGGGGTCCTACAAGGTTGCGTGCTCACCCCCCTCCTGTACTCCCTGTTCAACCACGACTGTGGCCATGCACGCCTCCAACTCAATCATCAAGTTTGCAGACTACACAACAGTAGTGGGCTTGATAACCAACAATGACGAGACAGCCTAGAGGGAGGTGAGGGCACTTGGAGTGTGGTGTCAGGAAAACAACCTCTCACTCAACATCAACAAAACAAAGGAGATGATCGTGGACTTCAGGAAACCGCAGAGGGAGCACCCCCCTATCCACATCGAAGGGACAGCAGTGGAGAAAGTGGAAAGTTTAAGTTCCTCGGCATACACATCAACGACAAACTGAAATGGTCCACCTACACAGACAGTGTGGTGAAGAAGGCACAAGAGCGCCTCTTCAACCTCAGAAGGCTGAAGAAATTTGGCTTGTCACCCAAAACCCTGACTAACTTTTACAGATCCACAATCGATATCATCCTGTCTGGCTTTATCACATCGTGATACAGCTACTGCTCCTCCCTCAACAGCAAGGCTCTCCAGAGGGTGGTGCGGTCTGCACAACGCATCACCGGGGGCAAACTACCTGCCCTGCATGACACCTACAGGCCCAATGTCACAGGAAGGTAAAAAAGATTATCAAAGACAACCACCCGAGTCACTGCCTGTTCACACCGCTACCATCCAGAAGGCGAAGTCAGTACAGGTGCATCAAAGCTTTGACAGAGAGACTGAAGAATAGCTTTTATCTCAAGGCCCTCAGACTGCTAAACAGCAATCACTAGCTCTGAGAGGTTGCAGTCTACATGGAGACACAATCACTGGCCACTTTAACAAATGGATCACTAGTCATTTTAAATAATGCCACTTTAAATAGTACCACTTGAATAATGTTTACATGTGTTACATTACTCATATTATATGTATATACTGTATTTTATACCATCTATTGCACCTTGCCTATGCCGCTCAGCCATTGCTCATCCATATATTTATATGTACATATTCTAATTCACTCTTTTTAGATTTGTGTGTATTAGGTAGTTGTTGGGGAATTGTTAGATCACTTGTTAGATATTACTGCACTGTCAGAACCAGAAGTACAAGCACTTTGCTACACTCGCATTAACATCTGCTAACCATGTATATGTGACCAATAACTTTTGATTTGATATAGTAATACATTTGCATTCCAATACCTTACACCAAGGAAACTTAGCTCTGAGGTGCAGTATGCAACTTCAGTGGGGGAAGAATGAGTCCGTACCAATTGCAAAGCCACAAACACATACCAGTTAACAGAATGATGACACAAATGAGTATGAAAATGTATAGAGCTGGTTCACATGAGTATTGTGTGTATTCCACAGTCATTCAGAAGCTGGTCTTGTTTACCAACTATGGTGGGGAAATCTAAGATCTGGATTACTTCCTGTTCCTCTGTTTCATTGGGAGGGGACTTGAATGGCCTTCTATAACTTCCTGTCCCTGTGATCACCAATCTTGTGAATATTTGCACTGCATTGTACCTGGGGAAATAGGTATTGTGAAAACACCTGCATGAATCCTTCTGGGATAGTTGGATGTGGATACTGTACGTCCACACTTGAACGCAAGGTCTTATTCATACAGCGAAAGCAATTTCATATAGCTTTGTATCTCGGACTGTGTCAATGTATATTTTTACGTGGCATTTATATGCAGCCAGCCACCTATTAAATTGAAAGACAGACACAAACCGATGAAGGACAAAATGAACAACATGTGACCTTGAAAATGCAATCATTCCTGGGGGAAAATCTACAACAACAACAACAACAAGAGGCTATGTGATAGATATGAAGACGGCAACACTTGACAAGTAATCTCATTTCAGACGTCTGTACTATGACGCGGGCCAGATAGAGCTGTCCCATTTACTGCTGCGGGGGATGGGCATCAAAGCAGAGATTGAAACAGATAGTACAGTACTGTAGTGTATACACAGACTTACTGCGTTATAGGATTTCATCTTAACATCAGTAAGTATTAAGATTATTTTAGACAGTCATGCATTCAGTCATCTCATGGTACTACAAACACCTAGACTTAAATGTAAACTTCCCACAACCTCCTCCATTTAACAACAAACTAACTGTGACAAAATGTATTTGATCATTTAGGCAAAATGTTGCACTTGGGATTTGAATTCTTCATACAGTATACAGTACCAGTCAAACGTTTGGACACACCTACGCATTCAAGGGTTTTTCTTTATTTTTACTATTTTCAACGTTGTAGAATAACAGTGAAGACATCAAAACTATGAAATAACATTGAATAATTTTGTAACCAAAAAAGTGTTAAATAAATCAAAATAGATTTTACATTTGAGATTCCTCAAAGTAGCCACCCTTTGCCTTGATGACAGCTTTGCACGCTCTTGGCATTCTCTCAACCAGCTTCACCTGGAATGCTTTTCCAACAGTCTTGAAGGAGTTCCCACATAGGCTAAGCACTTGTTGGCTGCTTTTCCTTCACCCTGCGGTCCAACTCATCCAAAACCATCTCAACTGGGATGAGGTTGGGTGATTGTGGAGGCCAGGTCATCTGCGGCAGCACTCCATTACTCTCCTTCTTGGTCAAACAGCCCTTACACAGCCTGGAGGTGTGCTGGGTCATTGTCCTGTTGAAAAACAAATGATAGTCCCACTAAGCGCAAACCAGATGGGATAGCTTATCGCTGCTGGTTCAAGTGTGCCTTGAATTCTAAATAAATCACAGACAGTGTCACCAGCAAAGCACCCCCACACCATCAAACCTCCTCCTCCATGCTTCCACACATGTGGAGATCATCAGTTCATAGCGGGTCGGAACCAAAAGACTCAAATTTGGACTCATCAGACCAAAGGACAGATTTCCACCTGTCTAATGTCCATTAATCGTGTTTCTTGGCCCAAACAAGTCTTCTTCTTATTAGTGTCCTTAGTAGTGGTTTCTTCGCAGCAATTTGACCATGGCCTGATTCACACAGTCTCCTCTGAACAGTTGATGTTGAGATGTGTCTGTTACTTGAACTCTGTGTATCATTTATTTGGGCTGCAATTTCTGAGGCTGGTAACTCTAATGAACTTATGCTCTGCAGCAGAGGTAACTCTTGGTCTTCCTTTCCTGTGGCGGTCCTAATGAGAGCCAGTTTCATCATAGCGCTTGATGGTTTTTGCGACTGAAATTTTTCCAGATTGACTGACCTTCATGTCTTAAAGTAATGATGGACTGTCATTTCTATTTGCTTATTTCAGCTGTTACTTGACATAATATGGACTTGTTCTTTTACCAAATTGGGCTCTTCTGTAAACCACCCCTACCTTGTCCCAACACAACTGATTGGCTCAAATTAATTATGAAGTAAAGAAATTCCACAAATGAACTTCTAACAAGGCACACCTGTTAATTGAAATGCATTCCGGGTGACTAACTCATGCAGCTGGTTGAGAGAATGAAAAGAGTGTGCAAAGCTGTCATCAAGGCAAATGGTGGCTAATTTGAAGGATCTCAAAGATCAAATATATTTTCATTTGTTTAACACTTTTTTGGTTACTACATGACTCCATATGTGTTATTTCATAGTTTTGATGTCTTCACTATTATTCTACAATGTAGATGTAGAAAATAGTAAAAGTAAAGAAAAACCCTTGAATGAGTAGGTGTGTCCAAACTTTTGACTGGTACTATATGTATATACTATGTATAATTGTGTGTTTAAGTCTGTAAATATCTGTTTTTAAGTGGCAGAATATACTGTATACTGTGTTATTACTCACAAATGGCACCTCAGTGAAATATATCCTTCTTCACTATTTATCCACCTTCCAAACAACTACCAAAAGTATTTACTATAATGATTAATCAATGTGAGCTCAAAAACCTTCACTACATCTAAGATGGAGAGTTCCATACGGGAAATTAAGGTGTCCTATGACTTCCTGTTTCGTGTTTACTTGCCCATTATTTATTTGGGAGTTGATTGAAGACTCGAAGATTAAGACTTGAGACTTGATCCCATCTCTGGGATGTACACAAGCAACTACACTCTTATGTGTCATGTGTATAAACGTGTGTGCGTGTGTGTGTGTGCGTGCGTGTGTGTGTGTGTGTGTGCGCTCATGCATGCATGTGTGTGCACTTACGTTGTCCCTCTGGCTGTCCCCGACCCGGGCATTCTTTTGCATTGTGTGTTCCGCCTCTCAGACTTGGGGCCTTCGATCACACTGAGCAATACAGACAGGGGACTGTTGAGAAAAGGAAAGGCCCATAGAGATGCTTTATTCATTTCTATAATTATATACATCTCACCATATAAGCTTGAGTTCCAATGCTTCTGCTTCAGGTAATGTTTGGCCAGGAATAATACAGCATTGGTATTCACAGAAAAGGTATAATATTAAGTCTAACAAAGTCTAGACTTTGAAAAGAAAGTAGACTTTTAGCTGCTGATAATTTTCAGGAACTGTTTCTGTAGCAGAGTAGGTAGTCTGTTTTTCACAACTGTTTTCGGGACTATACTGTACGGTGGTATACAAAACCTTGGTGAAATCTGTCAATAATAATGATCTTTTAGGTTTTGACACTCACTGTATGCAAGTAGTTTACACCAAAGTTTCAGCCATGGGCAAATCTCAAATGACACTTTTCTTCATCTAATCTCTTCCTAATCCAGTCATTGTAGATGCAGACCAAGTAATCAACTGAGACAAATCAGTTGATTAAGTTCGCATGGGGGTTATCTGACCTGAGTACATTTGTCTCCACGGCAACCAAACTGGGTTTGTGTGTGTGTGTGTGCGTGTGCGTGTGTGCGTGTGTGCGTGTGTGCGTGTGTGCGTGTGTGCGTGTGTGTAAACCAGCATATTACCTGTGAGTAAGGAGCTGTGCTATACTCCACTGACCCATTAGCCTGCATTAGAGCCCAGGTGGTAAAAGTCTGTAAATTACCAGCCAGAATTCACGCCTACTCTATTTCTAAAGCCTACTGTAATAACCCCCATTTCCACCAGCCATGCACACAATTACAGGGCAAGGGACCAAAGTGAGCAAATACTAGTTTGTTTTGCTGTCCCTATTACGCTAAGTGGACTTGGAGAAAATAATAATCCATGTTTGTTTTACTGGGCACTAATAGGTTCAATCTAGATATAAAACCACAATAAACAACAGATTAGGATTAACCTCTGGCCAACTACTGTGGTCAAGACAAGCACTGGTACTACTAGCAACAACAATGTGACATCATCTATAAGTATGGGTGGATCTCTATTGTTCTCCAAACACTGATGAAGGCTGCAGCTGAAACTTGTCCACTTGTTTTTACCTCTGCTGCTAAAAAAAAGACATTAAAACTTTAAGTATATTTCAGTGTGTGAGGGTTTTTCCTTTCTTCCAGTATATGCCTTTTGAACCCGGCACCCAAATATATTTGTTGACTACAAACATTTGCCAATTTCTCTTTCTACTAACAACAGGTTATATGTAAAAAAAAAAATACATACCAGGCCAGTGCTTATTCAGTGCCTTGCGAAAGTATTCGGCCCCCTTGAACTTTGCGACCTTTTGCCACATTTCAGGATTCAAACATAAAGATATAAAACTGTATTTATTTGTGAAGAATCAACAACAAGTGGGACACAATCATGAAGTGGAACGACATTTATAGGATATTTCAAACTTTTTTAACAAATCAAAAACGGAAAAATTGGGCGTGCAAAATTATTCAGCCCCTTTACTTTCAGAGCAGCAAACTGTTGTTATAATCAGTGCAAAGTGGATCTTCCTGTTGTTGATATTTAGACCTACACTCTTAGAAAAAAGGGTTCTAAAGGGGTTATTTGGCTCTCCCCGTAGAATAACCCTTTTTGGTTCCATGTAGAACCCTCTGTGGAAATGGTTCTACATTTAACCCAACAGGGTTATGCCTAGAACCAAAGGGGTTCTACCTGTAATAAAAAATATATCCTTCAAAGGGTTATCCTATGTGGACAGCCGTAGAACCCTTTTAGGTTCTAGATAGCAACTTGTTTTTCTATGTGTAATGGAAAGTTCAATAAAAAACATGTTCTTCCTTATTAGAACCAAACACATTTCAATCTTGTGCTTCTTGCTGTTATCTACCTGAGAATAGTTTAATGACGGCCCACAGAAGGCACAGTTAATCCTCCAGGTCTCTGCTCTACTCTGCTCCTTGGTCTCCACACTGTGACAATAGATGTAAATCCTCCTTAGTTTTTACTCTGCAAAATGTATATATTTCTTCAAACTGGGCTTAATTGTACCACAATGGCTACAACAATGGATCTAGGACTATTTAAGGATATTACGCTACCTGTCTACACCGTCAATGTCAACAACAATACTGAATCAAGGCCATTCCAATGTGTTAGCTGTCACAGATCCCTCCAGAACTATCCTTACGCACACCTGGCCCCTATTCCCACAGATTGTATTTGTAAATATGTGCCATTTGGTTTCCATTGGGCTGTCGATTAATGTTACTATGTCTGTTGGTGCGTGTGAGTACCTGTGCTGTGTGTTTTGGCTTTCGTGCCGTTGTGGATTGAGCAGATGATTACGGGTCCCATCCCATGTGTTAATCATTGTGTGCATGTGTTATTTATTCGAGGTTCTCCTCGCTCTTCTGTTTTGGATTTCTACCCTGATTTGTTACGTGTTTGTTTGGTCTTCATCTCTGTGCCTTTACACGGTACGCCGTAATTTGTGCTTAATAAAAAAAAACGTATTATGCATTCCTGCGCCTGTCTCCCGAATAATTTATACCAGCGTGACATTAGCTCTCATCAGCAGAGAGAATGTACTTTAAATGAGAGCCACGACACAAAGTATATCTTCCACTCCAGTCCTCTCCTCTGGACAATCTACACTAAATACAGCCGTAGCAACAGGACGCCCACACAATTATCACAGAGTCTTTGGTCAGTGGCTGCCTGCTCATCGATTTGACTGTGGAGAGCGCAGCATAATTGGTCATGGTGCCAGAGCCCCTGTGGGACATTACTGAAGAGCCACAAACACACAGTGAGTTCAGCCTTGTTGCTATTGTCAGGCAAGGAGTGCAAAGGTAAACACTTTTTTTCCTTTGAAATAATTCAACCTCACAGTTTGAAGCTGTGATACCCAAGAAGAGGGAAGGGAAACGTTGCTGTGTGTTGCATTGATTGTATTGATTGAATTGAGGCTCCATGAGAACTGTTGTCTGCCATATCCTGTATTTTTGTTACTTTGAAACAGTGTCTTGTGCCATGAGTGCACATGCAGGGTTGTGGCAATGTTGCTGTTGTACTAAAGTCACAAAAACCGACTAAGCTTAGCTTGACAATATTAGCTTGATAATATTGGTGCAGGAGTGATGGCTCAAACCCCAAGGATTCCCATGAGAACTGTTTGTGAACAAGGTTATACCAGGCAGAATAGGACTTCTGCTGTGAGCCAGATGAGGCAGTAGGCTTCTACTACAGACCAACTTCATTAATTACTGATTGACTGACTACTAGTCTTTTGTCATTGACTGACATTTTGTACAATTACAGCACAGTAAAGAAACTGTATTTTTCAGACAGGATTTAAAAGTGCACTGGTATTGTAGCTAAAGCAAGGATTCAATTAACCTTGGAACTTTTTGGGGGTTATTCAGAAGCTACATACATACCGTTATGAATGAATTACAAACAGCACTCTCTATACAATGCCACATTAAACATGCTGATGTAGAAATGGAAAAGGCAATACAGAAGATGAATCTATGAAGTGAAAAGAAAGTAGGACAGTGAGTCTGGAGCAGGAGATATAATTCTGGGATACATAGAGGGAGAGCGAGAGAGTGGGGGGGGGGCATTATTCATGCAATATATTATTCAACCTGTTATTCATGCTCAGACAGAGGACAAAAGCCTTTTTACATGCAAATATTAAATAAAAAAATCCATGGGTGTTAATGCATGTTAATCAAGAGTCAGCTGTCACAGGTGTTGGGTTTGTTTATTTAGTTACAGAAGTGATCTTGTCTAAGGTAAAACTCTGTGCCTGTTTGTGCAAATTAAAGTGACCAAACTTAATATGGGAATGAACATGCACGGTAAAATTTGTACAAAAATGTTGTCAATAATTATTTCTGTTTGTAACAAAGCCCTGTATTCTGTATGACCTTAGCAGTTCAAGCTGACATCATACAAGACTAAACACACATGCGCGTGCGCACGTACACACACACAGTACAATAAACAGGTGAGCTGTCTCCTATGCTCCAGTTATCATATGGCACACTCACGTCTCAGTCCTTGTGACATCACAACAACGCCTGCCTCGTAAACACAGCTGGCCTCGCTGTGAAGAGCTCCCGTTCTGTAATGAGCTGTCTTCACTAGAGCTGAGACTCAGGGTCTCTGCAGGGTGGACACACTGCAGGGTGGACACACTCCACCGACTATCCCACTCATGCAAAACCACTGGCAGTGTGTGTGGTTGTGTGCGTGTGTGTGCGTGTGTGTGTAGGGGTGGGGATTGGGGTCTGGGTGCGGCAGACTTTATGTGGGAGACGATGGGGGGTTGATTCGTCAGGTCTAGCATCAGTTCTGAATGACTCACCAATTGTATCCTACAGTGTCTGAAACAGAGTGACGAGATTGTAGATTGCAATCTACAGGCCATTGACTAAGGACAGAAGGGAAGGGAACTTAAATTATGCCCACAGTCCACCATTTCTCTGGCTGTCCTTTTGATACATTCTCTGTTACGTTTTTCAATTACCTTTCTGCCATCTTTTGGAGAGGGATGAGAGAGGGATGAATGTTTCCGTAGAATCACATTAGATGTGTGGACATTAATGAGCTGAGATATGGCTCTCCACTGCTAAAGGTCACGGAGTATGTGTAATATGTGTCACATCAAACAGCTACTAGAATACTTTATTAGACATCTACGACTCCTCTCCAATTATTGAACTCCCTCTGCCCCGTTATTGAATCATTCCTCAGGACCATCACATCCTCTTACTCTAGTCATTGTATTAGGCCAAATTAGTTGAAGCTGAGCACACAGTACAATGAAGAGGGTGCTAGGCTTCGTACTGTATCATTTATATATTGTGTAAACTATCTGACAGAGCTTACAGCAACACAATGCTGATTCTACAGCATTTATTGACCAATCAAAACAGAAGCTGCTCTGTGGGGTGCCCGCAGCCTGTGATGTTGTCATGTTACTGTAATGGGAGATGACATCAACAGATTATATCAGCGTCTCATGGATGTTACAACAGCACTGGCCTGTTAACAGTAAGCTTTTAATATACTGTACTTTGTATCCCTCATTTACTTAAGTGTTTCCTTTATTTTGGCAGTAACCTGTATATGTCTTTAAAAACATATAAGATCACTGAACCTTTATGGGTGGGAAAGAGTTTCAGAATATTTATAGTCCATGGATGCAATACAAAACCGGAGAAAATAATAATAGGCTGACCACTTTCCTCAGAACAAAATTGGTGTTATCAACAGATAGGTATGCTTCTTTCCAACGCTTTTATTTTGGACGAAATTACAACCCATCCCAAATTACGCTGCTTAGGAAATCGATTGGCTGTGCTCTCTTTGTCCTGTCCTCTTAGATTTTTACCTGTCCTCTCCAATGTATGTCATTTCTATGGGCAGAAATTAGGCTCATCTACTCTGCGTCCTTTAATTTACCTAGACGTCAGAATAAATCATCATACTGTTGTTAGCAATTTATGTTACTCTTCAATATCACAAACCCCAAAGCAAGTCAAGGGGAGGAAAATAGGATTATTCGAAGAGGACAAATCATACAGAGAGGTAGACGGTCATTCTCCCCTGTCCTCAGTGATGCTCTTTCAGGGATTTTCTCCTGTGGTTCTCTCCCCAGAACAAAGGGACAGCATGTAGTTTTTTAACCCAGCCCTAGCCTGTTGTTGACCAATTATAATGTGTTACAATAAAACTAGCCAATTGTCAAATAACAAGTAACCTATTTCAGAAGACATATTCCCCCGATGTCTCTGAACCATTGATCAATATTTCCCTATTACAGAAAAAACACTATTTCCATTGATCGTTAGTTCTAGTCCTCTCGTACTCTGTCACTGCGTTGTGTATTTATCTTCAACATATTCTTACACTATTGACTCAATAATTGTGTTTTGTCCATTAAGTGCCTTGCCAAGATAACTGGTGATCCATTCTTGAAACTAAATGGATTCTGGGGAGAGGACAGGAGACTAGCCTAAAGGTAAAGCCAAGCTGAGAGTAGTGTTGGGAATAGGAATGGGCTTTGCTACTTTTCCAGCTACTCCACTGGCTGAAATGACAACAAAGAAAGTGATTAAACTGCAGCTCCTCCAAGTGGCAGCAGCAGAAAACAGACTATCAGAAAATAGGACAAAGAAAACACAAACTTCAAAAAGTGAAATCTAAGAAATCCTAAATATCTTATATTGAGTGATAGGCTAATTCACTTATAGGTGCAACATGGAGAAATGCTCTGCCATTTCCTGGTTGCTAAAATGTTAATAGTTCTCCTCATTTCAGTTTATGTAACAAAACAAGCAAGTGTAGAGAATCATTGTACCATCTAAATGGCCGGGAGCGTACCGGAGCTGAAGTCCGTTCACCTACTCACCAACATATACAGCGCATTCGGAAAATATTCAGACCCCTTGACTTTTTCCACATTCTGTTGGGTTACAACCCTATTCTAAGATTGTCCCACAAAGCAAAAACCAGTTTATGAAAAATGCAGAAATATCACATTTACATGAGTATTCAGACCCTTTAATAAGTACTCTGACAGCGATTAATGCCTGAATGGGAGTTTCTCCCATTCTTCTCTGCAGATCCTCTCAAGCTCTGTTAGGTTGACAGGCACACACCTTTCTATATAAGGTCCCAGAGTTGACAGTGCATGTCAGTGTAAAAATGAGATCCCTGGTGAAAACCTGCTCCAGAGCGCTCAGGACCTCAGACTGGGGCGAAGGTTCACCTTCCAACAGGACAACAACCCTAAGCACACAGCCAAGACAACGCAGGAGTGGCCCAGCTAGAGCCCGGACATGAACCCGATCAAACATCTCTGGATAGAGCTGAAAATAGCTGTGCAGCGACACTCCCCATCCAACCTGACACAGCTTGAGAGGATCTGCAAAGAAGAATGGGAGAAACTCCCCAAATACAAGTGTGCCAAGCTTGTACCGTCATACCCAAGAAGACGCGAGGCTGGAATCGTTGCCAAAGGTGCTTCAACAAAGGTGCTTCAAGTACTGAGTAAAGGGTCTGAATACTTCTATAAAGGTGATATTTCAGTTCTCCTATTTTAATACATTTGCAAAAATGTCAAGAATGTATATACAGTACCAGTCAAAAGTTTGGACACATCTACTCATTCAAGGGTTTTTCTTTATTTTTACTTTTTTCTACATTGTAGAATAATAATGAAGACATCAACATTATGGAATAACTTACACCACCGTTAAAAAGTTTGGGGCTCACATTAAAAAAACATCAAATTGATCAGAAATACAGCGTAGACATTGTTAATGTTGTAAATGACTATTGTAGCTGGAAATGGATTTTTCTTTGAAACTCTGCCTAGAAGGCCAGCATTTCGGAGTCGCCTTTTCACTGTTGACATTGAGACTGGTGTTTTGCGGGTTCTATTTAATGAAGCTGACAGTTGAGGACTTGCAAGGCGGCTGTTTCTCAAACTATACACTCAAATGTACTTGTCCTCTTGCTCAGTTGTGCACCGGGGCCTCCCACTCCTCTCTCTATTCTGGTTAGGGCCAGTTTGCGCTGTTCTGTGAAGGGAGTAACACAGCGTTGTATGAGATCTTCAGTCCTTTGGCAATTTCTCACATGGAATAGCCTTCATTTCTCAGAACAAGAATAGACTGATGAGTTTCAGAAGAAAGGGCTTTGTTTCTGGCCATTTTGAGCCTGTAATCAAACCCACAAATGTTGATGCTCTAGATACTCAACTAGTCTAAATGTCAGTTGTATTGCTTCTTTAATCAGAACAACAGTTTTCAGCTGTGTACAAAAAGGGTTTTCTAATGCTCAATTAGCCTTTTAAAATGAAACTTTAAAAAATGATTTCAACTTTATTTAACCAAGTAAGCTAGTTGAGAACAAATTCTCATTTACAACTGCGACCTGGCCAAGATAAAGCAAAGCAGTGTGACACAAACAACAACACAGAGTTACACATGGAATAAGCAAGCTTACAATCAATAACACAATAGAAAAAAAAGAAAGTCTATATAAAGTGTGTGCAAATGGCATGAGGAGGTAAGGCAATAAATAGGCCATAGTAGCAAAGTAATTACAATTTAGCAAAATAACACCGGAGTGATAGATGTGCAGATGATGATGTGCAAGTAGAAATACTGGTCTGCAAAGAGCAGAAAAGTAAATAAAAACAATATTGGGATGAGGTAGGTAGATTGGGGGGGCTATTTACAGATTGGCTGTGTACAGCTTCATTGATTGGTTAGCTGCTCAGACAGCTGATGTTTCAAGTTAGTGAGGGAAATATAAAGTCTCCAGCTTCAGCGATTTTTGCAATTCGCTGAGATAAGGTGGAGCTTTACCTAGCATAAACTTTTAGATGACCTGTAGCCAGTGGGTCTGGCGACGAATATGTAGCGAGAGCCAGCTGACTAGAACATACAGGTCGCAGTGGTGGGTGGTATAAGGTGCTTTGATAACAAAACGGATGGCACTGTGATAAACGGCATCCAGTTTACTGAGTAGAGTATTGGAAGCTATTTTGTAGATGACATCACCTCTAACCTGTCTGTCAGCTCTGAACACATTATAAACCTCAATATTAATATCAGCGACCAGAATGTCCCCAGAGATCCAAGTTTCAGTCAATACCAGAATGTCCGGATTCGTCTGCATAGCCCAGATCTTGATGTAATCCAGTTAAGGAAGTAAGCACCTAATGTTCTGATGCATCATACCAAGTTCTGGAGTCTCCATCAGGCCTTGTCTGATGGTTGATGTTGATATAGTTGGTGTGGCTATAAGATTGTATAGAACTGCACCATTTGGTCTATCCATATTATTAATAGAGGAAGGAGTAGAAATGTGAATTACTTTTCCAAGGTTAGCACCATAGGGCCTGAGGCCGCAGCCAATGTCAATATGAGGAACTCTCCGAGTAACCAATGATGGAATGTTATAAACTGACTTACATGGGCTTTGGTTGCTATCGTGCAACAGCCAAAGCCCTCTACGTGATTTGAAAACAGAGGGGGTATTCAAGTTTATGGAATTCATATTTGAACTAAAAGCAATGGGCTTCTCTTTTGAGCTATCTAATAGCAGATCTAAGAGTGGAGTTCAAATGAATGGGTACACGATAACACCTGACAACGCTCCTGGCAGTATACTGTAGACAACAGTACAACGATAACGCTTAGAAATGATGGGAGTTATTACCTGAGCCGGGCTTATCAACACGGCCTTGAAAATTGCCTCCTAATATATTGTTTCCTAATATTGTACATATTTGTGTGTCGCTTCGTTGGCCTGGGCTATTGTTTGTTTGAATTAAGCCCAGATTGATTTTAGTTTGTCAGAATAGCCACTCATTTAGGTAATTTGTGTGGTATTAAAAAATATTCAGCTAATGTATTCTGTCATGTAAATGACATCGAATTGCATAAAAATATTTTTTTAAAGGCCAAATTGTGTAAATCCTAAAAACACCTCTGCTCATAAAAAAAACAAAGCCCCAGGGCCAGTGATTTATTAATCCAGCCCTGGCTGTGAAATCTATTTTCATTTACCTAAAATATTGTATTTTCAGCCGGTGTACAAAACTGAAAGTAAAATATGGGAAGCATAGGCACATAAACAAATCTACCTCTTCTTAAACTTGCTTTCAGTGAGAATGACAGACATATAACTCACATTTCTATGTGCATTTGGTCAGGTCGCCCAAAAAGTTACATTGTGCAGCTTCAAAATGTGTTTTTTTCCCTGTTTTTCTTACCAAGCTAAATCATTTACTTTTGTTTACTTTAACCTAAAAAAGGCTTAATACAAGTAATTTATCTTATTTCAATATATTTTTCAATATATTTGACCTTAACCATCTTGTTAAGGTAAAACACACTGAGTGTACAAAATATTAGGAACATATTGAGTTTTTTGCCCTCTGAACAGCCTCAATTCTAGGGCATGGACTCCACACGGATGCTGGCCCATGTTGACTCCAATGCTTCCCACAGTTGTGTCAAGTTGGCTGGATGTCCTTTCGGTGGTGGACCATTCTTGATACACGGAAACTGTTGAGCGTGAAAAACCCAAATGCATTGCAGTTCTTGACACTCAAACCAGTGTGCCTGGCATCAACTACCATATCTGGTTCAAAGTCACTTAAATATATTGTCTTGCCCATCCAGCCTCTAAATGGCAAACATACAAAATCTATGTCTCAATAATAATTATTTCAAGGCTTAAAAATCTTTCTTTAACTGTCTCCTCTCCTTCATCTACTTATTGAAGTGGATTTAACAGGTGACAACAATAAGGGATCATAGCTTTCACCTGGATTCACCTGGTCTATGTCATGGAAAGAACAAGTTTTGTACACTCATTGTATATGGAAAAAATATATTAGCTTAAAAAAACATATATGACTCAGTATAAGATATTTAGGCTTGTTTAGATTTCACTTTTTGCAGTGTAGGCAATACGGCAAGCAAGCAAAAAGGCAGTTCCTGACATCCACTCTAGAACATGTGGGATCCCAAATGTTCATTATGCTCAAGATAAAATAAATGTATAAAAATTCCATACCTGCAGATGTAATTACCAAAGGTACAGTGTCTTCGGAAAGTATTCAAACCCCTTGAGTTTTTCCACATTTTGTTACATTACAGCCTTGTTCTAAAATTGATTAAATAGATAAAAAATCATCAGCAATCTACACACATACCCCATAATGACGAAACAAAAACAGGTTTTTATAAATGTTTGCAAATGTATAAACAATTTAAAACAGAAATACCTTACTTACAAAAGTATTCAGGCCCTTAGCTATGAGACTCGAAATTGAGCTCAGGTGCATCCTGTTTCCATTGGTAATCCTTGAGATGTTTCTACAACTTGATTGGAGTCCACCTGTGGTCAATTCAATTGATTGGACATGATTTGGAAAGGCACAGACCTGTCTATATAAGGTGTCACAGTTGACAGTGCATGTCAGAGCAAAAACCAAGCCATGAGGTGGAAGGAATTGTCCTTAGAGCTCCGAGACAGGATTGTGTCGAGGCACAGATCTGGGGAAGGGTACCAAAACATTTCTGCAACATTGAAGGTCCCCAAGAACACAGTGGCCTCCATCATTCTCAAATGGAAGAAGTTTGGAACCACCAAGACTCTTCCTAGAGCTGGCCGCCCGGCCAAACTGAGCAATCGTGGGAGAAGGGCCTTGGTCAGGGAGGTGACCAAGAACCCAATTGTCACTCTGACAGAGCTCCATAGTTGCTCTGTGGAGATGGGAGAACTTTCCCGAAGGACAACCATCTCTGCAGTACTCCACCAATCAGGCCTTTATGGTAGAGTGGCCAGACTGAAGACACTCCTCAGTAAAAGGCACATGACAGACCGCTTAGAGTTTGCCAAAAGGTACCTAAAGACTCTCAGACTGTGAGAAACAAGATTCTCTGGTCTGATGAAACCAAGATTGAACTCTTTGGCCTGAATGCCAAGCGTCACGTCTGGAGAATACATGGCACCATCCCTATGGTGAAGCATTGTGGTGGCAGCATCCTGCTGTGGTGGTGTTTCTCAGCGTCAGGGACTGGGAGACTAGTCAGGATAGAGGCAAAGATGAACGGAGCAAAAACAGAGAGATCCTTGATGAAAACCTGCTCCAGAGCGCTCAGGACCTTAGACTGGGGTGAAGGTTAATCTGAAAATAGCTGTGCAGCAATGCTCCACATCCAACTTGAGAGAATCTGCAGAGAAGAATGCGAGAAACTCCCCAATACAGGTTTGCCAAGCTTGAGTGTTATACCCAAGAAGACTAGAGACTGTAATCTATGCCAATGGTGCTTCAACAAAGTACTGAGTAAAGGGTTTGAACACTTTAACTGTGATATTTCCGTTTTTTATTTTTTAGAAATTAGCAAACATTTTTATTTGTCGTTATGGGGTATTGTGTGTAGATTGATGAGAAGTGAAAATAATGTCATCAATTGGAGCATAAGGCTGTAATTGTCAGGATTTGGCCAGGGTTGTTCCGGTTTTTGGTCACTAGATGCCCCCATTGTGCTTTTTGACCTTTTGTTTTCCCTTGATCCCCATTATTATTTGCACCTGTGCCTCGTTTCCCCTGATTGTATTTAAACCCTTAGTTTTCCTCAGTTATTTGCTCTGTGTTTGTATGTTAGCACCCAGCCCTAGTATTCTGTGTACTCTTGTTGATCCCGGTGGACTCTCTTGTGGAATTCTGTTTTTTGTTCTTGTTTATTTATTTATTTTTGAGTATCTTTTGAGGCTTTTTATGCTATACCTACCACCTTGTGGATTTACCTTTTTGTCTTGGAGGATTACCTTTGTTCTTGTGGAATTCCTTTTGAGGTTGTGGAGTTACATGTTTTCCTGAAGGACTTCACTTTTTTACTTCATTAAATACACTGTCTCAAGTACTGCTGTGTCTGCCTCATCTTCTGGGTTCTGACGACTATTCGTGGCTCAGTCGGTTAAGGGACTGTTTCTCACTCCGGAGACCTGGGTTCGTAACCGGGTCCTGGCAGTAACCTAACGAAACTCAAGGGGTCTGAATATTTTCCGAAGGCATTGTATATACTGTATCTTATATTAGTTCCAAGGTGTTAACCAATACAGTGCCTTCTAGTTTAGGGGCTCCCAGACTTTTTCACTCAGGCCCCCCTTTCAGCATTAGAGGAACATCAAATGTTAGCTGACATGGGCTAATTGATCTGTACATTTCTGAAAAGTTATAAATAGCTTTCCAATGTATGCAATGACTAACATGACAAGAGGAACTGATGATGCACTACCCAATTTCAAAATGGCACCTTGTGCATTCTACTTTTACAAAGTTCAAGAGCGAGTTTAAAACCAGACTGAGTTCCTTAAAAATATATATATACACTACCGGTCAAAAGCTTTAGGACACCTACTCATTCAAGGGTTTTTCTTCAGTTGTATTATTTTCTACATTGTAGAATAATAGTGAAGACATCAGAACTATGAAATAACCCATATGGAATCACGTAGTAACCAAATAAGTGTTAAACGAATCAAAATATATTTTACATTTGAGATTTTTTTAAATAGCCACCCTTTGCCTTGATGACAGCTTTGCACGCTCTTGGTATTCTCTCAACCAGCTTCACCTGGAATGCTTTTCCAACAGTCTTGAAGGAGTTCCCACATATGCTGAGCACTTGTTGGCTGATTTTGCGGTCCGACTCATCCAAAACCATCTCAATTTGGTTGAGGTTGGGTGATTGTGAAGGCCAGGTCATCTGATGCAGCACTCCACCACTCTCCTTCTTGGTCAAATAGCTCTTACACAGCCTGGAAGTGTGTTTGGTCATTGTCCTGTTGAAAAACAAATGATAGTCCCACTAAGCCCAAACCAGATGGAATGGCATATTGCTGTGGTAGCCATGCTGGGTAAGAGTGCCTTGAATTCAAAATAAATCAGACAGTGTCACCAGCAAAGCACCCCCACACCATAACACCTCTTCCTCCATGCTTTACAGTGGGAACCCCAAATGCAGAGATCATCCGTTCACCCTCACCGCATCTCACAAAGACACTGCAGATGGCACCAAAAATCACCAATTTGGACTTATCAGACCAAAGGACAAATTTCCACCTGTCTAATGTCCATTGCTCGTGTTTCTTGGCCCAAGCAAGTCCATTCTTCTTATTGGTGTCCTTTAGTAGGTACTTCTTTGCAGCAATTTGACCATGAAGGCCTGATTCACACAGTCTCTTTTTTTGACTGACCTTCATGTCTTAAAGTAATGATGGACTGTCGTTACTCTTTGCCTATTTGAGCTGGTCTAGCCATAATATGGACATGGTCTTTTACCAAATAGAGTTATTTTTTGTATACCCCCCTACCTTGTCATGACACAACTGATTTGCTCAAACAAATACATTTTAAAGAAGGCACACCTGTTAATTGAAATGCATTCCAGGTGACTACCTCATGAAGCTGGTTGAGAGAATGCCAAGAGTGTGCAAAGCTGTCATCAAGGCAAAGGGTGGCTACATTGAATAATAAATATATTTTGATTTGTTAAAGCCTTTATTGGTTACTATATGATTCCATATGTGTTATTTCATAGTTTTGATATCTTCACTATTATTCTACAATATATAAAATAGTAAATATAAAGAAAAACCCTTGAATGAATATGTGTTCTAAAATCTTTGACTGGTAGTGTATATTATTTTATTTTCAATTTTTGTGGGGGGACTCAGTATAGGAACCACTGTTCTAGTATACAAATTAACAAGGTCAAAATAGCTCTTACAGTTGCAATTGTTGTTATTATATGCAAATGTTTTATTGTTTTATTTAAGAAAGAGATAAATTGCCAGCAAACATTTATTTTGTGGACCATCCTCCTTAGGCTTCAATATTAAAGGAAGGTATTCCTGAATAGGTTATCTATTCTGCACTGTTTCTTCCTAATGTAACAGTCTGCGCTGTGTCTCTCCCTGCAGCCACACCAACAGTGGGGTGTCCATCTATGGCCTTTGTTCATTTGTCATATAAACCAGGTCAGATCACAGCAGACCAGAGGTGACACTCAGTGTAATGGGATAAGCCAGAACAGGGGTCTCTAGACACACACACACACACGGGTGTGTGCTCAGCCTCCTCCTGTACTCCCTGTTCACCCATGGCTGCGTGGCCACGCACGTCTCCAACTCAATCATCAAGTTTATTGATGACACATCAGTGGTAGTACTGATTACCAACAATGATGAGAGGGCCCTGGTGGAGTGGTGCCAGGAAAGTGTCCGCTCCCTCAACATCAACACAACGAAGGAGCTGATTGTGGACTTCTGGAGACAGCAGAGAGGGCAAGCACCCATCCACATTGATGGGGCCGCAGTGGAGAGGGTGGAAATCGTCAAGTTCCTCACATCACTGACAACCTGAAATGGTCCATTCATACAGACAGTGTGGTGAAGAAGGTGCAACAACGCCTCTTCAATCTCAGGAGGCTGACGAAATGTGTCTTGTTTTCTAAGACCCTCATGAACTTCTACAGATGCACCATTGAGAGTATCTTGTCGGGCTGTATCGCCGCCTGGTAAGGCAATTTTACCGTCCGCAACAACAGGCGGGGTGGTGCGGTCAGCCCAACGCATCACCAGGGGCACACTTCCCACCCTCCAGGACATCTACAGCACTTGGTTTCACACGAAGGACAAGAATATCAGAGAGAGAGAGAGAGAGACAGAGAGAGAGAGAGAGAGAGAGAGAGAGAGAGAGAGAGAGAGAGAGAGAGAGAGAGAGAGAGAGAGAGAGAGAGAGAGAGAGAGACAGACAGACAGACAGACAGACAGACAGACAGACAGACAGACAGACAGACAGACAGACAGACAGACAGACAGACAGACAGACAGACAGACAGACAGACAGACAGACAGACAGACAGACAGACAGACAGACAGACAGACAGACAGACAGACAGACAGACAGACAGACAGACAGACAGACAGAGAGAGAGAGAGAGAGAGAGAGAGAGAGAGAGAGAGAGAGAGAGAGAGAGAGAGAGAGAGAGAGAGAGAGAGAGAGAGAGAGAGAGAGAGAGAGAGAGAGATATCAATGTAGACACACACTTTTACTGTTCATCCAACTCACCAACACTGTCTCCTGTGTAATTGACAAGGACTATTCAAGCGTTGTCTGGCCATGCAGGTTATTTTGGTTTTTCTTCGTGATGTTATCACACATCAGTCAACGATGGGCTATTTGAAGCTTCTTGAAACAGTTCCACAGCTAACTAAGACATACATACAAAAATATTACTTGATTTGGAAATTAGCTGGCACTGTCAAGCAGTCATTTCTTCTCAAATTGAGCAGCATGTTGACTAACAGACATGAGTCACAAATGTAATGTTTGCATTTCATGCTGTGAAAGTGGATACATTAAATGTTACTGCAGCTTTAATGGGGATTTGAACAGCATTGCAGGTATTATATACCCATTAAAACTGAGCCCAGGTCTGGGAACAATATAACATTTACACTATTATATTATATCTAAAAAAATAAATTGCAGACAGTTACTAACCCTAATCATTCAAAGGCTATCAAATTCACCATTCCAACAATACCTACCCCCCTGTTCTTTCTTCCAGGGACATAGGATTAAGTACAGTAGCGAGACAAAATGCCCTGTCATCCATCTAAACCCTCCATGAACAGAATAACCAATAGCTCAGGGTGAATATGATGGTCATTTGATGCAGTGAAACGTGTGGGGCCAGTCTGAGCTGCACTACTTTAGATTTACAGTAGATGTCATCACTAAGCTGCAGTATCACTAATCAATGGCTTTCACTGCTACTCCTCTGATGCCATACTTCCATCCAATCACAACGGAGCCCGAGTCCCTATGCACTTGTACCCATATCACCCTATAGGGTCATCACAAGCCCCAGTAGGGGCATGAAGTGCATGAGAAGTGCATGGAAAATCATAGACAAGTGAAGATGGTGAAATTAGGACACACGGCATACTTACAATCAATGCAAACGGTGCATCCCAAACACAAATGATATCCTACAGTGTTCCCTACATAGACTACTTTTGACCTATTGGGAATAGGCTGTAATTTGGGACGTAGATATTAGAGCACAATGTCTACTTCCCCCTTCCCCTCCACAGACACATGATGCCACACGCCTAAGCCCAGGCTAGGCAATAGGCTAGGCCTAAAGATCTCTCTAGTCTAGACAAATCAAAAATGCATTCCTGCACTCCATACGGTCTCTATTAGCCTGCCAACTCCTCTGCTGAAGTTGTCCAGTTGGCTGTTCATTTCACCTTCTGTACTGCACACACACACACACACACACACACACACACACACACACACACACACACACACACACACACACACACACACACACACACACACACACACACACACACACACACACACACACACACACACACACACACACACACACACACACACACACACACACACACACACACACACACACACACACTAATGACAGCACTGACCCCATAGTTCCTGCAGAGAGGCAGAAAGGTAGTGAGTCATCGGGAACAGTCACTGTACGGCAGGCAGAACAAGCTGCAACTCTCTGACATCATGATGATCAACCATGATTGAACATTGAGTCTAATGACTGGAGATACCACCCCAGCATCACAGCTTAATGTCATGAACCCCCTTCTAGTGTAATACTCTTCTCTAATCTCAATGATATAGCATTGAACAATGGGCAATTTTCATATACAGTACAGCCTCTTAAAGAAGAATTTACAGGTCTGTGAGAGCCAGAAATCTTGCTTGTTTGTAGGTGACCAAATACTTATTTTCCACCATATTTTGCAAATAAATTCATTAAAAATCCAACAATGGGATTTTCTGGATTTCTTTTCTCATTCTGTCTGTCATAGTTGAAGTGTACCTATGATGACAATTACAGGCCTCTCTCATCTTTTTAAGTGTGAGAACTTGCACAATTGGTGGCTGACTAAATACTTTTTTTGCCCCACTGTAGGAGCACAGTTACACATAATTTGTTCTACTGGACTGTTATTTATTGTACAATATCTAGAAGAAAAAGAAACGCATACCTATTAAGACGAGGTGCTGGCTAGCGGAGTAGAAACTTGAAAATAAAAGAGAGCCACACACTCTAGGAGCTCAGATGCAAAAATGTAAAACCAACGTTTCGACAGCCAAGCTGTCTTCATCAGTGTACTTGAGTTCCTCGGCATACACATCACAGACAAACTGAATTGGTCCACTCACACTGACAGCGTCGTGAAGAAGGCGCAGCAGCGCCTATTCAACCTCAGGAGGCTGAAGAAATTCGGCTTGTCACCAAAAGCACTCACAAACTTCTACAGATGCACAATCGAGAGCATCCTGGCGGGCTGTATCACCGCCTGGTACGGCAACTGCTCCGCCCTCAACCGTAAGGCTCTCCAGAGGGTAGTGAGGACTGCACAACGCATCACCGGGGGCAAACTACCTGCCCTCCAGGACACCTACACCACCCGTTGTTACAGGAAGGCCATAAAGATCATCAAGGACATCAACCACCCGAACCACTGCCTGTTCACCCCGCTATCATCCAGAAGGCGAGGTCAGTACAGGTGCATCAAAGCTGGGACCGAGAGACTGAAAAACAGCTTCTATCTCAAGGCCATCAGACTGTTAAACAGCCACCACTAACACTGAGTGGCTGCTGCCAACACACTGTCATTGACACTGACCCAACTCCAGCCATTTTAATAATGGGAATTGATGGGAAATGATGTAAATATATCACTAGCCACTTTAAACAATGCTACCTTATATAATGTTACTTACCCTACATTATTCATCTCATATGCATATGTATATACTGTACTCTACATCATCGACTGCATCCTTATGTAACACATGTATCACTAGCCACTTTAACTATGCCACTTTGTTTACT
Source organism: Oncorhynchus gorbuscha (assembly GCF_021184085.1). Taxonomy (NCBI): domain Eukaryota; kingdom Metazoa; phylum Chordata; class Actinopteri; order Salmoniformes; family Salmonidae; genus Oncorhynchus; species Oncorhynchus gorbuscha. The sequence continues at coordinate 64,294,771 of NC_060176.1, read as the reverse complement.
TTGTCTACACACTCATCTCATATGTATATACTGTACTCGATACCATCTACTGTATGCTGCTCTGTACCATCACTCATTCATATATCCTTATGTACATGTTCCTCATCCCCTTACACTGTGTATAAGACAGTAGTTTTGGAATTGTTAGTTAGATTACTTGTTGGTTATCACTGCATTGTCGGAACTAGAAGCACAAGCATTTCGCTACACTCGCATTAACATCTGCTAACCATGTGTATGTGACAAATACATTTGATTTGATTTGATTTGATTCGATTTGAGACATTTATATCATTGTTAATATACAGGTAACTGACAAAATACAGGAAACACTTGAGGAAATCAAATCAAATTAAAATAAAATAAAATTGTATTGGTCATATACACATGGTTAGCAGATGTTATTGCGAGTGTAGCGAAATGCTTATGCTTCTAGATCTGACAGTGCAGCAGGTAATATCTAACAATTCCACAACAAAACCTAATACACATAATCTAGTAAAGGAATGGGATGAGAATATATAAGTATAAAATATATGGATGAGCAATGACAGAGCGGCTATAATGCAATATATAGTAAAGAATAGATAGTGAAGGATACAGTATATACGTATGAGATGAGTAATGCGAGTTATGTAAACATTCTTAAAGTGGCATTATTAAAGTGACTAGTGTTCCATTAATTAAAAAGTAAATGAGAGACACAGAGTATATTACAGTTTTTTCCAACTTCTTACACACAAAATCTTTTCATGTCACACGATTTTTGAAACCTCTCACTCAAAGTGCAAAACTACACACCAAATATCCAAAACCATAAGCTATTTCTCAGCCTTTGACTCAGTTGTCAATTGCATAAAACCCTTTTTTCAAAACACTACACACAATTCTCTACCTAAAACACAAAAATCTAACAGGAAGTGACTTGCTTTCCTTTTCCAAACACAACCAATCAAAATGCTATACTTATTCACCGGGTCACACACACACTCCTCACATGTGCAAACACTAATAGCTTAACTGATCACTAACCAATCACTGCTTTACTGTAGTATAGGCCTATAAATAGTTCAAAGGTCAGATTACCTGTTTTGAACAATGGATGCCAACAATGGACAGAGAGCAAGAGGAGAGGGGGGAGAGAAAGAGGAAGAAGAGGACGGGGGCAAAGAAGTGAAGAGAAGGAAGGAGAGCCATCTCTGATGAGATTAGGGCAACACTTGTTGATCATGTGATCAACCACGGTTTGATCATGATAGAGGCTGGACTGAGAGTCCAGCCCAAATTGAGTCGATTTACAGTGGCGTCCATAATTCGAACCTTCAGAAATGAGAACAGGTATGCAACTATCTAATGACTATTTTAGTATTACAGTAATGTACTGTAAAATACATATGACTGCATAGTATTGCATAAACATTTGTAACTCTAAGCCATCCATTTACTGCACTGCATTGAATGAATGAGGTTGGTTATCATGCTGTACTACATTGTTTTGTACATTGTTTACAGTTCCTATGCTGAACACATACTGTGTTTGAATTCTGTACAGAGTGGAAAGACCAAGACATCATGGAGGATGAGGACGCTTGTTTACAGATGTACAAGAGACTGCAATTATAAATAAGGTTTTGGCCAACAATGCAATTAGGATTTGAGAGATTAGAGAGCATATCTTGAATAATGACACCATACTTAACAACATCAATGCTGTAAGCCTGTCGACCATACAACGCATCCTCCAACGGCACCGAGTGACGATGAAACAACTTTACAAGGTGCCATTTGAGAAAAACTCTGACAGAGTCAAGAATATGCGACATGACTTTGTAGAGGTATGTATGCAACACTACTTCCAGTACTTCAGACATACCATATTTACTCATCTGTATATTCTTTTGTCTGTTACAGAGAGTATTGGAGCTGGATGCCCATGTAATTCGCCATTAATTTATTTATGTGGATGAGGTTGGCTTCAACCTCACCAAAACCAGGCGCCGCGGAAGAAATGTAATAGGACAGGGCAATGACCAATGTCCCTGGACAGCGTGGGGGTAATATAACTATGTGTGCTGCCATCACTCAAAACGGGGTCCTCCATCACAATGCCACACTGGGTCCGTACAACACCGGCCATATGCTCACTTTTCTGGATGCAATTTACACAATGCTTGTCCCTGATCCAGATCAGGAGCCTGCTAGATTTGTGGTTTTATGGGCCAATATTAGTTTTCACCGGGCTGTTCTGGTCCAAAACTGGTTTGCCATCCATCCACAATTTTGTATAGTTTTGTACCTACCCCCATATTCACCTTTTCTAAATCCCATAGAGGAATTCTTCTCAGCCTGGCACTGGAAAGTGTATGATCGCCAACCCTATGCCCACATGCCGCTTCTCCAGGCAATGGAGGACGCATGTGGGGATATAGAGGTTGCCTGTGTCCAAGGTTGGATACGCCATGCTAGGAGATACTTCCCTCGATGTTTGGCAAGAGAAAACGTATCTTGTGTAGAACTTTGTATTGAAATGTAGATATAAGCCTATGAAAGACCAAAGAGCTTTAGATTTAGAACAACAAAAATGTACTATTATGAAAGCAGTGTTTGCCATTTGATGCAAATGCTTCATTCTGACATGTGTTTATGTCATTTTGAATGCAGTTTTACATTTTGAAGGAGATGTGAGGCATTTTGCATTTTGTGTGTGCAGTTTTGGAAATTGTGTGTAGAGATTTGAAAAAAAGGAGACAGTTTTGAAAACGTGTGTAAGCAGTTGGAAAAAACTGTAAAAGCAGAGGTGTGGTTCCTGAGTGAATTAAGCTATTAACATCCCATCATGCTTAGGGTCATGTATAAAAATGCCCAGTTGCCCATTACCCTGGCTACCATGGCCAGAAGAAGAGATCTCGGTGACTTTGAAAGAGGGGTCTCAAAGGAGCATAGGTGTGTGTGTGTGCTCAGTTAAGGACAGGTTAGGTCAGGTCAGTCACAGAAGCTATTTATTTTGGCTGTTACCAGTGTGTATTGTACATTTTCAGTGACTATTTGCTTAATATTTTGTAATTAATCACTTTTGAAATACCAAGGCCTAAATAAATCTATACTTTGAGCACTTCAACCTGCCTTGCCTGAGTTGCCTCCGGCTGAATCTCTGTCCTTATGACTGCTACATGATTCCTATTTTACATACACCATTTAATGGATCAAACTATATATGTTTATAAACCGACCTTCAAACAAAACGTTAGCTACTTAAAACATTAGTGTTTACTCTGTGTTTTACTGTTGCCATAAAACAGTAGGATCCACTGACAAACTAAACGCTCACCACTCACACACACGCACACGCACACGCACACGCACACGCACACGCACACGCACACGCACACGCACACGCACAGACACACTCACACTAACCTCGTTCCAAGTCTCAATTGCTACCATGTATATAAAGAGCCGGCTGGTTGATGAGATTACACACAAACACATACACACACATAGAAACACACACACACCACATAGCCACACTAACATCACAGATACACACACCTCTTTGCATCCTGCGTAAGTACATGAGGAGGTTTTTACACCACATTAGGTATCACATTGTGTTTCTCAGAGCTGAAAAGCTTTGGCTCCAATGAGTGTCTCTACCTGGTGACCTGTAGTGCTGTGATGCTGGCAGTTCAACAACCTATATCCTCTCAATACCCAACACAAACAATGTGCATGTAATGATATAACATGATCATTTAGCATTGTAGCTTTAATTTACACTTAGTAATATGGCCCACTTGGGAAAAGAACCCACAACCTTGCTTGGCAGACATATAATCAATTAAACCACATGAACAAAATATAGCAAAACCAAAGAGAGATTTCTAGGATGAACATGTTAGATATATACTCACATACTATGTGACTTCTCTGGTTAAATAAAGGACGCATAATATAAAATAGTCACATAGATCTGAGCCTAGAGGAAAGTCTTTGTCCGCAGGGCTGGAGGGAAGCCAAAGTAATTCCGCTACCCAAGAGTGGTATGTTGACCTTTACTTGTTCTAACAGCAGAACTGCCAGCTCTTAGCAAACTGTTGTAAAAATTGTGTTTACCAAATACAATGGTATTTCTCTGAAAACAAATAAACAACAGACTTTCAGCATGCTTATAGAGAAGGGCACTCAACATGTACTGCACTGACACAAATGTCTGATGATTGGTTGAAAGAAATTGATAAGAATATTGTGGGAGCTGTACTGTTACAGTTCAGTGCAGCCTTTGATATTATTGACCATAACCTGTTGTTGAAACTGATGTGTTATGGCTTTTCAACCTCTGGCATATTTTTTTGATTCAGAGCTATCTATCTAATAGAACTCAAAGAGTTTAATTTAATGGAAACTTCTCTAATGTCAAACATTTAAAGTGTGGTGTACCGCAAGGCAGCTCTCTAGGCCCTCAACTATTTTCTATTTTTACCAATGACCTGCCATTGGCATTAAACAAACCATATGTGTCCATGTATGCTGATGTTTCAACCATATACGCATCAGCAACCACAGCTAAGGAAGTCACTGAAACCATTAACAAAGAGTTGCAGTCTGTTTTGTGATGGGTGGCCAATAAACTGGCCCTGAATATCTCTACAACTAAGGGCATTGTATTTGGTACAAATCATTCCTTAACTATTCTGAATCTGGTAATGAATGGTGTGGCTGTTGAACAAGTTGAGGAGACTAAGAGACTGACTGCATCACTTGTTATTTTTACAAGACACAATGTGTTAAAAATTCCAAATTGTTTGCACAGTCAACTCACACACAGCTCTGACACACATACTTATCCCACCAGACATGCCACCAGGGATCTTTTCACAGTCCCCAAATCCAGAACAAATTCAAGAAAGCGTACAGTATTATATAGAGCACTAATAGCATGGAACTTCCTTCCATCTCATATTTCTAAAATAAACAGCAAACCTGGTTTCAAAAAACAGATAAAGCAAGACCTCGCGTCACAATGCCTCTCCCCTATTTGAGATAGATAGTTTGTGTGTATGCATTGATATGTAGGCTATGTGTACCTTTAAAAAAATATATGTAGTTCTGTCTTTGAGCTGTTCTTGTCTATTGGTGTTCTGTATTATGTCATTCGGTATTGTTTCAAGTTTTGTAAAAATCCAAATACCAAATAGATGCCCTGTAACATATTGTATGCTAAAATGACTGTGGAGTATTTGTCCTGCAGATATTCCTACCTCAGGAGAACTCCCCACAGAGCCCCTTCTCTGGGCAGTCAGTGCGTGATGTAACAAGCAGAGACAAACTATATCAACCAAGGGAAGTAAACAAACAAAACTCTGCTCTGAGGTTACGCCCCATTGTTTTCCTATTGTCATGTTATATAATAATGCCCCAATGGAGGGTCTGCTTGACCTCAACTCACCTGAACAGAACAGAGAGGAACACATACTCTGAAGAGAGAAGAGACTATGCACACTGCTGGCTCAGGTGGAACCACGGTGGAGCATAGTGAAGGGAACAGCCAAGTGGTTTGACTGACTGAAATGGAATGCAACTTTGATCAACTACCACAAGAGCAAAACAAAGTTCTAGAACCGGCCAGGTATTCAAATACCCGAGCCTCAAGATCTGCACTGCAGTACCAATGGTTTCTATCCTTCCCTTCTAATCAGTGATCACCTGTATGATGGACAGAGAAAAGCATATCCACATGATAGAGGCCATGTGGGTTCAGTTGTAGACTCCCTAACCAGCATGGTTCCCATTCACAGCATAATAACACAGTGTGTACCCTTACTGAGCAGTCAGCTCAGAGGAGGACAGAACAGCCAATCTATATCAAACATGACTCACCATGCTAGGGCTCGGACAGGCCGGAACAGATCTGATCAAGCCACATTTACATTTCTAGATTATGCAATAGAGGGGAATGTACACTTCATGGACATGCACATTTCCTAATGTTAACTGTCAACATTGTGACCGCAGTGTGTTTCAAATACTGTAACTTACTTAGGATTCGCCCCAAATGGTAATCTATTCACTAAATATTGAACTACTTTCATAGTGGCCCATAGGGCTCTGGTCAAAAGCAATGCACTATATAGGGAATAGGCACTGGTCAAAAGTAGTACACTATATAGCAGTGTTTCCCAACCCTTGTCCTCCAGTACCCCCAATAGTACACATTTTTATTGTAACGCTGGACAAGCACACCTGAATCAACTTGTAAATTAATCATCAAGCCCTCAATCAGTTGAATGAGGTGTGTTTGTCCAGGGTTACAATGAAAATGTGTACTGTTGGGGGCACTCAAGGACCAGGTTGGGAAACACGTATATACATGAATAGGGTGTTATTTGGAATGCAGACTTAATCACATGGAACTATTCTGCCTACTACACAGTGTGGATAATAGATCCAAATGTGTGCCTCCTACAACATTATAATCCCATCTTTATTCCCATCTTTATTCAACACAAAGGGACTGTATTATCCTTCAATAAACAGAGGCCCAGAAACAACTACCACAAACATCTGCAAGACTGATTCATGATCTCCAACCAAGTGCAAACGGATCTCTGTGTTGAGCATCAAAATGTTATGAGATATTCAATTAATTGTATTCTGCCGGAGGTCATTCAGTGCACTTCCCTACAAGGTCATATGGAATAAGGCTAAGAGGTCTCAGCGGCTTTTTTCTTTTAAATGTTACCACAAACTGTGGCTAATAGATGCTTCATCTAAATAAAGAAACACATATTTATGAGTTGGGGTTAGGATAGGGTTAGGTTAAGGTTAGGTTAGGGTTAGGTTAGGGTTAGGTTAAGGTTAGGTTAGGTTAGGGTTAGGATAGTATAGGATAGGATAGGATAGGATAGACTAGTTTAAAAATATATATATTTCACCTTTATTTAACCAGGTAGGTCAGTTGAGAACAAGATCTCATCAACAAGTGGGACCTGGCCGAGATAAATCAAAGCAGTGTGACAAAAACAACAACACAGAGTTACACATAAACAAACGTACAGTCAATAACACAACAGAAAAATATATGTACAGTGTGTGTAAATGTAGAATAGTAGGGAGGTAAGGCAATAAATAGACCATAGAGGTGAAATAATTACAAGTTAGCATTAACACTGGAGTGATAGAGGTGCAGATGTTGATGTGCAAGTAGAGATACTGGGGTGTGTTCATCAATGTGTGTCAATCAATGTGTTCATCAATGAGGCAGTCTTTGGTTTGATGTTTAGTCTTGTGTTTTCTCTATTGCAGTAGCTCTGTTGTGGGGCACAGAGGATTTGTTTTGGGCAATTCAGGACAGTCAGAGTGAGAGAGCATCATGTTACCAGGAAAACATTCCCAATATGAAGAGTGAATCATTTTGTCCCAGAGCTAGCTAATGTTTTTCAGAGCAACGTGCTGCAACCCTATCTAAACATAGAACATGTCAACAGTTAATACGCAAAGTTTCTAAAGTTTAAGAAAACAATGAGTTTTGTATTTGTTATACAGAGAGAACAGGGAGGGAAAGAGGGGATGCCCAAACCAGAGAATACCATACAGCACACTCAAGACAACAACGAGAAAGACAACACTCGGATCCTTTGTAGCTTCATTACAGGAGAAAATGACAAGAGTTCCAGTTCAAAGGAAAGGGAAGTGGAGCCCCAGCTTGGTTTCTCCTGTCCCTTAGAGGGTTTCCACAGAAATCCAATTAAAATATTACCTTTTTGTCTATCAAATAAAATTTGATTTGTCACATGCGCTGAATTTGTCACATTGCCTTACAAGCCTTTAACCAACAATGCAGTTCAGTAAATAGAGTTCAGCAAATATTTACTAAATAAACTAAAGTGAAAAAATAAAAAATAAAAATGTAATCAAAAAAGTAACACAATAAAATTACATAACAATAACAAGGCTTTATATGGGGGGTCAACGTAAATAGTCTGGGTGGCCATTTGATTAAGCAGTCTTATGGCAAGAAGCTGTTAAGGAGCCTTTTGGTCCTAGACTTGGCACTCCGGTACCGCTTGCCTTGCGGTAGCAGAGAGAACAGTCCATGACTTGGGTGACTGAAGTCTTTGAAAATTCTTTAGGCCTTCTTCTGACACTGCCTAGTATATAGGTCCTGGATGGCAGGAAGCTTGGCCCCAGTGATGTACAGGGCCATATGCACTACCCTCTGTAGCGCTTTACGGTCAGATGCCGAGCAGTTGCTATACCAGGCGGTGATGCAACCGGTCAGGATGCTCTTAATGGTGCAGCTGTAGAACTTTTTGAGGATCTGGGGACCCATGCCAAGTATTTTCAGTCTCCTGAAGTCTCCTGAAGTGTTGTGGTGCCCTCTTCACAACTGCCTTGGTGTATATGGACCATGATCGTTTGTTGGTGATGTGGACACCAACGAACTTGAAACTCTTGACCCGCTCAACATCAGCCCCGCCAATGTTAATGGGGTCCTGTTCAGCCTTCCTTTTCTTATAGTCCATGATCAGATCCTTTGTCTTGCTCACATTGAGGGAAAGTTTGTTGTCCTGGCACCACACTGCTAGGGCTCTGACCTCCTCCCTATAGGTTGTCTCGTCGATGTCGGTGATCAGGCCTACCACTGCTGTGTCATCGGCAAATTTAATGATGGTGTTGAAGTCGTGCTTGGCCACACAGTCATGGGTGAACAGGGAGTACAGGAGGGGACTAAGCATGCACCCCTGAGGGGCCCGTGTGTTGAGGATCAGCATGGCAGGTGTGTTGTTGCCTGCCCTCACCACCTGTGGGTGGCCCCTCAGGAAGTCCAGTATCCAATTGCAGAGGGAGGTGTTTAGTCCCCTCCTGTATGCGGATTGGAGTGGGTCTAGGGTTTCCGGCATGATGGGGATGATGTGAGTCGTGACCAGCCTTTCAAAGCACTTTATAGTTACCAACATGAGTGCTACGGGCGGTAATCATTTCGGCAGGTTAGCTTTGCTTTGTTGGGCACAGGGACTATGGTGGTCTGTTTGAAACATGTAGGTATTAAAGACTTGGTCAGGGGGAGGTTGAAAATGTCAGTGAAGACACTTGCCAGTTGGTCTGTGCATGATTTGAGTACACGTCCTGGTAATCCGTCTAGCCCCGCGGCCTTGTGAATGTTGACCTGTTTAAAGGTCTTGCTCACATCGGCTACGGAGAGCTTGATCACACAGTTGTCTGGAACAGCTGGTGCTCTCATGAATGTTTCAGTGTTGCTTGCCTCGAAGCGAGCATAAAAGGCCTTTAGCTTGTCTGGTAGGCTCGCGTCACTGGGAAGCTCGTTGCTGGGTTTCCCTTTGTAATCCGTAATATTTTTCAAACCCAGACACATCCGACGAGTGTCAGAGCCGGTGTAGTAGGATTCAATCTTAGTCCTGTATTGATGCTTTCCCTGTTTGATGGTTCATCAGAGGGCGTAGCAAGATTTCTTATAAGCGTCCAGATTAGTGTTTCGCTCCTTGAAAGCGGCAGCTCTAGCCATAGTGCGGTGCGAATGTTGCTTGTAATCCATGGCTTCTGGTTGGGATATGTGCGTATGGTCACTGTGGGGGGGACGCCATCGATGCACTTATTGATGATGCCGGTGACTGAGGTGGTAAACTCCTCAATGCCATTGGATGAAGGTTAAGGTTAGGTTAAAGTTAGGCATACATTTAGCAGTGTGATTAAGGTTAGAGTTAAATGTAAGATTAGGGTGAGATTTAAAATCACATTTTAGGAAAATAAAATGAAGAAATGGGCAGGGTTTATGACTTTGAGGCTGTAGTAACTAGAGACAACCCCCTCAGAGGTCATTCTTCCTGCATGACATCACTGCGGCCCCTCATACACTGTCATCTCTCACAGCTGCTGAACCACAGACAAGTATCATACACGGTTTATTACTATATCTGTCATACATTAGAAGTGTAATCAATATACTATTCCTGTTCATCTCTAGCCTGGTCCCAGATCAGTTTGTGTTCCTTTAACCAACTGACTATTGTCCCATATATCAATTACAACCGGAATCAGCAAAGCATATCATCCCAGTGTATTTCTACATATGTAAACAATTAGCGGTGCAATGAATAGCATCCCTGTTGCTTTATTGTAATACTCTGTAAGAAGTTGCTGTCCGCCTTGATAGTGTCCATCTGTGCTGAAGTTCACAATGTGTTTAGGAGTGTTTCCTCAGTACATAATAGGTATTTGAAGTTGTGTGCATTTCCCCTGCAGCTGGCCTGCTGTGTGCTGGATGCGTGTGTCTGTGGATCTCGTTATGTGTCTTCATGGGATAGTTTCAACTTTAGGGGGAGGGCTTGTCAACAACAGCCTTTAACGGATAACAAAGATGTCCCCATGAAGCATCAGAAGTTACATCTGTATGCTAATCTCCAACAGGGAAGCTATATCCTTCAGGATGGGACTCAACCTACAAAGGGTTATGTATGGATTAGATCATCCTCAGAAACAACTACCTTTAGCGTCAACCAGTGCTGGCGATAGTAACATAACAGGAAGTCAAGAACCAATGTTTAGCGATTAGTTCCTTCCGTCATAGCTGTAGCTAAGTACACCCTCTGCCCTTTACCTCTGAGCTCCAGTGTTGTTAATCCTCTTAGTGGATCTGTTTAAAGTAACATAGTCCAGTTAATAGACTAATAAAACATCTGCTGAGAAAGGCTACACTGAGAGAGGTTAATACTATGTAAATATATATATATATATCATTTAATACCTTAAATGTATTTCTTAAATCACAGTATTGATTTTGTGGTCTCAAACAAGTGAGTGTCTTAATCAATATTAAGGGCGAAATGTTGTTATTGACAATGAAATAGGTGGGCATGTTGTTCCCTTGTCAATTCATTGATACATTTACTATCTATATAGCATTAAAAATAGTTTTCCAGATTGTATTTTGGCAATTATTTTTCACATTGTGAATATTGGGTCGCAACTGAGACAACCTGGTTCAATTTGGGTCCCGAGACAAAACCAGTTGAGAACTACTGTCTTACAGTATACACACTTCATACAGTAAACATACTTCCTACAGTACACACACTTCCTCCAGTAAACATACTTCCTACAGTATACACACTTCCTACAGTAAACATACTTCCTACAGTACACACACTTCCTCCAGTAAACTGACTTCCTACAGTATACACACTTCCTCCAGTAAACTGACTTCCTACAGTATACACACTTCCTACTGTATACACACTTACTACATTATACACACTTCCTACATTATACACACTTCCTACAGTAAACATACTTCCTACAGTACACACACTTCCTCCAGTAAACTGACTTCCTACAGTATACACACTTCCTCCAGTAAACTGACTTCCTACAGTATACACACTTCCTACTGTATACACACTTACTACATTATACACACTTCCTACATTATACACACTTCCTACAGTAAACATACTTCCTACAGTACACACACTTCATCCAGTAAACTGACTTCCTACAGTATACACACTTCCTCCAGTAAACTGACTTCCTACAGTATACACACTTCCTACTGTATACACACTTACTACATTATACACACTTCTTACATTATACACACTTCCTACAGTAAACATACTTCCTACAGTACACACACTTCCTCCAGTAAACTGACTTCCTACTGTATACACACTTCCTCCAGTAAACTGACTTCCTACAGTATACACACTTCCTCCAATAAACTGACTTCCTACAGTATACACACTTCCTACAGTAAACACACTTCCTCCAGTAAACTGACTTCCTACAGTATACACACTTCCTACTGTATACACACTTCCTACATTATACACACTTCCTACATTATACACACTTCCTATAGTATACGCACTCCTATTCCACTTGGGTTCAACAGAATTTCATTGAAATGGCGTGGAAGCAACGTTGATTCAACCAGTGTGTATGTGCCCAGTGGGAAGTCTTTGAGTCAATACAGACATTCATTCATGTAGGCTATCTGGCTTGCTCTGCTGTGAGGGCATTATGTCTTATCATGTATTATAGATACTGCCTGTGCGTCATAGCCTGTGATAACCAGTGTAAAACAGGGGAGAAAGGACATCCCTATTCAGGGGAAATAGGTGATATGTGCGGTAGTGTTGGTCATGTGAGTTGGTCGTCTCCGGTGAGACAATAGACTCTGTGTGCTCTCACCTGCCTGTGTGTGTAATCTGAGTGGGTTCTAGAAGGCTGGGGGACATTTGCATGCTAGTACCATACAAGGCTGCCTGTGTTCCACACAACAATGGGGCGGCAGGTAGCATAGCGGTTAGAGCATTGAGCCAGTAAACGAATCCCCAAGCCAACTAGGTGAAAGATCTGAGCATGGCACTTCACCCTAATTGCTCCAGGGTCACCATCAATAATAGCTGATCCCTGGCCATGACCCCACTCTCCAAGGGTGTCTAAGGGGAAGTGGGATATGAAAAAAAAACACATTTCCATTGAATACAACACACTTGTGCAGGTTACACGTGTGAAACATGACAAATATAAGCACCCCATTTTTGACCTTGAGAGGGTACGACAGGTGAATATTACAAATTATACCTAGCAGGATTGATTCATTCCATGGTCAATGCCATTAAACCTGGACTCGGTAGACCCAAGGACAACAGGGCATGAACAATGATAAAAACAATATACAGTACATTCAATCGTACCTTCTCCACAGTGCAATCCGGTTTCTGAGCCGGTCACGGGTGCAGCTCAGCCACACTAAAGGTACTAAACGATATCGTAACCTCCATCGATAAAAGACAGTACTGTGCAGCCGTCTTCATCGACCTGGCCAAGGCTTTCGACTCTGTCAATCACCTTATTCTTATCGGCAGACTCAATAGCCTTGGTTTCTCTAATGACTGCCTCGCCTGGTTCACCAACTACTTTGCAGACAGAGTTCAGTGTGTCAAATCGGAGAGCCTGTTGTCCGGACCTCTGGCAGTCACTGTGGGGGTACCACAGGGTTCAATTCTCGGGCCAACTCTTTTCACTGTATATAGCAATGATGTTGCTCTTGCTGCGGGTGATTCCCTGATCCACCTCTACGTAGACAACACCATTCTGTATACTTCTGGCCCCTCCTTGGACATTGTGCTAACTAACCTCCAAACGAGCTTCAATGCCATACAACACTCCTTCCGTGGCCTCCAACTACTCTTAAATGCTAGTAAAACCAAATGCATGCTTTTCAACCGTTCGCTGCCCCCACCTGCCAGCCCGACTAGCATCACCACCCTGGACGGTTCTGACCTAGAATATGTGGACAACTATAAATACCTAGGTGTCTGGTTAGACTGTTATCTCTCCTTCCAGACTCATATTAAACATCTCCAATACAAAATAAATTCTAGAATCGGCTTTCTATTTCGCAACAAAGCCTCCTTCACTCACGCCGCCAAACTTACCCTAGTAAAACTGACTATCCTACCGATCCTCGACTTCGGCGATGTAATTTACAAAATAGCCTCCAACACTCTACTCAGCAAACTGGATGCAGTCTATCATAGGAGCCATCCGTTTTATTACCAAATCACCTTATACCACCCACCACTGCGACCTGTATGCTCTAGTCAGCTGGCTCTCGCTACATATTTGTCGCCAGACCCACTGGCTCTAGGTCATCTACAAGTCTGTGCTAGGTAAAGCTCCGCCTTATCTCAGCTCTCTGGTCACAATAACAACACCCACCCGTAGCACACGTTCCAGCAGGTATATCTCACTGATCATCCCCAAAGCCAACACCTCATTTGGCCACCTTTCCTTCCAGTTCTCTGCTGCCAGTGACAGGAACAAATTGCAAAAATTGCTGAAGCTGGAGACTTATATTTTCCTCACCAAATTGAAACATCAGCTATCTGAGCAGCTAACTGATCGCTGCAGCTGTACACAGTCCATCTGTAAATTGCCCACCCAATCTACTTACCTCATCCCCATACTGTTTTTATTTATTTTTCGGTTATTTTGCATACTAGTATCTCTACTTGCACATCATCATCTGCTCATTTATCACTCCAGTGTTAATCTGCTAAATTGTAATTCTTCGCTACAATGGCCAATTTATTGCCTACCTCCTCATGCTTTTGCACACAGAGAGGACGGAGAGAGGGAAAGGGGGACAGAGAGGTCAGAGGGGGATGGAGGGAACAGAGAGTGATAGAGGGGACAGAGAGGGATGGAGAGGACAGCGAGGACAGAGAGGGAAAGGGGGGGGCAGAGAGGACAGAGAGGGATGGAGAGAACAGAGAGTGATAGAGGGGACAGAGAGGGATAGAGGGGACAGAGAGGACAGAGAGGGAAAGGGGGACAGAGAGGACAGAGAGGGAAAGAGGTGACCCAGAAGGACAGAGAGGGCAGAGAAGTCAGAGAGGGAAAGGGGGGACAGAGAGGACAGAGAGGGAAAGAGGTGACCCAGAAGGACAGAGAGGGCAGAGAAGTCAGAGAGGGAAAGGGGGGACAGAGAGGACAGAGAGGGAAAGAGGTGACCCAGAAGGACAGAGAGGGCAGAGAAGTCAGAGAGGGAAAGGGGGGACAGAGAGGACAGAGAGGGAAAGAGGTGACCCAGAAGGACAGAGAGGGCAGAGAAGTCAGAGAGGGAAAGGGGGGACAGAGAGGACAGAGAGGGAAAGGGGGGACAGAGAGGACAGAGAGGGAAAGGGGGGACAGAGAGGACAGAGAGGGAAAGGGGGGAGGACAGAGAGAGGACAGAGAGGGAAAGGGGGGACAGAGAGGACAGAGAGGGCAAAGAAGTCAGAGAGGGATGGAGGGGACAGAAAGAAACAAAGAGGGGAGAGAACCAGAGATTTTCAGACCTTCATATGGGTTGTGTAGTCATATTTTCACAGCTATGGGTCTTTGACAGTTGATATATTATTTTATCTGCTGGATGTGGCACCTAACCCTGTCTCTGTGACAATGACAGATCTATATTATATATATATTTTTAACACAAAAATAGAGAAGTATAGAAAGAAAGGTACAGGATTACGGCTGAATGAAACATGGAATCATTCCATCACTGAAGTGACTAGACACTAGGAAACAACTCCACGGCATCTACAGTATAGATTGACTTTTAATATTGCCAATTCATACAAAGTCTCTTTCTACTTGTTGTGGAGAATATGACCTGTAAAGCACACTATGTTTTTCCATGTTAATACACTGTTCTCACCAACACTAAAAGCAATGCAAGGCAAGCAAGACAATCGAGGCAATAATTACTATGTAAGCATACTTATTCAACAAGTACCCATGGAATTCCAGGGAGTAATTCCAGAATATAGCTGCTGAGCTGTTTCTCCATGCGATGAAAGTAGGGTCAATACTCTGCTCCACAGGTATGGAGCGATTTCAGTGCCAACAGAAATTGTGTTTTATCTCTATTTCTGACTTGTGTAACTCTTCTACTTGGCTGGTTACTGTTTGTAATGATCTGCTGGGCTATGTTCTCAAATAATCGTAGGGTATGCTTTCACCGTAAAGCATTTTTTTAAATCTGACACAGTGGTTGGATTCACAAGAAGTTAATCTTTAAACCTATGTAAAATAGTTGTATCTTTTCTGAATTATTATAATGAGTATTTCTGTATTTGAATTTGTCACTCTGCAATTTCACTGGATGTTGGCCAGGTGGGACGCTAGCGTCGCACATACCCTAGAGAGGTTAATGG
The DNA here is from genome assembly GCF_021184085.1 of Oncorhynchus gorbuscha. Taxonomy (NCBI): domain Eukaryota; kingdom Metazoa; phylum Chordata; class Actinopteri; order Salmoniformes; family Salmonidae; genus Oncorhynchus; species Oncorhynchus gorbuscha. The sequence continues at coordinate 64,279,046 of NC_060176.1, read as the reverse complement.
AAGCCTCTAACATAATCTAGGTAGAATCAGGAATTCACCTGGGTAGCTGTCTAGGCCCCTTACTTTTTTCAATCTTTACTAATGACATGCCACTGGCTTTGCGTAAAGTTGAGGTGACTAAAATGTCATGGTCAAAATATGTTGATACAACAGTAGCTAAGATGGGAAGAAGTCTGTCCATAATAAAGCACTGTGTTCTAGTAGTTTAAACAGACACCTCAGTGCATTCAGCATGTCAACACTTCTTACGAAAACAAGTAGTGATGAATTCAATCTATCCTTCACTTTGAGCCATGAGTGATTTACATGCATATTATTAATGTTAGCTCTCCATGTACATTTAAGAGCCAGCCGTGCTGCCCTGTTCTATGCCAATTGTAATTTTCCGAGGTCCCTCTTTGTGGCACCTGACAGCACGACTGAACAGTAGTCCAGTTGTGACAAAACTAGGGCTTGTAGGATCTGCCTTGTTGATAGTACTTAATAGTTAACGAGGCAGGTCCTGCGCTAAAACTCAGGCCGTGTTAGAAGGGAGTGTCACAAAACCACAATTTGGCACGCATAAGAATACAGTTCAAAGAATATAGCACCCAATTTAATGAGAGTGCAACAGAAGTGGTTTGGTGATCCTTTCATGTGATGAGCAACCTTGCCTGAGACCTGGAGACGTGCTAGTTTGAGTGATGGGGGTTCTAACATAGGCCTTCTGTGCACCAGACAATGCAACTTTTCAGGTCTCAGACGAGTTACTCATCACATGAGCATGGTCACCCTTTTGGCCTCCTTGAAGAGATCAATCCAAGTCACAGGACCAATGACTAGGCTTCAGCTCAACAGGCTAACATAGCCTTAACCCAGTCAGACACATATAATGACTAACCTTGCCAGAGACTTGAAATGAACACGTCTATGTGCACGTGCGTATGTCCGTGTGGAAAGGACATATAGAATGCAGGTACTCTAGGGAAGGAAGAAGTGCAGTGCGACTTCACATTGACCAAGCTCATCAGCAAACTAATCATTGCATCGAATTGCATTGACAGAGTAGCTGAAGGTCTCCCTCTCAAAATATCCTGATGTGACTTTCAGGCTGCAGGATGTCAAACGCTATTAAAAAGTGTGTTGCAGTTATACTTTTATCCAGACGAACAGAAACGGACAGAGTTCTGTTTTGAATCATAACACTTTCCTCTTTTCCCGAGCTGGAATTTCTTTAACGCAGACATCACCACCATGTTGTGGATAATACATGAATAATATGCAGACTTATATGCACTTCTGCCTCCAAAACACACGTGATCGTCCTCCTAAAGCATTCCAACCCATCGTCCTTTTAAGAAAGGCCTTCTTTAATTGCGAAAGGGGCGACCTTCAGGCTGAGGAGTGAGTTTCACAGATCCCCATCTGCTACACTAATACAAGTCTTCAAGATCCAGGAAGGTTATTTATCAAATTAATGTGGTTTGGTGATCCATGCTTATGCGATGAGAACCTTGCCTGAGACCTGAAGACGTGTTAGTTTGACATGTTTTAGTTTGTGTTAGACGTGTTAGTTTCAAGTCTCTGGCAAGGGTAGTCATTATAAGGTTAACATGACTGGGTTAATCAGGGGGAAGCTGTACTCGTTAAGCAAGCAACGTGTCATCCCTTACATGAACTTCCTGAACTTATCTATATAGGTTGGTTTTAGCTAAGTGGGCTAACACAACAGGGTGATATGGGCAAAAATCCATATTGCGATAAATTGCCTGAATTGATGTGATAACGATAAATAGAACGATAAGTTTATAACATTAATGTGCACCACAGTTTTTGGTATTATCCTTTAAATTACCATTACTAGTTTGATGGTTGCAGCCATCAATTATCCCATTAACAGTCAGCCATATTAGCAAAATTATTTAATTTCAAACTTTTCTCTTGTATAGGCTACTTATTGTATATGAACGATATTAGCAGAATGCCTGCTATAAGTATGGTCGGTATCGGTCGTTTTCGGTCTATCGTCCCAGCTCTACTACCACAATCTTGTGACATGCGGGAGATCTGGTTCGAACCCAGTCAGTCACAAGAGCAAGATTAAACAGGAAGTGGAACGGCTATCCTTAGAAGGGCTATGACAGGGCTATTCAACTATATTTTTATGTGGGCCAAATTGGCATGCTTCTCAGCCGAAACAGTTTGGTAGAGTTTGTGCATATATTATGATGACATTTTGTGATGTTTTTGTTCGTTTTGGACGTCGGTGAGGGTTTTTCTGGGTGGTTGGGCACATACATTTTTTTCTGGAGGCAAGCCAAAGTTCGGAACCAAAGTCTACGCCCCTTCGTCGGTGATTGGTCAACAGTAGGAATTTGTATTTTTTTGTCATTCAATGAAAGACGACTCGTTTCCATGCAATTTAGTTTCTTAAAAAATATTGCACGAAACATCTTAGTTAGATGTAAAATTACGCAAATTCCTGAAAGCTAAGACTCCATGCAAGCACACTCGTTTGGTTTGGCTAGCCAAGTTCGGCTAGGTGCCAGCCGGACTGAAGCATGCTGATGCCTTAACGCAGCCTCTGATCATCATAGAGGGAACCAGAATCTGAAAGCATCTGAGAGTTTTAATATATGAAACTTTGATTAACTTGAAATTACAGTTTGAAAACTTGACAAACAGAAAATGAATGCAATATCTCCAATATTGAAACTGAATATATAAATATTCAATTGGAATATTAAATTAAATAGAAATGTTACTTTTAAGCTGAATGCAATATTCAATCAATTCAATTTCAAATCATGAATTCAATTATTCAATTTGTACATAAAAAAATCTAAAATATTACATTCAAATTCAAAATCCCAATACAAATTCAAAATTACGTCATTCAAATACAATTTATGTCTGCACTGAAATCACTCCATACACATGGCTCAGTTTAATAAGGGTAACTCTCTCTCTCTCTCTCTCTCTCTCTCTCTCTCTCACACACACACACACACACACACACACACACACACACACACACACACACACACACACACACACACACACACACACACACACACACACACACACACACACACACACACACACACACACACACACACACACACACACACACACACACATTTATATATATATATACACACACACACACACACACACTGAGGAGAAATGATAAAACACTAGCTCTTTCCTAAAACGCTGCTGTATAAGTGACCTAAAGTGTTTATTCCTACACAGGAATAAACACCAAAGTCATTATTAGACCGTAAGCTGTATTTATGTATTACTAACAACATGGTGGTGATGTTTGCGTTAAATAAATTCCAGCTCTGGAAAATATCAAAGTGTTTTAAATCAAAACAGAACTCTGTCCATTTCTGTTCGTCTGGATAAAAGTATAACTGCAACACACTTTTTGATAGTGTTTGCCATCCTGCAGCCTGAAAGTCACATCAGGAGATTTTGGGAGGGAGACCTTCAGCTACTCTGTCAATGCAATTCGATGCAGTGATTAGTTTGCTGATGAGCTTGGTCAATGTGAAGTCGCACTGCACCTCTTCCTTCCCTAGAGTACCTGCATTCTATATGTCCTTTCCACACGGACGAATGCACATGCACACACACACACACAAACATACACACAACCTCACACACAAGAACACAATCACAGATGACACATCAATATTGATAGGAATTGCACATGATTACGTAGTTTCCAAATCACTAGTTGTCCCTCTCACAGCATGGGCAGCATGCATCTATACATCACTTTGGGAACAAGGAAGAGGAAAGAGAAAAGGCAAAACAGCAACATACTTTTTTACCTTTGGAGAGGAAGAGAGAGGGAGTGATAGAGCAAGTCACTCTGCAGCTGGCTGCATCACGATGTATTTTCCTCACTGTGAAATTGGCAATCTAAAAAACCCAAAACAAACAGAAAAGTGTCCACTCTGTGCCTCTGTTCTCCTGAGCAGTTGTTCGTTAACCAGAGCAGTCCCACACTGCTTATGCTGCCTGGAACAAGGATGGAACTCAACTCAGAGAGTTCTCAGACTCTCAGCCAATGAGCTGAGAATGTAGCCGCCTCTCAGCCAATCCCACGGCTCCTCCACTTCACTACGCTCCAGTCCCTAACCCCTCCTCCCCTTTGAAGTTCCCAGCAGGGAAGGAACAGAGAATGAGTGAAGACAGGGAAGGAACAGAGAATGAGAGAAGAGGAGGATGTTACAGTGAAAGAGAGTAGTGTCGGACAGGGGAGGGAAGAGAGTGGGATAGAAGTGTAAAATGAGAAGAGAATTAAAAGTATTTATGAAAATGAGAGGATAGCAGGAGTGGAGAGGAGAGAGAGGAGAGGAGGAGAGGAGAGGAGAGGAGAGGAGAGGAGAGGAGAAAGGGAGGAGAGGAAAGGGGGATGAGAGTAGAGGAGAGAGAGGGGTAGAGGAGAGGGGAAGGAGAGGAGAGGAGAAGGAGAGAGGGGAGGGGAGGAGAGGAGAGAAGAGGGGGAGGAGAGTAGAGATGACGGAGAAGGGAGGAGAGAGGGAGGTGAGAAGAGAAGAGGGGAGGGGAGGAAAGGCGAGGGGAGAGAAGAGGGAGAGGAGAGGAGAGGAGAGGAGAGGAGATGAGAGGAGAGGAGGGTTAGGGGATATCGCACTGTATGACACACATTCTCAGTCAAAAAAAATTTGATTAATCTGCTTTGCTGTACCACATACTCATTCACTAGCTACAGCTGTAGCACTACCAGTAATACTATATAACATTACAGAGATGGCTGCAGGGTGGAGAAAAGTAAAGCCTGTTGGGGCACTCAAATATTTATTGTATGTACTGTAGTTATAGCTTATAATTTATAGCTACAGTGCTAGTTACAGAGGTTCACTTTTTTGATTCTATAGGTTTAGTAAATCAGATGATCAATCATCCTTATATTTGACTTTATTAAGCTTTGCACGTTTGACCACAAGGGTTTATGGGTATCACATGCTTCATGGATCAGAAGACATACAGGAAGAGTGAACAGTGTACATATTATCTTAGGTTGTCTGTTTACTTTAGTAACACTGAGTTGAACTCTGCTGCATCCCTGATAAACACACACACACACACACACTCGGCAAGACAACTGACTCTCCAATTCAATTTGTCAGGACCCGGTTACGAACCCGGAGTGAGAAACAGTCACTAAACCAACTGAGCCACGAATAGTCAGCAGAACCCAGAAGATGAGGCAGACACAGCAGTACTTGAGACGGTGTATTTAATGAAGTAAAAAGTGAAGTTCTTCAGGAAAACATGTAACTCCACAACCTCAAAAGGAATTCCACAAGAACAAAGGTAATCCTCCAAGACAAAAAGGTAAATCCACAAGGTAGAAGGTATAGCACAAAAAAACTCAAAAGATACTCAAAAACAAAAAAACAAGAACAAAAAACAGAATTCCACAAGAGAGTCCACCGGGATCAACAAGAGATTCACAGAGTACTAGGGCTGGGTGCTAACATACAAACACAGAGCAAAGAACTGAGTAAAACAAAGGGTTTAAATACAATCAGGGGAAATGAGGCACAGGTGCAAATAATAATGGGGATCAAGGGAAAACAAAAGGTCAAAAGGCACAATGGGGGCATCTAGTGACCAAAAACCGGAACAACCCTGGCCAAATCCTGACACTATTGCTGTATCTTCAGTTGCTCTCATGAATTCAGACCGTCCACACAGCACAGACATGAACTAAATGACAAGCTCATGCTGATTGTTCATTCTCATTATTATACAATAAGATAAAGGCAGGAATGGAATCATCAGCTTGTTCTGGGGAGACAGCACAGAGTTGCTTCATTTGGGTAATGCTAAGTCATTGCCTGTCATCGTCACTTAGTGTCTCGGTGTCCAAACACACACACACCCTCTCCTTCCCCCGAGAGGGACTGGGGCAGTAATGTTCAGTCAAGAGGAACAGTGACCCCACATGTGATGGGAGTCCAACCCAGCAGCAGCCACAGAGTAACAGGAGGAAGGAGTGACAAGTTGATTGCTTTCTTAAACTTTTTCAGCTCGAGACTCGAATGAGAAATGCACCGTCCTCCTGTGAACCAAATTGTACTCAAACGACCCAAATGAAGAAGAAATAGCGTGTGATTTTCGATGTATTATAATAACTCTCAACCAACCTCTCACAGGCCCACTTTGGGTCCTGACCCATAGTTTAAGAAACATTACTAAGTGGCAACAATTCATTATTTAAAATGTGAAATCAAAACAAGATGTGAAATGATGGGTTGGACCACACTGAAAAACAGCTGGCTGTGCAGTATTGCTGTTAAACATGGTGCACGACTGTATCACTGATTGTCCTTGTCATACCCTCTCCTGTATGGATGCAATCTCATCATATTAATCATGGTAAAATGCTCAACAACAAAAATGGTAAAATGCTCAACAACAAAAAACAATGATTAGAACAGGGGATATGCCAAGCTGGGAATGTAGTAGTCTCAAACACAAACAAACATCCAGAGATGAGAATAGATTATAAGATGTCACACTTTAAACACTTTAAACATTGTCCGTTTTGAGACATAATGTTCCAAGTGGTTGCAATCCCCTAGGGTTTCATAGTGCACAAACACAACCACAAACAAAATGCTATCTGAAATCACATCACACATTATGCTAGCTCTGGTACATCTCACACACAAATATTGACTTGTGTTTATTCTTAAACAGTAGTCAGGGCCAGTGTATATCAGCCATTTTCCACACTCCATAATATACTGGGTACAGCCAGTGCTGAAAATGCTGGGTTGTGTCTGTTGGTGTATGAGTCAGACCCAGGGCCACTGCTGCACACTCTTAGAAAAAAAGGTGCTATCTAAAACCTAAATGGGTTCTTTGGCTGTCTCCATAGGAGAACCATTTGAATAACCCTTTTTGGTTCCATGTAGATCCCTTTCCACAGAGAGTTCTACATTGAACCAAAAATGTTTCTACCTGGCACCGAAAACGGTTATCCTATGGCAGGTATTCCCAAACTGGGGTACGCGCAATGCCATCGGAGGTATGCCAAATAAAAATGTGATTCACATTTAAAAACATTCCATTTATATTTTCCAACGGGCCTATACATTTTGTTGAGTTTTTTTTCTCGCCTGAGTAGCCTCGTTTTACTGCCAAAAATAAAATGAAACCATCTAGTGTTCAGCGAAATAACCTCACAATGTCATATACAGGTAGCCTAGTCAAAAATTAACATCCAATCACATCTCTCGCGGGAATTCCACTAACGGTCCGTATGTAGCCAAACGTAGCTGCTGCTCATGTTGGTATCTGTACTGATGGCACAAAAGCCATGACAGGAAGACATAGTGGAGTGGTAACACGCGTGCAAGCAGATGCTCCCAATGTCACTTGGGTACACTGCAGCATCCACCAAGAGGCTCTTGCTGCCAAAGGAATTCCTGACAGCTTGAAAGACGTTTTGGACACAACAGTGAAAATGGTTAACTTTCTTAAAGCAAGGCTCTGAACTCTCATGTGTTTTCTGCGCTATGAGCAGCGACCATGTAATACTTTTACAACATACAGAAGTGCGCTGGTTATCAAGGGGGAAAGTATTGACACGTTTTTTTCAATTGAGAGATGAGCTTAAAGTTTTCTTTACTGACCATAGTTTTCACTTGTCTGACCGCTTACATGATGACGAGTTTCTCACACGACTGGCCTATCTGGGTGATGTTGTTTCTCGCCTGAATGATCTGAATCTAGGATTACAGGTACTCTTTGCAACTATATTCAATTGAGGCTATGATTAAGAAGTTGGAGCTTTTCTCTGTCTGCATTAACAAGGACAACACACAGGTCTTTCCATCAATATATCATTTTTTGTGTGCAAATGAACTCAAGCTTATGGACAATGTCAAATGTGACATAGTGAAGCACCTGAGTGAGTTGGGGGCACAATTACGCAGGTACTTTCCCGAAACGGATGACAAACAACTGGATTCGTTATCCCTTTCATACCCTCCCTCCAGTACACTTACCGATATCTGAACGAGAGCCTCATCGAAATTACAACAAGTGGTTCTGTGAAAATGTAATTTAATCAGAAGCCACTGACAGATTTCTGGATTTGGCTACGCCTCAGAGTATCCTGCCTTGGAAAATCGAGCTGTGAAGACACTGATGCCCTTTGCAACCACATACAGTACCTACAGTATGTGAGAGTGAATTCTCGGCCCTCACTAGCATAACAACTAAATACAGGCACAGACTGTGTGTGGAAAATGATTTAAGGCTGAGACTCTCTCCAATATAACCCAACATTGCAGAGTTATGTGCATCCTTTCAAGCACACCCTTCTGATTAACCTGTGGTGAGTTATTCACAATTTTCAATGAACAAATAAGGTTTTATATGTAAGGTGGTTAAATAAAGAGCACAATTATTGATTACTATTATATTATTATTTGTTCCCTGGTACTATAAGAGCTCTATGTCACAGCGTGCGCTGACCCTGGTGCTAGAGGTGGTATGCAGCTGGAGGTTGAATGTTTGAAGTGGTACGGGACTATAAAACGTTCGGGAACCACTCTACTCTGGGGACAGTTGAAAAAAATGTTTAGGAGTGTAGGGCATAGCCGCGGAAAGTAGGGGTGCTAAGAGTGTAAGGCATAGCCGCGGAAAGTAGGGGTGCCATGAGTTTGTAGGTCATAGCCGGGGAAAGTAGGGGTGCTAAGAGTGTAGGGCATAGCCGCGGAAAGTAGGGGTGCTAAGAGTGTAGGGCATAGCCGTGGAAAGTAGGGGTGCTAAGAGTGTAGGGCATAGCCGCGGAAAGTAGGGGTGCTAAGAGTGTAGGGCATAGCCGCGGAAAGTAGGGGTGCTAAGAGTGTAGGGCATAGCCGCGGAAAGTAGGGGTGCTAAGAGTGTAGGGCATAGCCGCGGAAAGTAGGGGTGCTAAGAGTGTAGGGCATAGCCGCGGAAAGTAGGGTTGCTAAGAGTGTAGGGCATAGCCACGGAAAGTAGGGGTGCTAAGAGTGTAGGGCATAGCCGCGGAAAGTATGGGTGCTAAGGGTGCTGCAGCACCCCCTCATAAATCTAAGGAAAAAAAGAACAATTATAATAATAATTGTCATAAACTGGCTCGAAGATGTGTAACAAACAAGGAGACAACGTGGAGATAAGGAATAGCAACATATTTATTTAACTAAAGTGAACTAAATATAATTAACGATGGTGTGTGTAGTTTGTAATCAGTAGTGTAAGTGAGTGGTTGCATGCATAAATGTGATAATGAGGGGTGTTGAAAGGTGCCAACGCAAACAACCGCAACATTGCCACAACATTGCCACAACATTGCCAGAACCAAAATTTGTGTCTGCATGGATGAATGGGGAAGAGGTGCATTTATCGATTTATTCGCTGACGACCCTCCCGGCTCCGCCCACTGACAACCTATTAAGGAAAACAAGAGCAAAGAGAAAGAATAATGCAGACAGAGTGGGCGGGTCGTCACATAAAAAAATATGCATATATACAGTACTAGTCAAAAGTTTGGACACACCTACTCATTCAAGGGTTTTTTACTATTTTTACTATTTTCTACATTGTAGAAAAATAGTGAAGAGATCAAAACTATAAAATAACACATATGGAATCATGTAGTAACCAAAAAAGTGTTAAACAAATAAATTCTTCAAAGTAGATTGAAGATTCTTCAAAGTAGCCTGTCACGCCTTGGTCTTAGTATTTTGTGTTTTCGTTAATTATTTGGTCAGGCCAGGGTGTGACATGGGTTTATATTGTTGTGTTTCGTATTGGGGTTTTGTAGGCATTGGGATTGCGGCTGTATAGGGGTATAGCTTAGGTTGGCTGCCTGAGGCGGTTCTCAATCAGAGTCAGGTGATTCTCGTTGTCTCTGATTGGGAACCGTATTTAGGTAGCCTGGGTTTCGCTTTGTATTTCGTGGGTGATTGTTCCTGTCTCTGTGTAGTGTTCACCAGATAGGCTGTAATAGGTTTCACGTTTGTTGTTTTTGTATTTATTAGTTTTTTCATGTATCGTTCCATTTTTCATTCATTAAAGACATGCTGCCACGCACGCTGCATTTCGGTCCGACTTTCTTTCAACAAACGAAGGATGCCGTTACATAGCCACCCTTTGCCTTGATGACAGCTTTGCACACTCTTGGCATTCTCTCAACCAGATTCACCTGGAATGTTTTTCCAACAGTCTTGAAGGAATTCCCACATATGCTGAGCACTTGTTGGTTACTTTTCCTTCACTCTGCGGTCCAACTCATCCAAAACCATCTCAATAGGGTTGAGGTCGGGTGATTGTGGAGGCCAGGTCATCTGATGCAGCACTCCATCACTCTCCTTCTTGGTCAAATAGTCCTTACACAGCCTGGAGGTGTGTTGGGTCATTGTCCTGTTGAAAATAAATGATAGTCCCACTAAACACAAACCAGATGGGATGGCTTATTGCTGCAGAATGTTGTGGTAGCCATGCTGATTAAGTGTGCTTTGAATTCTAAATAAATCATAGACAGTGTCCCCAGCAAAGCACCCCCACTCCATCACACCTCCTCCTCCATGCTTCACGGTGGGAACCACATATGTGCAGATCATCCGTTCATCTACTCTGCATCTCACAAAGACACGACGGTTGGAACAAAAAATCTCAAATTTGGACTCATCAGTCCAAAGGACATTTTCCTCGGTCTAATGTCCATTGCTCGTGTTTCTTGGCCCATGCAAGTCTCTTCTTCTTATTGGTGTCCTTTAGTTGTAGTTTCTTTGCAGCACTTCGACCATGAAGGCCTTATTCAAAGTTGATGTTGAGATGTGTCTGTCACTTGATCTGTGTGATGCATTTATTTGGGCTGCAATCTTGCCATAATATTGACTTGGTCTTTTATCAAATAGGGCTATCTTCTGTATACCAACCCTAATTTGTCACAACACAACTGATTGGCTCAAACGCATTAAGAAGGAAAGAAATTCCACAAATGAACTTTTAACAAGGCACACATGTTAATTGAAATGCATTCCAGGTGACTACCTCATGAAGCTGGTTGAGAGAATGCCAAGAGTATGCAAAGCTGTCATCAAGGCAAATGGTGGCTACTTTGAAGAAGTAGTATATATATATATATAAACAGTGCCACTGTTCACCCCCAGCACATTTGTTATTGTTTTTGTTTTGTTAATGAAACAGAGGAGATGAACATCCATCATCGTGATAAACACATTTGCAATAGATACTGTTTTATCACACAATGCAACGATGTGCAATGATTTACAAGGGGATAAAAGATTGTTCATTGTTTAAAGTAATGCTTTGTTGTTGTAATATCGCAAACGTACATGGAAGACATTCAGCATTACTGAGTTCATGTTTAACCAGTGGTGATGGAAGCAGGGGGCGTGATGTGAGAATGTGTTTTCCCCAGGCTCTGCCTCCCTGATTGGTGATGGTGCCAGTTCCACCATGCATCGTGATATAGCACAATCAAATTACAGTTTGTCACAGTACCTTGTCGCTATGTAATTATCATCTTGTTTTCGCCCCCTCACCTGAAACAAGGCTCCACTTGTGTTCTATTCCTTCTGTCTTCAGTTTCTCTTTGACTTCTCTGAACTTTTCAAAGAAACATATCTGTTTGATCCTTTGTATGAAAGACAGCAAAACAATGATATCACATTCTCAAAATAATAACACTGTCAACTCAGAATAATCCTAACCACTTAATAAATAGTGTCTTTAAATGAGGAGACACTAGTAACAGCATTATGATTGTGTAATAGACTACTGCACAACTGTACAATTGTGTGTATTTTCCATAGAACATTGTGGGCCTTAAAATAAACAGTGAATGACATATGATGTTCCAGGGCAGGCACGTGTGTGTATGTGTGTGTGTGTGTTTTCTCGTGTGTTCTCATGTGTGTGTTCTCGAGCTGAGTTACACAGATTCATAGTGACCTGCCACTTCACACGTTTAGCCTTATCATGGCCTAGTTAGAGCTGCAACCCAGACAGCCCAGGGTTAGAGCTAGGTTGAGGTCTCCAGAGACAGGCTTCGGGGGAGAGGCTGTTGGAGCACATCATGTAACAGGGAAGGGGGACCATCCATGCCCTCTGAGGCTGTTATGGTTGCCTGGTTCCTAGAACAGAAAGCCTCTACCTTGTCTGCCTCTGCTGTATAGAAACCCCAATACCTTGACCCTACTTAAACGGCACTTCCCTTCATCATGATACACAGCACAATCATGAAGGGAATGTAGCAGTCCTAGCAGCAGTGGCAGACAGAGGCAGAGCCCACATTTGGTAGTCTGAGGGGAGATTACTTGAACTGAGATCCCTTAAATTCTCTATATTCCCTCCCTCAAACTAAGGTCTTTAAAACTTAAATAATATATGCCATTTAGCAGACGCTTTTATCCAAAGCGACTTACAGTCATGTGTGCATACATTCTACGTATGGGTGGTCCCGGGGATCGAACCCACTACCCTGGCGTTACAACAAAAATCCAGAGTAATAATACATTCACAGACCAATCCATTTGTTTTTGAATAACATGCAGATATGGTTTTGTCCTTCTACTGTAGTACAGATGATATGCTCAACATCCCAGGGATAGGCCATTATTAGGGCTCCCATTGCAGGCAGTGAGTGTCTGGGTTGGGACATAATTGGCTCTGTGGCTTTTGGTGGTGGCTGTGACACTGTAACCTACTCAGAGATAACATATTGACATCAAAACACTAAGTCAGCATGCTCCTCTCCCTGTGTGTGTGTGTGTGTGTGTGTGTGTGTGTGTGTGTGTGTGTGTGTGTGTGTGCGTGCGTGCGTGCGTGCGTGCGTGCGTGCGTGCGTGCGAGCGTGCGTGCGTGTGTGTGTGACTGTAGGTTTATTTCATTTAAAATATTATGTAAAAGAGACATTTTGTCCTGATGTAAAAATCAGAGATCATGAATTAGTGTTGCACATCTACACAGAGCTTACATATTTTACATGGCCCATTTCAGCAGCTATCTCTGCTATCCCCCACCGCATAGAGAAATTCATTCTCATCTTAATCTGGGTCGTGTTTCTAGCCTGCAGCGGACACACTCTGAACTGTGACAACACATTCAAATAGCAATGTGCCACAAACAATTAGTAAACAACTGTAATACAGAATGACAGATGAGATATTCTGTACTAACCTCTGGTTAACTCTTAAGAGTACAGTTGACTTGATGCAGAGGGCATGTTTGGGACAAGACTTGGAAATATCTATGGTATTTCTTGGTTGATGGGTAAGAAAAGACAATGTGGATGTCACGCCTTTGTCTTAGTATTTTGTGTTTTCTTTAATTATTTGGTCAGGCCAGGGTGTGACATGGGTTTATATATTGTATTTTTCGTATTGGGGTTTGTAGTATTTGGGATTGCGGCTGAGTAGGAGTGTTGTATAGGCTTGGCTGCCTGAGGTGGTTCTCAATCAGAGTCAGGTGATTCTCGTTGTCTCTGATTGGGAACCGTATTTAGGTAGCCTGGGTTTCACTGTGTATTTTGTGGGTGATTGTTCCTGTCTCTGTGTAGTTTCACCAGATAGGCTGTAATTAGATTTCACATTCCGTTTGTTGTTTTGTATTTTGTAATAGTTATTTAATGTATCGTTCCGTTTTCCTTCATTAAAGATCATGAGTAACAACCACTCTGCATTTTGGTCCGACTCTCTTTCGACAAACGAAGAACGACGTTACAGTGGAAATGATATTATGATTGATGGTTCCATAGAGGAATGTTTTCTGTGAAAGTGGCCATAGATATACAGCACTGGGGCTGTCAATGGCCCAGTATATGCCTTAGAATTATATTTATATTCTATATTATATTACGTGGTGTTGAAAAGACAGCACCGACATTCAGCCAGTTCTAAAAATCTCACCGATAAAGACAGATTTTTACCACAATAGGTTATCATCACACTTTGTAAGTAGCCTAGCTGACTAAGAAAGGGAACATGGAGAGAATTTTATCTCATAGGTCTTCACCAGGAAGACTAGCGGGAATCAACTAAACTACTGCACATTGCAACGTAAATAATTTATTTGATTTGATGTGCATATGATATGTATACTCTTCCAGTCTCTTCTCCCAAAAGAAAAGAGCAATGTAAATGTCCATGTAGATATTTCAAGACATGGCATATGAGGATGCAGTGAGACACCCAATGTGTTGGACGATACTTTTCTCGTCAACCCTGTTGAAAAAACATATACAGTGGGGGAAAAAAGTATTTAGTCAGCCACCAATTGTGCAAGTTCTCCCACTTAAAAAGATGAGAGAGGCCTGTAATTTTCATCATAGGTACACTTCAACTATGACAGACAAAATTAGAAAAAAAATCCAGGATTAGGATTAGTAGGATTTTTAATGAATTGATTTGCAAATTATGGTGGAAAATAAGTATTTGGTCAATAACAAAAGTTTATCTCAATACTTTGTTATATATCCTTTGTTGGCAATGACAGAGGTCAAACGTTTTCTGTAGGTCTTCACAAGGTTTTCACACACTGTTGCTGGTATTTTGGTCCATTCCTCCATGCAGCTCTCCTCTAGAGCAGTCATGTTTTGGGTCTGTTGCTGGGCAACACGGACTTTCAACTCCCTCCAAAGATTTTCCATGGGGTTGAGATCTGGAGACTGGCTAGGCCACTCCAGGACCTTGAAATGCTTCTTTCGAAGCCACTCCTTTGTTGCCCGGGCGGTGTACTTGGGATCATTGTCATGCTGAAAGACCCAGCCACGTTTCATCTTCAATGCCCTTGCTGATGGAAGGAGGTTTTCACTCAAAATCTCACGATACATGGCCCCATTCATTCTTTCCTTTACACGGATCAGTCTTCCTGGTCCCTTTGCAGAAAAACAGCCCCAAAGCATGATGTTTCCACCCCCATGCTTCACAGTAGGTATGGTGTTCTTTGGATGCAACTCAGCATTCTTCGTCCTCCAAACACGACGAGTAGAGTTTTTACCAAAAAGTTATATTTTGGTTTCATCTGACCATATGACATTCTCCCAATCTTCTTCTGGATCATCCAAATGCTCTCTAGCAAACTTCAGAAGGGCCTGGACATGTACTGGCTTAAGCAGGGGGACACGTCTGGCACTGCAGGATTTGAGTCCCTGGCGGCGTAGTGTGTTACTGATGGTAGGCTTTGTTACTTTGGTCCCAGCTCTCTGCAGGTCATTCACTAGGTTCCCCCGTGTGGTTCTGGGATTTTTGCTCACCGTTCTTGTGATCATTTTGACCCGACGGGGTGAGATCTTGCGTGGAGCCCCAGATCGAGGGAGATTATCAGTGGTTTTGTATGTCTTCCATTTCCTAATAATTGCTCCCACAGTTGATTTCTTCAAACCAAGCTGCTAACTTATTGCAGATTCAGTCTTCCCAGCCTGGTGCAGGTCTACAATTTTGTTTCTGGTGTCCTTTGACAGCTCTTTGGTCTTGGCCATCGTGGAGTTTGGAGTGTGACTGTTTGAGGTTGTGGACAGGTGTCTTTTATACTGATAACAAGTTCAATCAGGTGCCATTAATACAGGTCTGTGAGAGCCAGAAATCTTGCTTGTTTGTAGGTGACCAAATACTTATTTTTCACCATAATTTGCAAATAAATTCATTAAAAATCCTACAATGTGATTTTCTGGATTTATTTTCTCATTTTGTCTGTCATAGTTGAAGTGTACCTTTGATGAAAATTACAGGCCTCTCTCATCTTTTTAAGTAGGAGAACTTGCACAATTGGTGGCTGACTAAATACTTTTTTGCCCCACTGTACTTACAAAATGGAAATCAACCAATCCTCCATCGTTAACACAATGGACAGGTCAAATGCTTTATTATCTGAATGTTGAAAGTTTGTGGGCGACGGAGAGAAACAAAAAGGCCATGTTGTGAAGCGTAATGTGGGTGCTTGAGATGGGGGTGTGAGTAGGTGGGTCTGGGCAGAGGTGATGTTGTGGATGTTTGTGTACATCTGTATGTTGTCGTTTGCATGCGTATGTTTTGTATTGTTTTAAAAAGCATGACGATTTTGAGTATACGTTATTAGTAATAAATATCACACACTCTTTGAATCTGTAGCACACTAAATGTAGCAGATAGAAATGTCATGTCATTCGAGTTTAGGGACTGTAAAGAGCTAATACAGAATTTAGCTACAACATAACTCTATTATTTTGGATCTCCATTGTCCATAGGGAAAACCTGGGCCTAATCTTAGCGTTAGCATGGACTACGTGTTATTTCTTACATTAGTACCCCAGGTCATCTTAGGTTTCATTACATACAGTCGAGAAGAACTACTGAATATAAGATCAGCGTCAACTAACCATCAGTACGACCAAGAATATGTTTTTCGCGACGCGGATCCTGTGTTCTGCCTTTCAAACAGGACAACGGAATGGATCCCATGCAGCGACCGAAAAAAATGACTCCGAAAAAGAGGGAAACGAGGCGGTCTTCTGGTCAGATTCCGGAGACGGGCACATCGTGCACCACTCCCTAGCATTCTTCTTGCCAATGTCCAGTCTCTTGACAACAAGGTTGATGAAATCCGAGCAAGGGTAGCATTCCAGAGGGACATCAGAGACTGTAATGTTCTTTGCTTCACGGAAACATGGCTCACTGGAGAGACGCTATCGGAGGCAGTGCAGCCAGCGGGTTTCTCCACGCATCGCGCCGGCAGAAACAAACATCTTTCTGGTAAGAAGAGGGGCGGGGGCGTATGCCTTATTTACATTTACATTTAAGTCATTTAGCAGACACTCTTATCCAGAGCGACTTACAAATTGGATGGCTAACGAGACATGGTGTGATGAAAGAAACATACAGGAACTCAAATCCTTCTGTTCACCTGATTTAGAATTCCTCACAATCAAATGTCGACCACATTATCTACCAAGAGAATTCTCTTCGATTATAATCACAGCCGTATATACCTCCCCCCCCCCCAAGCAGACACATCGATGGCTCTGAACGAACTTTATTTGACTCTTTGTAAACTGGAATCCATTTATCCGGAGGCTGCATTCATTGTAGCTGAGGATTTTAACAAGGCCAATCTGAAAACAAGACTCCCTAAATTTTATCAGCATATCGATTGCGCAACTAGGGGTGGAAAAACCTTGGATAATTGTTACTCTAACTTCCGCGACGCATATAAGACCCTGCCCCGCCCTCCTTTCGGAAAAGCTGACCACGACTCCATTTTGTAGATCTACAGACAGAAACTAAAACAAGAGGCTCCCACGCTGAGGTCTGTCCAACGCTGGTCCGACCAAGCTGACTCCACACTCCAAGACTGCTTCCATCACGTGGACTGGGATATGTTTCGTATTGCGTCAGATAACAATATTGACGAATACGCTGATTCGGTGTGCAAGTTCATTAGAACGTGCGCTGAAGATGTTGTTCCCATAGCAACGATTAAAACATTCCCTAACCAGAAACCGTGGATTGATGGCAGCATTCGTGTGAAACTGAAAGCGCGAACCACTGCTTTTAATCAGGGCAAGGTGACTGGTAACATGACCGAATACAAACTGTGCAGCAGTTCCCTCCGCAAGGCTATCAAACAAGCTAAGCGTCAGTACAGAGACAAAGTAGAAACTCAATTCAACGGCTCAGACACAAGAGGCATGTGGCAGGGTCTACAGACAATCACGGACTACAAGAAGAAATCCAGCCCAGTCACGGACCAGGATGTCTTGCTCCCAGGCAGACTAAAACATTTTATTGCCCGCTTTGAGGCCAATACAGTGCCACTGACACTCCCTGCAACGAAAACATGCGGACTCTCCTTCACTGCAGCCGAGGTGAGTAAGACATTTAAACGTGTTAACCCTCGCAAGGCTGCAGGCCCAGACGGCATCCCCAGCCGCGCCCTCAGAGCATGCGCAAACCAGCTGGCCGGTGTGTTTACGGACATATTCAATCAATCCCTATACCAGTCTGCTGTTCCCACATGCTTCAAGAGGGCCACCATTGTTCATGTTCCCAAGAAAGCTAAGATAACTGAGCTAAACGACTACCGCCCCGTTGCACTCACTTCCGTCATCATGAAGTGCTTTGAGAGACTAGTCAAGGACCATATCACCACCAACCTACCTGACACCCTAGACCCACTCCAATTTGCTTACCGCCCAAATAGGTCCACAGACGATGCAATCTCAACCACACTGCACACTGCCCTAACCCATCTTGACAAGAGGAATACCTATGTGAGAATGCTGTTCATCGACTACAGCTCGGCATTCAACACCATAGTACCCTCCAAGCTCGTCATCAAGCTCGAGACCCTTGGTCTCGACCCCGCCATGTGCAACTGGGTACTGGACTTCCTGACGGGCCGCCCCCAGGTGGTGTGGGTAGGCAACAACATCTCCACCCCGCTGATCCTCAACACTGGGGCCCCACAAGGGTGCGTTCTGAGCCCTCTCCTGTACTCCCTGTTCACCCACGACTGCGTGGCCACGCACGCCTCCAACTCAATCATCAAGTTTGCGGACGACACAACAGTGGTAGGCTTGATTACCAACAACGACGAGACGGCCTACAGGGAGGAGGTGAGGGCCCACGGAGTGTGGTGTCAGGAAAATAACCTCACACTCAACGTCAACAAAACTAAGGAGATGATTGTGGACTTCAGGAAACAGCAGAGGGAACACCCCCTATCCACATCGATGGAACAGTAGTGGAGAGGGTAGCAAGTTTTAAATTCCTCGGTATACACATCACAGACAAACTGAATTGGTCCACTCACACAGACAGCATTGTGAAGAAGGCGCAGCAGCGCCTCTTCAACCTCAGGAGGCTGATGAAATTTGGCTTGTCACCAAAAACACTCACAAACTTCTACAGATGCACAATCGAGAGCATCCTGGCGGGCTGCATCACCGCCTGGTACGGCAACTGCTCCGCCCACAACCGTAAGGCTCTCCAGAGGGTAGTGAGGTCTGCACAACGCATCACCGGGGGCAAAATACCTGCCCTCCAGGACACCTACACCACCCGATATTACAGGAAGGCCATAAAGATCATCAAGGACATCAACCACCCTAGCCACTGCCTGTTCACCCCGCTATCATCCAGAAGGTGAGGTCAGTACAGGTGCATCAAAGCTGGGACCGGGAGACTGAAAAACAGCTTCTATCTCAAGGCCATCAGACTGTTAAACAGCCACCACTAACATTGAGTGGCTGCTGCCAACACACTGACACTGACACTGACTCAACTCCAGCCACTTTAATAATTGGAATTGATGGGAAATTATGTAAATATATCACTAGCCACTTTAAACAATGCTACCTTATATAATGTTACATACCCTACATTATTCATCTCATATGCATACGTATATACTGTACTCTACATCATCGACTGCATCCTTATGTAATACATGTATCACTAGCCACTTTAACTATGCCACTTTGTTTACATACTCATCTCATATGTATATACTGTACTCGATACCATCTACTTTATCTTGCCTATGCTGCTCTGTACCATCACTCATTCATATATCTTTATGTACATATTCTTTATCCCCTTACACTGTGTATAAGACAGTAGTTTTGGAATTGTTAGTTAGATTACTTGTTGGTTATTACTGCATTGTCGGAACTAGAAGCACAAGCATTTCGCTACACTTGCATTAATTAACATCTGCTAACCATGTGTATGTGACAAATAAGATTTGATTTGATTTGATTTTTCGGACTATACGGTTGATGTCCCTTGTAGGCCTACGATAATAAGTAAACAGTGCCCCCTTGTGGCAGGACACCACTACTTTCTGAAGCAAATTGATTTTCTGATACCACAAAACAGCTTGCCTATCAGACGTTAGAAGGTTAAATTGTTATTTTGTTGGAGGAAAACCTGACTAATTGTGTTGCCTGTTCTGAACAATTGGGTCGCCTGAACCAAGTTATTTTCATGAGGGTTGTAACCAGAGCGGTTGCAGGGTCATATCTTGAAGGGACTTTGTAAAATGAACATCAAAAGTTGATTTTTGTATTTTATTTGAGCTATCCCTAACTCGTTTCCTAACCGTAACCTGCATAAATTCTACTAACTTGCTACGAAAAGTCAAATTAGACATGAATTTGATCCGGTTTGCAGCCAGCGTTGCAGAGTTGCGCCATGAGCGCCCCCCAGCGCGTTAGGTGGCAGTAATGCGCTCAAGAGCTGCTCATAGGAGAAAATAAAGAAGAAACAGTCATAAATGGAAAAATGGCTGCTCCTGTTGGATGTGATCACTACATACGCAGCTGTTTTTTGAAAGTGAGAAATTGATTTTTATTTCGACGAGATATTAAGACTGTTATTGATTGTCTTGTTCATGTTCCCTGCTTTATAATAGCTAACGTGGTTTGCACAGTCATACCAGACCTATATAGCTAGCTACTCGCACGCTAGTGCGTTAGGTTGCTGGCTAAATTGCTAACGTTAGCTGTCTGAAGAGGACATTGAAATATGTTAGGTCATGAATTAGGAATTGTATAGTTGTAAATATTGTTTTTGTATTTTACATTAATGTAACATTAGTTTGCTTGGTGTCATTCGTATATAGCTAGCCATGCTAGCTATCTGAATAACGTTAGCTAGCGATCGGCTTGTCATGGTCTTAAATCAACGTTAGTCAGCTAACGTTACTGTAAATGAATGTATGCACATGAGAATGTTTAGCTAAGTTACACCATAGAAGTATAATTCTTTGTAATTGTAGGGTTAACATCTATCATCATGAAGAGGAGGCAACCCTCATGGTACTTGGTAGTCCCAAGTACCATGATCACCAACAACTGTCAGTCAAATTAATGTAATAATAAATTACATTTGTAAAGCGCTTTTGATTATACAAAAATGTGGAGGTAGGTTCTTAAGGCCTGCTTTAAAAGAGCCGACAGTCTGAACAGCTCTGAGATTGTCAGAAGGAGTTCCAAAGGTGTGGTGTGTGGAAGGAAAAGGCACCGTCCACCATGGAATGTGTTGGTTTGTTTCTCAAGCCCTGCTCAAACTTGTTTATGTCCCCCAGGCTCCATGTTGTGGTAAAGCGTATGTTTGTCGCCTGTGTCATGATGCTGAAGAGGACCATCAAATGGACCGCTTCCTGGTCAAAGAGGTGCAGTGCTCAGTCTGCAACACAGTACAGCAGGTAATTATGTTCGAGGGGAACTGTTGTCAGTCTCTGAGTCCCATCTATACTGTTCATTCAACATATCAATATGGTCCCATTGTTTGTCCCATTTCATTTCTTACATCTGGTTCTTCTTGCAGGCACAAAAAACCTGCCAGGAGTGTAATGTTACGTTTGGGGACTATTACTGTGATATCTGTCACCTGTTTGATAAAGACAAGAAGCAGTATCACTGTCAGCCCTGTGGAATATGCAGGTGAGTAAATGTCTTGTTGTTTGACATATACATTTCCATATATAGTTCACCCAAGTTCATCATCTGATATATCTGACCAGCTTCTGACCTCAGGCATATTTTAGATTTCCATTTTATTTGCAAATATTGGTGTCTTAACACTTGAATAGCATATCAAATATGTACGGTCATGTTATGTTCTCCTGCAGGATTGGACCAAGGGAGAAATACTTCCACTGTCAGAAGTGCAATCTCTGTTTAGCCAGTGATCTACGAGGAAATCACAAGGTGATTGTCAACCTCCGCTATGACCGTTATTATATTTGTCGCTGGTCTGTAAATGGGCAATTCCATGGTACTGGAATCTCAGTCTCAGATTTTTAACTTTCAAATATACACCAAACAAAATCTTGATTTCAAGGTTTAGCAAACTGTACAACTCTAAAATCAATGTTTTTTGTTTGGTATATATATTTATGTGAAAATTCAGAGTCTGAGCGTAATTACGTTATCATGGAATTGCCCTAATACAATACTTCTAATGCCATGGCTCGTGTCTTTCACTTAATTTATCTGTACAAGACTTTTTTGTTGTTTCAGTGTGTTGAAAATGTTTCAAGACAGAACTGCCCAGTGTGTATGGAGGTAAGTTAATGAACAGTAAGATCAGTTAAAAACGATTGCTGTGCATTTCACTTTTATTATGTTGTTTACTATACACTGAGTGTACAAAACATTAAGAACACCTGCTCTTCCATGATAGACTGACCAGGTGAAAGCTATGATCCCTTATTGATGTCACTTGTCAAATCCGCTAAATATTAGGAAGGTTTTCCTAATGTTTGGTATACTCGGTGTACAATATTGTTTTATAGGAATTCAAAACCTGTATTTGACAATTTCACAAGTACTTTTCCTCATACAGTTTATAATCAATACATACATAATGTTTTGTCCTCTAAGGATATGCACACATCAAGAATAGGAGCTCACGTTCTTCCGTGTGGCCATCTTCTACACAAGTATGACATTTTCTTCATAACACTCTCAAAACCATTGTCATTAGCCTATATGACCCCCCCCCCCAAAAGATTGCATTGATGCCACTGTTAATCTGATGGCTGATACAGCAGGTGCATTAGTGGAGTCTTACTTACTCTTGTCTTCTGGTCTATGGAACGATTTTTAGAATGTTCACTGGTTTTCTTTGTTTTTCAGAACTTGCTTTGATGACATGGTCCGAACTGGGTAATGTCCCTATTCCTTTTCAAATATTGTGCTACTAATCATACATGAATCCTAATTACTTTCAATAACTTATAAATCATATAATCTGCATGACTTTCATATAAGCAGGGATCTGTGTGACCAGGAATATTGCCTCTATATTTTCTCTTCAGTGCATATCGCTGCCCACTCTGTATGCACTCTGCCTGGAATATGGAGGACTCCTGGGAGCAGATGGACAAAGATATGGCTCAGTCACCCATGCCCACTGAATACCAGGATGCCACTGTGAAGGTATGACACATGTAACCGATGTCAAATGGCTAGCTAGTTAGCAGTGGTGCGCACTAATAGCGTTTCAATCGGTGACGTCACTTGCTCTGAGACCTTGAAGTAGTGGTTCCCCTTGCTCTGCAAGGGCCGCGGCTTTTGTGGAGCGATGGGTAACGATGCTTCATGGGTGTCAGTTGTCTATGTGTGCAGAGGGTCCCTGGTTCGAGCCCGGCGAAGGGACGGACTAAAGTTAAACTGTTACACACACGTATTCACTTTGAATGTGAAATTGAACTTTACAACAAACAAAAAAACATGCTGACCTCTTGTGGTCCCTTGTGTTCTGGGATACTGTGACTACCCTGATCTGGTGTAGATTTACATTGGTTTATTTAATGTGAGTCACTTCAAGCTTGTATATGAGGGATATTTAAACTTCCCTTTTGAAGTTTCAGTAGTGAGCACTACTTCTGCCTCATGATATGGTTTGCTCAGCCTTTTCTTTCTCCTTTTCCCTAACTGTAGATCATATGTAATGACTGCCAAACCCACTGTACAGTGCCTTTTCATGTTCTGGGAATGAAGTGCAGTGGCTGTGGGTCCTACAACACAGCACAGGATGGGGGACTGATACAGCAGCTCCAGGAGCCACAGCCCCAGGAGCAACAGTAAGAGCCAGAGCATAAGCCCCAGTCCCCAGTGCCAGAACCATATAATTAGAATATCTATAATTATAATTCTATGGAGAAAACATTAGGAGTCCACCCCGTAGTTATTTCTCTGCTCCACCCTACTTCCCCAGTCTACACAGACTTAACTATACTATCCACATCTTTCCCAACGTTGCTCTGCCAAGAGTACAGTTAGTCATGCCTGGGTTCCAGAACCTGGTTCCAAGTACTTGGGGTCCTAAACTTTTATCCACAGTCTAGTGTGTTGTACAGTAGTTTTTGGATTGAATGTCTGTTATTACATACCCATTAAAAAGCCATTGCTATTGAACTATCTGTTTCTCAGATAAAAATCCAGCAGAAGAGAATTGTGAATGAGGAATTCATTTTCTTATAGATTCTCCGGTACTTTTTGTATACTTTTTAACCAGTAGTTCTGAAAGTAGAGCTCGCTAGCCAAAAGTGGTCCCCGAAAATTGTGCACTGTGTGACGTGCAGATATGTGCACCACATCATTGCACTTTGCTGTGTTTGGTGAGCTGTTGGGCCCACCCTGCAACCTCATTGGATAACGCTGGGCAGACCTCTTGTTGGCTGTCACTCAAATGTGAGGGGCTGAAACTTATTGACTAGAACTCAAATTGCTAGGCGGTTGGCCCACTTGGGGGGAAATGGATGGAAAATGGAGTGGCTTCAAGAAAACAGTTGCTTTCAAACTAGGGATTTCGTGGCTAATTAAGGTAAGACAGTAATCTGGCTGCTCATAGATTATGCATGTATGAACTATACATTGACACATCCAGTCCAAAGCGGGAGGTTTAAAAAATACTTTCTTAGTTGCCAAAGTACCGGAGTATGTCTTTAATGTGGAAATCAGATGCCTATAATATCTAATATAGTCAGCCACACAATTTATTTTCCCATTTTGTCCCAAGTTGGAATGTCTAAAAGCCTAACTACATGTTTTAGACTGACATTTTACAGTAGTAATGGGATTTTATGTTTATTTGTAAAACTCAGGTATTTAACAAAAATATTTTATATACTGTAACATCAAATCGTGTTCATTCCATGTATGAGCTGAATATACATTTTACTTAGTCCTATGGATTATCATGAATAACACATGTATGTAAATTATTGAATAAATACTGCAGTTAGACAATGGCTGTTGGCAACTACATCTCACTCCATGCTTAACTCATATTGTCGGTACTGTTGCTCAAACAAAGGAGAGAAGTGGAGTATGAAAATATTGCATCTGTATTGCCATTGGTGTCATTCATTGATGCGGGTGTTGGGATTCAGTGACATTTTAACGTAACTAATAATAAATACCCATGATTGTGACGAATGTAATTTGAGATTTGCGTCAGTTATCCCAAAATAAATAGTGAATAGTGGTGGTAATGTGTTCTTTGTTAAAAATAAATGCAATTAACATTCTGTGAAATGTATAGAAAGTCCAACAAATTATACAAATGTACAATCTGATACAGACTGGAAACATGGGGGGGGGGTCATTATTGCCTGCTTTTGTATAAGCTTTAAATGTTATCTCTTCTGGTAGGAACTAGCTGATGGCTGGTTATCTATACAGTAAAGCAAACTGTCACAGCAGACATGTTGCCGTCAGTGGTTCCCAATAGAACTGGCTGCCGAGTTAGTACTGAAGAGACTGGGGGAGGAGTTGTGCCCACATGGAATTCTTGGAACGTGATTATGTCAGTGACTGATGGCAGAGCTGTTGTGACACCATCAGAAGTCAGACTAGGAGAATCAGTCACTGCGATGATGACTGGGTGTTGTGAAGAAGACTCATTTTCTGGGCATTTTATTGAATCTGCTGATTCATGAAAGATGGCTCCGGAAAGGATGCCTGCCGTTTTATTGGCTCTTAACCCACCGTGCTATTTTGTTTAGTTTAGTCACATTGTTTGTAACTTATTTTGTACATAATGTTGCTGCTACCGTCTCTTTATGACCGAAAAGAGATTCTGTACATCAGAACTGTGATTACTCACCTCGAATTGGACAAATTATTTTTGACTGTAAGGATGTACTCAACACCCGAACAGGCCCTCATCCCCGTCATTCGCTGGAGAAAGAAACTGAGATTTCACGGAAAGAGATCGGGGTGCCGTGTGAGGATCAGGTGGCGAGTGGCAAATCTCCATTTGCCATCTGTACTTTTAGCCAACGTTCACTTAGAAATCCTTGTTTTTTTAAAGATAACATCAAATTTAAAATAACATCAAATTTATCAGAAATGTTGTAAATGAGTATTGTGGCTGGAAACGGCAGATTTAAAATAAAAATGGAATACCTACATCTGTAAAGAGGCCCATTATCAGCAACCATCACCCCTGTGTTCCAATGGCACGTTGTGTTAGCTAATCCAAGTTTATCATTTGAAAAGGCTAATTAATCATTAGAAAACCCTTTTTCAATTATGTTAGCACAGCTGAAATCTATTGTGCTGATTTAAAGAAGCAATAAAACTGGCCTTCTTTAGACTAGTTTAGTATCTGGAGCATCAGCATTTGTGGGTTTGATTACAGGCTCAAAGGGGCCAGAAACAAAGACCTTTCTTCTGAAACTCGTCAGTCTATTCTGGTTCTGAACAATTAAGGCTATTCTATGTGAGAAATTGCCAAGAAACTGGCTACAACCAGAATAGAAAGAGTGGGAGGCCCCGGTGCACAACTGAGCAAGAAGACGTACTAGGGTTTGCCGTCGGGGGTACGCCAAAAAGACGCCTCCCAAGTCCTCAACTGGCAGCTCATTAAATAGTACCCGCAAAACACCAGTCTCAACGTCAACAGTGAAGAGGTGACTCCGGGATGCTGTCCAGTGTCTGTTCTTTTGCCCATCTTAATCTTTTATTTTTATTGGCCAGTCTGTGATATAGCTTTTTCATTGGGATACTAGCCTTCTAGGCAGATTTGCATCAGTCACCTCTTCATTGTTGACGTTGAGACTGGTGTTTTGCAGGTACTATTTAATGAAGCTGCCAGTTGAGGATTTGTGAGGCGTCTATTGGCGTACCCCCGATGGCAAACCCCAGTTTGGGTATACCTGCTGTAGACCAAACTATCTACCTACAGAGTTTTCATCTGTATTTTTCGTAGCTGTCTACATACCACCACAGACCAATGCTGGCACTAAAACCACCATAAGGAAAGAGGAAAACGCTCATCCAGAGGCGGCACTCTTAGTGGCCAGGGACTTTAATGCAGGGAAACTTATCAGTTTTACCTAATTTCTATCAACATGGTAAATGTGCAACCAGGGGGGGGGAAAAAACTCTAGACCACCTTTACTCCACACACAGAGACGTGTACAAAGCTCTCCCTTGCCCTCCATTTGGCAATTTTGACCATAATTCTATCCTCCTGATAGCAAAAATTTAAGCAGGAAGCACCAGTTACTTGGTCTTTTAAAAAGTGGTCTGATGAAGCAGATACTAAACTACAGGACGGTTTTGCTAGCACAGAATGGAGAACATCACCATAGTCACTGCCTTCATCAATAAGTGAATTGATGATGTCATCCCCACATTGACTGTACATACATACCCCAACCAGAAGCCAGGGATTACAGGCAACATTCGCACTGAGCTAAAGGGTAGAGCTGCCGCTTTCAAGGAGAGGAACTCTAACCCGGAAGCTTATAAGAAATCCCTCTATGCCCTCCGACGAACCATCAAACCGGCAAAGCCTCAATACAAGACTAAGATTGAATCGTACTACACCGGATCTAACGCTCGTCGGATATGGCAGGGCTTGCAAACGATTACAGACTACAAAGGGAAGCACAGCCGAGAGCTGCCCATTGACACAAGCCTACCAGACGAGCTAAATAACTTCTATGCTCGCTTCGAGGAGGCAAGTATCACTGAAACATGCATGAGAGCATCAGCTGTTCCGGACGACTGTGATCACGCTCTCCGCAGCCGATGTGAGTAAGACCTTTAAACAGGTCAACATTCACCAGACAGATTACCAGGACATATGCTCCGGTCATGCGCTGAGCAATTGGCAAGTGTCTTCCGTGACATTTTCAACCTCTCCCTGTCTGAATCTGTAATACCACCATAGTCCCTGTGCCCATGAACACTAAGGTAACCTGCCTAAATGACTTCCGACCGGTAGCACTCACGTCTGTAGCCGTGAAATACTTTGAAAGGCTAGTCATGGCTCACATCAACACCATTATCCCAGAAACCCTAGACCCACTCCAATTTGCATACCGCCCCAACAGATCCACAGATGATGCAGTCTCTATTGCACTCCACACTGCCCTTTCACACCTGGACAAAAGGAACACATATGTGAGAATGCTTTTAATTGAACTCTGAGCTGTAGTCAACACCATATTTCCCTCATAGCTCATCACTAAGCTAAGGACCCTGGGACTAAACACCTCCCTCTGCAACTGGATCCTGGACTTCCTTACGGGCCAACCCCTAGGTGGTAAGGGTAGGTAACGACGCATCCACTACACTGATCCTCAACACGGGGCGCGTGCTCAGTCCCCTCCTGTACTCCCTGTTCACTCGTGACTGCACGGCCAGGCACGACTCCAACACCATCATTAAGTTTGCTAATGACACAACAGTGGTTGGCCTGATCACCAACAACGATGAGACAGCCTATAGGGAGGAGGTCATATACCTGCCTGTGTGGTACAAGGACAACAACCTCACCCTCAACGAGATCAAGACAAAGGAGATGATTGTGGACTACAGGAACAGGAGGACCTAGCCGCCATTCTCATCGACGGGGCGGTAGTGGAGCAGGTTGAGAGCTTCATGTTCCTTGGCGTCCACATCACCAACAAACTAACATGGTCCAAGCACACCAAGACAGTTGTGAAGAGGGCACGACAAAACCTATTCCCCCTCATGAGACTGAAAAGATTTGGCATGGGTCTTCAGATCCTCAAAAGGTTTTACAGTTGCAACATCGAGAGCATCACTGCCTAGGATGGCAACTGCTTGGCCTCTGACCGCAAGGCACTACAGGGTAGTGCGTGCGGCCCAGTACATCACTGGGGCCAAGCTTCCTGCCATCCAGGACCTCTATACCAGGCAGGTTCAGAGGAAGGCCCAAAAATTGTCAGACTCTAGCCACCCTAGTCATAGACTGTTCTCTCTGCTACCGCACGGCAAGTGGTAACGGAGCACCATGTCTAGGTCCAAGAGGCTTCTCAACAGCTTCTACTCCCAAGCCATAAGACTCATGAAGATCTGATCAAATGGCTACCCAGACTATTTACAATTTCCCCCCCTCTTCCACACTGCTGCTACTCTGTCTATGCATAGTCACTTTAATAACTACCTACATGTACATATTACCTTAATTACCTCGACACCGGTGCCCCCACACATTGACTCTTTATGGGTACTCCCTGTAGATAGCCCTGTTTACTGCTGCTCTTAAATTATTTTACTTTTTTTAGGTATTTTCTTACCTGTATTGTTGGTTGAGCTTGTAACGAAGTAAGCATTTCACTAAGTTCTGCACCTGTTGTATTCGGTGCATGTGACATGATTTGAGTTGTAGGTTTGAAGGGATGTTTGTGTAGCTTCAGCTTCTGAGGAGGATTGTGAGGCTGGGTTAGGGTTAAAACTGTCTGGTAGGTCTGTCTCCTTCCAGGTGTCTGAAGGGTTGTCTATGGTGGACCAATGGCCTCTGAGGATGACTCGAAAGACTTAGTTCTAAAATAGAACCTATGCCGAATTACCCATTTTCACAAATATAAATCATATTTTGGTGTAGAGAAACACAGCACACCTTTTACACTCTCACTTTCTGTAATATTGGACAGTATGGTGCATTAGATGACAATTATAAAAAGGACACTCACTCACTGGGTTGGAAGATGTTACCGTCACCATAAAGCATAAAGGGTGGTCCTTCGAATCTCCACTATGTTCCTTCATTTCTCAAAGAGTAAAATAAATGTAAGTAAAAATGTAGTTCATTTTCAGTTGGACCCTCAACAGTACTATGGGAAAAGACAAGTAGTAAAGCTGTTACTCTAATCATGATCTTGATAAGTTGGAGTGTCCTCTTCAGCATTTAAAGGAGTTTACAGACTAAATGAATACAAATTCAAAGCTGATGTTCCTACTGCATATCATGTGCAGGTAAGACTAGAATCAGAAGGACATTATGAACAGATGTTTGAATGGGGCATGTTTATATGCAAGACAAGCAGAAGTGGGTGGGATCAATAATTAATTTGACTCATTTAAGGCAATACACACTTTAATCTTGTCTATATTTGAAGATAACCTTTCAAATTCAACCCCTCAGAATCCTTCAATTAGAGAGTATCCAGCAAACCAATAAGATATCTTTACTGAATAATTAGAGAACAAATGAACCAATGTGAAGACAAAACGCTAAACTTGGTAAACATGTTGTGGTTTGTGTAAATGAAAAATAGTCTAGTCATCACCGGAAGAATGTTTATTTAATCATAGGAAACCAGCAAACCAAAAGAACAAGCTTATTTCTTTGGTGGGAGAAAACAAACAGACCGATACATATTTTGCTTGAAGCAGAGAAGCTGCAATCACATTGCAGCATAATGGGGAATTGATCATAAAATATGGCTGGTAGTTATCCTATTCCAACTACACTGTTTCTCCTTCATGTTCAGTATTAGTCAGAGCAGGTTAACATATTCAGTGCATTCAGACCTTCCCTTTTTCCACATTTTGTTACATTACAGTCTGACTCTAAAACTGATACATTTAAAAACAAAACTGATCTACACAATACCCCATAATGACAAAGCGAAAACAGGTTTGAAAAGTATATAATAAAATGTAATACATTATTCAGACCCTTTGCTATGAGACTCTAAATTGAGCTCAGATGCATCCCGTTTCCAATGGTCATCCTTGATGTATCTCCAACTTGGAGTCCACCTTCGGTACATTAAAATGAGACATGATTTGGAAAGGCACACACCTGGACTATATTAAAAAAAAAGGTCCCATAGTTGTCAGAGCAAAAACCAAGCCATGAGGTTGAAGGAATTGTCCATAGAGCCCAGAGACAGGATTGTATGGAGGCACAGATCTGGGGAAGGGTACCAAAACATTTCTGCAGCATTGAAGGTCCAAGAACACAGTGGCCTCCATCATTATTAAATAGAAGTTTGGGACCACCAAGAATTGGCACATTAAATAGAAACGACTATCAAATACACATGTCCTCTCACGCAATGCAGCATGCTTTGACAAAGGTGATTCACCAGGCCATGTCACTCAAGGCTACATAAAGGCTTATGATTCTGAAATTAGTTTAAGTAAACATTTCTTTAAACCAAGTAGTTTGGGTCCTGGATGCAGATTAGCTGAAACAGCATTTCAGCTGTGCGTTTGTCAATATACCACAGGTATGACGCAAGAAAAATGTATACACCGTGGTTGTGCAACCTTTGCCCATTCTTCAAGCGCTGCCACAGGTTGAGCATTGCAAGACAACCATTTTCAGGTCTTGCGTTAACTTAAATCTACTTGAACTTTACTGCCACGCAGGAACCTTCTTCTTGGTAAGCAACTCATGTAGATTTGGCCTCTTTTGGTCATCGTCCTTCTGAAAGGACAAGTCATCTCCCAGTGTCCGGTGGAAAGCAGACCAGGTTTTCCCCATAGGATTGTTCTCAGCACCATTTTTCCCAGCTCGAAACTCCAGTCATTAACAAATTACAAGCATACCCATGATGCAGTCACCACTATAGTTGAATATGGAGAGTGGTACTCATTGTATTTACACAACACTAAAGACAAAAAGTTCATTGCTTTGGTAAATTCTCAGCAGTATTACTTTAGGGCCTTACTACAAAACATGCATCCTGTTTGCAACTTTGTTACGTATAGGCTTCCTTGCCACTGAATTCTGTTAGTATTGTGGAGTAACTGCAATGTAGATCCAGCAGTTCTCCCATCACAGCCATTTAATTCTTAAAATCAACACTGGCGATATCCGAGCCGTTTCCTTCCTCTCGGGCAACAGCTTTAGGAAGAACTCCTGTAACTTAGTGACGGTGTGTTGATACACCATCGAAAATGTAATGAACTTATGCTTAAGGGATATTCAAGGTCTGCTTTTTATTTATACCAATTGGTGCCCTTTGCGAGGCATTGGAACAACTCCCTGGTCTTTGTGGTTTAATCAGCATTTGAAATTCACTGCTCAACTGAGGGACCTTACAGATAATCTGTACCCAACATGTAAAATTAGTGTTTAACATGTTGAGTGACTCATTGCTCACAGGCACTATGTTGGTAACCAGTTTATAATAGCAGAAGGACACGGTGTTTGTGGTATATGGTCACTTCGCGGCGAGCCGCGCCATGACCCAAAGACATATTGAAAGCTTTGACTTCATAACTAAAACCAATAAAGCAGGAGTCATTTCTCAATTGTCAAATCTAGCCTTCCTTTCATACACAAGAACTCACAACTAACCTTATGTAGAGATACTCAGAAGCAAAATGTTCATTTGAATTGCGATTGTGTAGATAAAGACAAACAGAACTGTAGAAAATGAAACTTTATTGAATAGAAAGAGGCTGCTGATAAATTAGTTAATCCACAGACGACACCACTTCCTGTGAAATAAAAGCAACCATGAAGCAAAACATCAATGTTTTCAATCAACTGCTTTAAAATACAGTATAACAGCCTACTGTACCTCTGCAAAGTCACTGATAGGTGAAGAAGCTCCTTCACAACCTTCACCCTTCTCCAGCTCAATCATACTAGTCTGCTTTGCCACAGGGTTGGCTCTCCTGGGAATGGAAAAGGTGAATATAATCTCAATCTTGACACGAACTGGCTAAACGTCAGAATGGATTCTGAAACACCACGAGAACAGATAGGGGAAGACCTACAGTATCAAGCAGTTTGTTATGGTGTACCTTGTGTTTGCAGTCTTCCTCTTAACCACCGCAGCGAGGACACTGATAACAACAATTGCAGCACAGAGGCCAATGGCCCCATAGATGAGTGGGCCTTGCATAGTCTTGGTGAGCTGGTTTTGGCAGGAGTCTCCACTGTAGCCTAAACCACAGGCACAGGAGATGCCCCCATTGGTCTCCACACACTCCCCATTCCCATTGCAGTGCTTTTCACTACACTGCTGGGCTTCCAGGTTTCTCACCAGCCAACTGTTGTCCAGAGAGGTGGAGCCAGGATCTGCAGGTATAGGAAAGCTGGGACTGGGAAGCTGGTTTGGGGCTTTGGCCTTGACAGACTTCCCTTTGAGATGGACACCTGAGACAATGGGGAATACATAAGACCAGTTTGTATTCGAATTAGTTTAAGTTACGACAGCGATTCAAGAGCTGCACATTTCTTTTTTCCTTAGCACTACACACCAGATTTAAATAAGGACGCGTAAACACTTGTGGTCCCCAAGACCAGGATTGGAGAATGCAGAGTTATGATAGCTACAAATCTTTGTAATTGAACTGTGATAATCTTTTCTTAAGCTCATAACAATGGGAAAGGGAAGATTGAAACATCGATAATGGAAAGAAGACTTGCAGTTCTCATCTGAAGTGTCAGAGCAGTCAGGATGTCCGTCACAGAACTTCTCCAGGGGGAAGCATGTGTGCCCATCCAGACAGGGTCTACTTCCAGCTGGGCAGTGCTGGTCTGGGGCGCAGTATGTGACATTGACTGGGTAATGGTCATGGGCACACCTACAGGTCCTACCACCAGGAAGAGCCAAACACAAGTGACTGCAGTCTCCATTCCCATCTGAGCAGAGGTTAGAGCCTGGAAATGGATGAGAAAGAGTAAAGGTTGAAAAGTCACATGTCAGTAAATGATAGAGTAGTTGGTTATGTACAAATGTGTCCTCTTACCCATCTGGCTGGACTTGCTGTAAGCCTTCAAACTGACAATTTCAGTGTTTACCTCGAACCAAAGCTTCTTAGTCAATGGATCATCTCTATACCAAACTTTGGTTGTGTCTGAAACATTTGATAGGAACATGTACATGATCAACACAACATCCATGATAATCCAAAACCACAGTGAAAGAACTTTGGGTTAAAGATCAACCATTATCCTTGTTAGTGCTACTTTGCTTAATGACTAAACAGAGCCATCTACTAACCACAGTAAGACATAACATAGCACTAGGTTTTGGTGGAAGCAGCCGTTTAAAAATAATCCACATTACCACTGTCTGTCACCCAGAGGAGCATGCCATTGCTGAGTGCAAATGCAGTCAGGCCATCCCCAGTCTTAAACTCCTTGTATCCAGTACCATCAACTCTGACAGAGCCGATCACCCCATAACCTAGAACATAATAGACTTGTTGATAGAAGTATTACCTCACCACCACTACTATAGATGGAGTAAAACCCTTTTAAAAATCTATAAACAATGAATTCCTCACCGATGTCAGCCCAGTAGATCTCATTGCCCTTGTTGGAGAAAGTCAGGGAGGTGGGCTGAAAAGCATCCTTCCACACCGGAGCGCGCTTCACCCCATCCATGTGAGCACACTCCACCTGAGCGCCTTCCCCTGCTTGGCCAGGTTGGTAAAACAGAGTCTTCCACTGAGTGGGTGAAGCGCTATGGACTCCAGACTTCCAATATCCTGAATTAACACAGCAGTGTGTTCCCCACTGGAAGAGGTGACCTGCAGCCGTGGCTGCTTGGTGCTACTCCAGTATACGCTGAGGGTTATCCAGTCTAGAGCCAGGGCTGTAACTGTGTCCCCTTTGAGTTGCAGGAACTGGCCGCGAGGCACCAAGCCGGTCTCCTTCAGCTTGAAGAGGACTACAGACGATTGGCCAGAGTCAGCTAGGTACAGAGTCTGATCTTGCAGGGTGTAATCCAACATCGCTGCCTCGTTGACATTGGGGAGAGGTAGGGCGAGGTGCTCCGGCCAGCTTTTCAGACCCACAGCACTGTGCATGGTCTGCAGGTAGATCTAAAAATATATATATACATACACTGCTCAAAAAAATAAAGGGAACAGCACAATGTCACTCCAAGTCAATCACACTGTGAAATCAAACTGTCCACTTCAGAAGCAACACTGATTGACAATACATTTCACATGCTGTTGTGCAAATGGAATAGACAACAGGTGGAAATTATAGGCAATTAGCAAGACACCCCCCAATAAAGGAGTGGTTCTGCAGGTGGTGACCACAGACCACTTCTCGGTTCCTATGCTTCCTGGCTGATGTTTTGGTCACTCGAATGCTGGCGGTGCTTTCACTCTAGTGGTAGCATGAGACGGAGTCTACACCCACACAAGTGGCTCAGGTAGCGCAGCTCATCCAGGATGGCACATCAATGCGAGCTGTGGCAATAAGGTTTGCTGTGTCTGTCAGCGTAGTGTCCAGAGCATGGAGGCGCTACCTGGAGACAGGCCAGTACATCAGGAGACGTGGAGAGGCCAACAACCCAGCAGAAGGACCGCTACCTCCGCCTTTGTGCAAGGAGGAGCACTGCCAGAGCCCTGTAAAATTACCTGCAGCAGGCCACAAATATGGATGTGTCTGCTCAAACGGTCAGAAACAGACTCCATGAGGGTGGTATGAGGGCCCGACGTCCACAGGTGGGGGTTGTGCTTACAGCCCAACACCGTGCAGGACGTTTGGCATTTGCCAGAGAACAGAGATTGGCAAATTGGCCACTGGCGCCCTGTGCTCTACACAGATGAAAGCAGGTTCACACTGAGCACATGTGACAGAGTCTGGAGACTCCGTGGAGAACTTTCTGCTGCCTGCAACATCCTCCAGCATGACCGGTTTGGCGGTGGGTCAGTCATGGTGTGGGGGGCCCTCCATGTGCTCGCCAGAGGTAACCTGACTGCCATTAGGTACCGAGATGAGATCCTCAGACCCCTTGTGAGACCATATGCTGATGCGGTTGGCCCTGGGTTCCTCCTACTGCAAGACAATGCTAGAACTCATGTGGCTGGAGTGTGTCAGCAGTTCCTGCAAGAGGAAGGCATTGATGCTATGGACTGGCCCGCCCGTTCCCAGACCTGAATCCAATTGAGCCCATCATGTCTCACTCCATCAGCCAAAACCACACCACAGACTGTCCAGGAGTTGGCGGATGCTTTAGTCCAGGTCTGGGAGGAGATTCCTCAGGAGACCATCCGCCACCTCATCAGGAGCATGCCCAGGCGTTGCGCTCTCACCACTGGTGTCCCCCAGGGCTCTGTTCTTGGCCCTCTCCTATTCTCGCTATACACCAAGTCACTTGGCTCTGTCATAACCTCACATGGTCTCTCTTATCATTGCTATGCAGACGACACACAACTAATCTTCTCCTTTCCCCCTTCTGATGACCAGGTGGCGAATCGCATCTCTGCATGTCTGGCAGACATATCAGTGTGGATGACGGATCACCACCTCAAGCTGAACCTCGGCAAGACGGAGCTGCTCTTCCTCCCGGGGAAGGACTGCCCGTTCCATGATCTCGCCATCACGGTTGACAACTCCATTGTGTCCTCCTCCCAGAGCGCCAAGAACCTTGGCGTGATCCTGGACAACACCCTGTCGTTCTCAACCAACATCAAGGCGGTGGCCCGTTCCTGTAGGTTCATGCTCTACAACATCTGCAGAGTACGACCCTGCCTCACACAGGAAGCGGCGCAGGTCCTAATCCAGGCACTTGTCATCTCCCGTCTGGATTACTGCAACTCGCTGTTGGCTGGGCTCCCTGCCTGTGCCATTAAACCCCTTCAACTCATCCAGAACGCTGCAGCCCGTCTGGTGTTCAACCTTCCCAAGTTCTCTCACGTCACCCCGCTCCTCAGTTCTCTCCACTGGCTTCCAGTTGAAGCTCGCATCCGCTACAAGACCATGGTGCTTGCCTACGGAGCTGTGAGGGGAACGGCACCTCAGTACCTCCAGGCTCTGATCAGGCCCTACACCCAAACAAGGGCACTGCGTTCATCCACCTCTGGCCTGCTCGCCTCCCTACCACTGAGGAAGTACAGCTCCCGCTCAGCCCAGTCAAAACTGTTCGCTGCCCTGGCCCCCAATGGTGGAACAAACTCCCTCACGACGCCAGGACAGCGGAGTCAATCACCACCTTCCGGAGACACCTGAAACCCCACCTCTTTAAGGAATACCTAGGATAGGATAAGTAATCCCTCTCACCCCCCCTAAGTTTTAGATGCACTATTGTTAAGTGACTGTCCCACTGGATGTCATAAGGTGAATGCACCAATTTGTAAGTCCCTCTGGATAAGAGCGTCTGCTAAATGACTTAAATGTAAATGTAAATGTAATACAGGCACGTGGAGGCCACACACACTACAGAGTCAAATTTTGACTTGTTTTAAGGACATTACATCAAAGTTGGATCAGCCTGTAGTGTGGTTTTCCACTTTCATTTTGAGTGTGACTCCAAATCCCGACCTCCATGGGTTGATAAATTTGATTTCCATTGATCATTTGTGTGATTCTGTTATCAGCACATTCAACTATGTAAATAAAAAAGTATTTAATAACAATATTTCATTCAGATCTAGGATGTGTTATTTTAGTGTTCCCTTAATTTTTTTGAGCAGTGTATATAAAGTGTTGAATTACAAGGTGGAGAATCTGTGTTAATTCCTGAATTGTAAAAAAAGGGCAAGGAAAGTCAACCGGGCTTCCACAGCCTTTCAAAGCCCAGCTTATTACTGACAGCTTTTGTGAAGGTAACCAAGCATTCCTAAACTGTTTTAGCTGCCATGTATACTGAAATAAAACTCAATTCAAATTAGAAGACAGACTATTGCTTCACACAATATGTACCTAGTGGCATTGAATATAGTGCAGTACCAAGTGAAATGGGTAAACCTGCAGTGGCCAGAGTCATACCTGTGTGACAACAGTTGGCGAGAGCACCAAGAGGAAGGCAGAGTTGACCAAGTTGGAGCAGGTGAGGCCATCCTCAGCTAGGAGCAGACCAGAGGGACACTTGCAGACCCCTTTGGGGCCTGGGCCCAGCACACACAGGTGAGAACAACGAAGGTTCTCACAGGGACGCTCATTGCTTGTCTGCAGAAGTGGATGAATGATCTGCATCCCAGAACGACACAAATCATTAAGCTTACATCAAAAAGGAAGAGAGGTTGCTTGTGTAATTACAACAAACCCATTGCATAATGTAATCCTATTTAGGTTAAATTAACATAATGATTTACATAATGCATGCATTAATATTCATTTAAATTGGGGCCTCGTATACTTGCTTTCAGTCCAAAAGGTTGTCCAGGTCGTTTGAGGAGAACTTTGCGGTTCTTTCCAGTGATTTTATCAGCCCTTTGAATAGTTCTCCTCCTGGTGTCTGACCAGTAGAGCAGGTCATTGTAAACTGTGACAGAGAACGGGTTGGTTGTCTCCATCATCTGCAGAAGCTTCAGGAATGAAAGGAACAGATAAATGTTACAGTGCGCCTTTATCAAGGCCTGGGGTCTAACCCTATGAGGTCCAGAACCTGCTGCTTGTGTTCTACTTTATCATTAATTGCATGCACACACACCTGGTGTCCCAGGTCTAAACCAGTCTGATTAGAGCAGAACAATGAGAAAAGCAGTGTAACTGGCTTCAAGAGCCAGAGTTGAGTCTGAGGGATCTAGGGTGTCCAACCCATGTGGATTTAATTTCATGCACCTTGGCATACAGCAACACGCAATACAAGTCTGATCTCGTCGTATGCAAACCCATTTCTGTAGTACCTCAATGTCCCCGCCATCCAGGTTGGCTGAGCCGATGCACCGGAGCTTCTCGTCCGTCCAGTAGATCCTCTCCCCTAGTGTGTCCACAGCCAGACCGCCTGGCCAGCTGAGGCTGAGGCTGTGACTGACCACTACTCTCCTCTCAGACCCGTCCATTCCCGCACGCTCAATCTTCACCTCGTTACCAATCTCCGACCAGAACATGATCCTGCAGTTAAAGCCAAATCAATATTTTATTATTGATTACTGACAGTAATGCATAAGCCATCAAAGACCAGGATCCTATCATAGGACAGTAGTTAAACCTATCTAGGTGGAAACCAATTCAATAGGCAGGAGCCTGCCCCTGATCAACACTGTTTAGCCGCAAGTATTAGTTTAGTCAACATCACCAGAATAACAGATTGTTTGGGTGTGTGCCACTTGTGTTACACCTAGAAAATAACTTGCCCCTTCTGTGGCAGGAGTGCCAGAGAGCGAGGTTGTTCGAAGTCCTCATCGAGGATGACTGTGAGATCCATAGAGTTTATGATGGTTGTGTTTAATCCAACAGCAATAATCCGACCACCGCCAATGCCATCAATCCAGTACAGGTTTCTCCCTACCCAGTCAACAGCAATGCAATCAGATTTGATGCCTGTAGTGAGATTAAAAGGATTACGATTATGGTAGTTTTAGTTAACCCAAGTGAACACTGACCTGTGCTTTTTATAAGAGGTGCTATTTTTACAGTCGCAACCAGTTTAACCACACAACTAACCTTTGACAAGAGTTCCTGTCTTTTTCTGGTGTAGAGAGGACCATTTGATGCTCTCTGAATCCAGGCTGACCCAGAACACTTTCTGATCCCTCCAGTCATAGTCCAGGGACAGGATGGCTTTCTTAGCAGAGGACACCAGGACATCCAGACTGCTGCTTCTCAGCCCAAACAGGAACAGCTCAGTCTGCACAGAGGCCAGTAGGTAGGGCTCACCTGTGGGAAAACAGTGGGTTGTTATAGGCCTACTGTGTTAAATTAATAGGCGAGTACTTTCTCCGGGCAATACTCCGCTTTCACAAATGCTGTTCACCTTCGTGCAGTCTTCCTTAATTAAAACAAATATCTAAAGACCCCATCCAGCAGAGGGAATTTCCATGATTGGTCACTAAATCTGGATTTTAAAAAAATCATTTTACCTGTGATCTTGCAGCGGCGACCATCAGATTCCAGCAGGTAACCAGGGTAGCAATGACACTGGAAGGAGCCCTGGGTGTTGACGCATAGGTGGCTGCAAACACCTGGTCTACCGCCTTCACACTCATCAATATCAACACAGGACACTGTGTCCTCTTGGAGTCGGTAACCAGCCTTACAGCCACACCTCTACATCGAGGAAAAAGGAAATCGTTAGAAGTCACTCAGAAATCTAAAACGTGAGAAAACTGTACTTCAAGAAGCTTTGTAACAAACTACACAAGCCCCCTCCATTACTCACCGTTCCATGTGGTGTGCTGTAACAGTTATGGGCACATTGGGTTTTGTCTGGACACTCTGCTTGGCAGTTGCCACCCTCGTCAGAACCATTAGCACAGTTTCTGACCGTGTTACACACCAGGGCTG
Source organism: Oncorhynchus gorbuscha (assembly GCF_021184085.1). Lineage (NCBI taxonomy): Eukaryota > Metazoa > Chordata > Actinopteri > Salmoniformes > Salmonidae > Oncorhynchus > Oncorhynchus gorbuscha. The sequence goes on along the minus strand of NC_060176.1, from coordinate 64,239,111 downwards.
TGTCCAAACACTCCCACGTGCTGCCACACTGGAACTGGTGAGAGGGGCATGTTGCTACCTGACCACCTGAGAACACACACAATACCCAACTTCATTTCTAATACAATCTCAGTTAAAGGTTTTATTTACTGTTACAGATTGTCACCACATACTAATCCAGTAATTAACAAATCATATATAGCTTAAATAACTTTACTCACATCCTGCCTCATCACTTTCATCAGCGCAGTCCTTTGTTCCATCACATCTCCATGCTTTGGGAACACACTGGTTCTTAGATGTACAGGCCCACTGGAAATCGCCACACTTCAATTGGACCATCTTGCAATTCTGAAAGAGAACTCAATATACTGTGAATTAGATCAAAGTTTTGATTTGTATCACGAGGCAAAAGCACATTAGTATCCGACGACAACATTCAAATTCATTTTGCTGTCTAGTCAAGTCTACAGCCTCCAAACGCAGAAATCTCAAATATTACCTAGCATGGGTGCCAATGTGCTTCCTGCCAACTCCTAATACATTTGTCATGCCAAACAAGGAGTTGGCAAGAGCAGAAACAATTGCACCCAGCCTAAATATTCCCACCTTTTCATCAGAGCCATCTTTACAGTCCTGCTCCCTATCACAGACCCACTCCTCCAGCAGGCACTCCTGGCTTTGTGGGCACCGGAGCTTGGTGGTGCACTGGGGGGGCTCGGTGCAGCTCTCCTCGTCAGAGCGATCCTGACAGTCAGGATGCCCGTCACAGCGCATGCTTACGGATAAACACTGACCACTGGTGCAACGGAACTCCCCACTATTGCAGCTCTCATCAGCTATGGGTCAAAGGGACATTTCTTGAGTTTAACTTAGTTTGGATCAGTGAAAGTAAAACAGTGGGAAACCCTGTGGTGTTTGTGCCACTGTTGGGAGTATTAAACCATTTCTTTCAGCAAGCATTTTAGGACTTAAGGTTAAGTTCAGTAGTTCATTGGAAGTTGAACTTACCACAGTTGGCCTCATCAGTGCCATCCAGGCAGTCCCTCTCTCCGTCACAGAGGAAGGTGTCTGGGAGGCAGCGGGTCTTGTCACAGTGGTGAACACAGCCCTCCATGGGCTTCAGGCAGTCCAACTCATCAGAGCGGTCCTGACACTGGGCCACACCGTCACACATCTGCCTCTGGTCAATGCATTTCTTCCCATGTGTACACTGAAACTGGCCTGAACATACAGTACCATTAAGTGCAATCAATAACACTGATAAATGGTGACCTGCGAGGACCGTCTCAAAGACAGATCGCTAAACATGCACAGTGGTCTACGCAACCATGTTCTGTGTGTATGTGAGTAAATTCCAGTATGCTAGTTAATACAAAGGTTGTTACTTTAAGCATGTATTACACTAAAGAGGAGTATTGTCATGTACTGTACAATAAAACCAAGGGCAGGAATATTATTTTAAAAACTTCAAACTACTGTTCATATACATTTAATTGTCACTGATGATTTTCTTACCACGTTCACATTCTAATATACACTCTTCCTCATCCGAGCCATCCTTACAGTCCGCCTCTCCATCGCACACATGGTTGTAAAGAACACACTCAATCCTGTCCCGGCATGGTTTAGTGCCAAAAGGGCACTTGAGGGGTGCTGGTGCAGACATTGTGGTATTCCCAGCAACATTGTGATGACTTTTAAGATCAGTAGAGTCGGAATCTAGGGATAGGGTGAAATACTGACCTTACTACCAGAAGGAAGGCAAAAACAAACATCTCACACCTTTCAACTTCTGTAAGCTATAAATAAGGATGGATCGATCATGGTTTCAAAATTCAACTAAAGGCAAGTGACACAGAGGGGCATTACCGCAGTTGGCTTCGTCAGTGCCATCCAGGCAGTCCCTCTCTCCATCACAGAGGAAGGTGTCTGGGAGGCAGCGGGTCTTGTTGTCACAGTGGTGAACACAGCCTTCCATGGAATTCAGGCAGTCCAACTCATCAGAGCGGTCCTGACACTGGGCCACACCGTCACACACCTGCCGCTGGTCAATGCATTTCTTCCCATGGGCACACAGAAACTGCCCTATGTGGATGTTGAAACAACACTTCAAGTGTTATGCACGGACAGATTGAAAGCATGCATTTGACTCAATAGATCTTGGATAACTACTGTGAATACTTTAAAATATACCCTTTCCTGGTTTAACGCAGTAAAATTGATGAAAACAATGGAGTAGAAACCATTTCTTCATAGATAGGAATGGATGCATTTGAAGAGGTACTCAAACAGGGCCCTACCATCATTGCATGCGACAGTGCAGTCCTCCTCATCAGAACCATCCCTACAGTCGGCTTCTCCGTCGCACACATGTTGGTGGAGTACACACTCAGATCCATCCTTGCAAGGTTTGGTGCCCAGGTTGCAGTTCAACGGGGTCTGCGCTGCTGCACTCAATACGGTTTGGAAAAAGTAGGGCACAACAAATCACACATTCGTTCTGTAAGTTTAAGATGTAAATATGAGATGGTTTGAACAGCGACACTCAAGGGAATTAAAGGTGATTATTTTTCAGTAAATACAGCAATGTGAACTATGGAGGGGTGATTATTCACATCCATTTTGGTACAACTAGCTCACCTGTGATTTCCAAAATTGCTATACACAGAAGCAAACAGAAAGCCATGCCTGATTAATGCAAGTGGACCAAACAACACAAGACATCAGGTCAAGGATTTTATAATGATGCCGAGTGATACCAATTGAACCATCAGTGAGGGGGGAGGAGCAGTAGGCCAATTTGTAGAGTGTGGGAGCATTTCAATCTCAATTGCATACTCCTCACATCCTCTCTCTTTGCCTCCTTATCAAAACCCATTGGATGAGAAAGCCAGAGGTCCATCCCTCTGGACTTCTCCTCCAATGGCATTTCAGAAAGAGATGAGGAGAGAGGACGCTTGTCCCCCTAATATTTGTCTCTGAGGGAGTTATTTATGCTGGCCCCTGTTGAACTGAGCAAAGGCCCCTCACGTCATCGGACAAAAGCAGGGAGGGGGGTACTTTCAAGAAAACCGGGAACTCGAGAGAGAGAAAACAAACGAGTTCAAATCATGACATCGGTGATCTTCAGGTCGGAAGTCTGGAAAGAGGACCGTGTTCCCGAATGGGAATTTGCATGACCGTTCAGTTTTTACATTCGGAGCTCATTTCTGACTTGCTGATTCGTTGAACGCGGCATGTGTATAAGCAAGTCGAACATTTCAGAGTTTCCTTCATTTCAACTAGCACGTGAACGCGGTATCAGATCTGAAATTCCGAGTTGGATAACCTTTCAAAATAATGTTTCCCAGTCGGAGCTCGTTTTCTTACGAGTTCCCAGTTGTCTTGAACCCACTGAAGTCGGAGTTTGAGTTCCCCGTTTTTTTGAATACCCGGAAGGCAGCCAAGTTCCAAATCGAATGCTATCAACTTTCAGCCGGTGTAAAACACGCTTAAGTGGGGGCCAGGGGCAGATTTATCGAACCCCCTCATTTGCTTCCTTTCCTTCTGCCTATCATCAGAGATACTGGATATAATGACGAGATGCTTGTGTCTCCGCCCTAATGGGATTTGTTGTCACAGAGCAGAACGGCAGGCTGTCAAGCTCCCGCCTCTTTGGATTGGTGGATATATTTCGATATTTTAATGTATACCCCTTGACTTATTCCACATTTACAGCCCTTACTCAAAATGGTCTCACCCATCTACACACCTGATGAAAGTGATCAGAAATTTAATAGCATGCATTTGCATAAATATTCAGTCAATACTTTCTAAGTACGTCTAAGAGCTTTCTACACCTTGGTTGTGCAACCTTTGCCCATTCTTCAAGCGCTGCCACAGGTTGAGCATTGCAAGACAACCATTTTCAGGTCTTGCGTTAACTTAAATCTACTTGAACTTTACTGCCACGCAGGAACCTTCTTCTTGGTAAGCAACTCATGTAGATTTGGCCTCTTTTGGTCATCGTCCTTCTGAAAGGACAAGTCATCTCCCAGTGTCCGGTGGAAAGCAGACCAGGTTTTCCCCATAGGATTGTTCTCAGCACCATTTTTCCCAGCTCGAAACTCCAGTCATTAACAAATTACAAGCATACCCATGATGCAGTCACCACTATAGTTGAATATGGAGAGTGGTACTCATTGTATTTACACAACACTAAAGACAAAAAGTTCATTGCTTTGGTAAATTCTCAGCAGTATTACTTTAGGGCCTTACTACAAAACATGCATCCTGTTTGCAACTTTGTTACGTATAGGCTTCCTTGCCACTGAATTCTGTTAGTATTGTGGAGTAACTGCAATGTAGATCCAGCAGTTCTCCCATCACAGCCATTTAATTCTTAAAATCAACACTGGCGATATCCGAGCCGTTTCCTTCCTCTCGGGCAACAGCTTTAGGAAGAACTCCTGTAACTTAGTGACGGTGTGTTGATACACCATCGAAAATGTAATGAACTTATGCTTAAGGGATATTCAAGGTCTGCTTTTTATTTATACCAATTGGTGCCCTTTGCGAGGCATTGGAACAACTCCCTGGTCTTTGTGGTTTAATCAGCATTTGAAATTCACTGCTCAACTGAGGGACCTTACAGATAATCTGTACCCAACATGTAAAATTAGTGTTTAACATGTTGAGTGACTCATTGCTCACAGGCACTATGTTGGTAACCAGTTTATAATAGCAGAAGGACACGGTGTTTGTGGTATATGGTCACTTCGCGGCGAGCCGCGCCATGACCCAAAGACATATTGAAAGCTTTGACTTCATAACTAAAACCAATAAAGCAGGAGTCATTTCTCAATTGTCAAATCTAGCCTTCCTTTCATACACAAGAACTCACAACTAACCTTATGTAGAGATACTCAGAAGCAAAATGTTCATTTGAATTGCGATTGTGTAGATAAAGACAAACAGAACTGTAGAAAATGAAACTTTATTGAATAGAAAGAGGCTGCTGATAAATTAGTTAATCCACAGACGACACCACTTCCTGTGAAATAAAAGCAACCATGAAGCAAAACATCAATGTTTTCAATCAACTGCTTTAAAATACAGTATAACAGCCTACTGTACCTCTGCAAAGTCACTGATAGGTGAAGAAGCTCCTTCACAACCTTCACCCTTCTCCAGCTCAATCATACTAGTCTGCTTTGCCACAGGGTTGGCTCTCCTGGGAATGGAAAAGGTGAATATAATCTCAATCTTGACACGAACTGGCTAAACGTCAGAATGGATTCTGAAACACCACGAGAACAGATAGGGGAAGACCTACAGTATCAAGCAGTTTGTTATGGTGTACCTTGTGTTTGCAGTCTTCCTCTTAACCACCGCAGCGAGGACACTGATAACAACAATTGCAGCACAGAGGCCAATGGCCCCATAGATGAGTGGGCCTTGCATAGTCTTGGTGAGCTGGTTTTGGCAGGAGTCTCCACTGTAGCCTAAACCACAGGCACAGGAGATGCCCCCATTGGTCTCCACACACTCCCCATTCCCATTGCAGTGCTTTTCACTACACTGCTGGGCTTCCAGGTTTCTCACCAGCCAACTGTTGTCCAGAGAGGTGGAGCCAGGATCTGCAGGTATAGGAAAGCTGGGACTGGGAAGCTGGTTTGGGGCTTTGGCCTTGACAGACTTCCCTTTGAGATGGACACCTGAGACAATGGGGAATACATAAGACCAGTTTGTATTCGAATTAGTTTAAGTTACGACAGCGATTCAAGAGCTGCACATTTCTTTTTCCTTAGCACTACACACCAGATTTAAATAAGGACGCGTAAACACTTGTGGTCCCCAAGACCAGGATTGGAGAATGCAGAGTTATGATAGCTACAAATCTTTGTAATTGAACTGTGATAATCTTTTCTTAAGCTCATAACAATGGGAAAGGGAAGATTGAAACATCGATAATGGAAAGAAGACTTGCAGTTCTCATCTGAAGTGTCAGAGCAGTCAGGATGTCCGTCACAGAACTTCTCCAGGGGGAAGCATGTGTGCCCATCCAGACAGGGTCTACTTCCAGCTGGGCAGTGCTGGTCTGGGGCGCAGTATGTGACATTGACTGGGTAATGGTCATGGGCACACCTACAGGTCCTACCACCAGGAAGAGCCAAACACAAGTGACTGCAGTCTCCATTCCCATCTGAGCAGAGGTTAGAGCCTGGAAATGGATGAGAAAGAGTAAAGGTTGAAAAGTCACATGTCAGTAAATGATAGAGTAGTGGGTTATGTACAAATGTGTCCTCTTACCCATCTGGCTGGACTTGCTGTAAGCCTTCAAACTGACAATTTCAGTGTTTACCTCGAACCAAAGCTTCTTAGTCAATGGATCATCTCTATACCAAACTTTGGTTGTGTCTGAAACATTTGATAGGAACATGTACATGATCAACACAACATCCATGATAATCCAAAACCACAGTGAAAGAACTTTGGGTTAAAGATCAACCATTATCCTTGTTAGTGCTACTTTGCTTAATGACTAAACAGAGCCATCTACTAACCACAGTAAGACATAACATAGCACTAGGTTTTGGTGGAAGCAGCCGTTTAAAAATAATCCACATTACCACTGTCTGTCACCCAGAGGAGCATGCCATTGCTGAGTGCAAATGCAGTCAGGCCATCCCCAGTCTTAAACTCCTTGTATCCAGTACCATCAACTCTGACAGAGCCGATCACCCCATAACCTAGAACATAATAGACTTGTTGATAGAAGTATTACCTCACCACCACTACTATAGATGGAGTAAAACCCTTTTAAAAATCTATAAACAATGAATTCCTCACCGATGTCAGCCCAGTAGATCTCATTGCCCTTGTTGGAGAAAGTCAGGGAGGTGGGCTGAAAAGCATCCTTCCACACCGGAGCGCGCTTCACCCCATCCATGTGAGCACACTCCACCTGAGCGCCTTCCCCCTGCTTGGCCAGGTTGGTAAAACAGAGTCTTCCACTGAGTGGGTGAAGCGCTATGGACTCCAGACTTCCAATATCCTGAATTAACACAGCAGTGTGTTCCCCACTGGAAGAGGTGACCTGCAGCCGTGGCTGCTTGGTGCTACTCCAGTATACGCTGAGGGTTATCCAGTCTAGAGCCAGGGCTGTAACTGTGTCCCCTTTGAGTTGCAGGAACTGGCCGCGAGGCACCAAGCCGGTCTCCTTCAGCTTGAAGAGGACTACAGACGATTGGCCAGAGTCAGCTAGGTACAGAGTCTGATCTTGCAGGGTGTAATCCAACATCGCTGCCTCGTTGACATTGGGGAGAGGTAGGGCGAGGTGCTCCGGCCAGCTTTTCAGACCCACAGCACTGTGCATGGTCTGCAGGTAGATCTAAAAATATATATATACATACACTGCTCAAAAAAATAAAGGGAACAGCACAATGTCACTCCAAGTCAATCACACTTCTGTGAAATCAAACTGTCCACTTCAGAAGCAACACTGATTGACAATACATTTCACATGCTGTTGTGCAAATGGAATAGACAACAGGTGGAAATTATAGGCAATTAGCAAGACACCCCCCAATAAAGGAGTGGTTCTGCAGGTGGTGACCACAGACCACTTCTCGGTTCCTATGCTTCCTGGCTGATGTTTTGGTCACTCGAATGCTGGCGGTGCTTTCACTCTAGTGGTAGCATGAGACGGAGTCTACACCCACACAAGTGGCTCAGGTAGCGCAGCTCATCCAGGATGGCACATCAATGCGAGCTGTGGCAATAAGGTTTGCTGTGTCTGTCAGCGTAGTGTCCAGAGCATGGAGGCGCTACCTGGAGACAGGCCAGTACATCAGGAGACGTGGAGAGGCCAACAACCCAGCAGAAGGACCGCTACCTCCGCCTTTGTGCAAGGAGGAGCACTGCCAGAGCCCTGTAAAATTACCTGCAGCAGGCCACAAATATGGATGTGTCTGCTCAAACGGTCAGAAACAGACTCCATGAGGGTGGTATGAGGGCCCGACGTCCACAGGTGGGGGTTGTGCTTACAGCCCAACACCGTGCAGGACGTTTGGCATTTGCCAGAGAACAGAGATTGGCAAATTGGCCACTGGCGCCCTGTGCTCTACACAGATGAAAGCAGGTTCACACTGAGCACATGTGACAGAGTCTGGAGACTCCGTGGAGAACTTTCTGCTGCCTGCAACATCCTCCAGCATGACCGGTTTGGCGGTGGGTCAGTCATGGTGTGGGGGCCCTCCATGTGCTCGCCAGAGGTAACCTGACTGCCATTAGGTACCGAGATGAGATCCTCAGACCCCTTGTGAGACCATATGCTGATGCGGTTGGCCCTGGGTTCCTCCTACTGCAAGACAATGCTAGAACTCATGTGGCTGGAGTGTGTCAGCAGTTCCTGCAAGAGGAAGGCATTGATGCTATGGACTGGCCCGCCCGTTCCCCAGACCTGAATCCAATTGAGCCCATCATGTCTCACTCCATCAGCCAAAACCACACCACAGACTGTCCAGGAGTTGGCGGATGCTTTAGTCCAGGTCTGGGAGGAGATTCCTCAGGAGACCATCCGCCACCTCATCAGGAGCATGCCCAGGCGTTGCGCTCTCACCACTGGTGTCCCCCAGGGCTCTGTTCTTGGCCCTCTCCTATTCTCGCTATACACCAAGTCACTTGGCTCTGTCATAACCTCACATGGTCTCTCTTATCATTGCTATGCAGACGACACACAACTAATCTTCTCCTTTCCCCCTTCTGATGACCAGGTGGCGAATCGCATCTCTGCATGTCTGGCAGACATATCAGTGTGGATGACGGATCACCACCTCAAGCTGAACCTCGGCAAGACGGAGCTGCTCTTCCTCCCGGGGAAGGACTGCCCGTTCCATGATCTCGCCATCACGGTTGACAACTCCATTGTGTCCTCCTCCCAGAGCGCCAAGAACCTTGGCGTGATCCTGGACAACACCCTGTCGTTCTCAACCAACATCAAGGCGGTGGCCCGTTCCTGTAGGTTCATGCTCTACAACATCTGCAGAGTACGACCCTGCCTCACACAGGAAGCGGCGCAGGTCCTAATCCAGGCACTTGTCATCTCCCGTCTGGATTACTGCAACTCGCTGTTGGCTGGGCTCCCTGCCTGTGCCATTAAACCCCTTCAACTCATCCAGAACGCTGCAGCCCGTCTGGTGTTCAACCTTCCCAAGTTCTCTCACGTCACCCCGCTCCTCCGTTCTCTCCACTGGCTTCCAGTTGAAGCTCGCATCCGCTACAAGACCATGGTGCTTGCCTACGGAGCTGTGAGGGGAACGGCACCTCAGTACCTCCAGGCTCTGATCAGGCCCTACACCCAAACAAGGGCACTGCGTTCATCCACCTCTGGCCTGCTCGCCTCCCTACCACTGAGGAAGTACAGCTCCCGCTCAGCCCAGTCAAAACTGTTCGCTGCCCTGGCCCCCCAATGGTGGAACAAACTCCCTCACGACGCCAGGACAGCGGAGTCAATCACCACCTTCCGGAGACACCTGAAACCCCACCTCTTTAAGGAATACCTAGGATAGGATAAGTAATCCCTCTCACCCCCCCCCTAAGTTTTAGATGCACTATTGTTAAGTGACTGTCCCACTGGATGTCATAAGGTGAATGCACCAATTTGTAAGTCCCTCTGGATAAGAGCGTCTGCTAAATGACTTAAATGTAAATGTAAATGTAATACAGGCACGTGGAGGCCACACACACTACAGAGTCAAATTTTGACTTGTTTTAAGGACATTACATCAAAGTTGGATCAGCCTGTAGTGTGGTTTTCCACTTTCATTTTGAGTGTGACTCCAAATCCCGACCTCCATGGGTTGATAAATTTGATTTCCATTGATCATTTGTGTGATTCTGTTATCAGCACATTCAACTATGTAAAGAAAAAAGTATTTAATAACAATATTTCATTCAGATCTAGGATGTGTTATTTTAGTGTTCCCTTAATTTTTTTGAGCAGTGTATATAAAGTGTTGAATTACAAGGTGGAGAATCTGTGTTAATTCCTGAATTGTAAAAAAAGGGCAAGGAAAGTCAACCGGGCTTCCACAGCCTTTCAAAGCCCAGCTTATTACTGACAGCTTTTGTGAAGGTAACCAAGCATTCCTAAACTGTTTTAGCTGCCATGTATACTGAAATAAAACTCAATTCAAATTAGAAGACAGACTATTGCTTCACACAATATGTACCTAGTGGCATTGAATATAGTGCAGTACCAAGTGAAATGGGTAAACCTGCAGTGGCCAGAGTCATACCTGTGTGACAACAGTTGGCGAGAGCACCAAGAGGAAGGCAGAGTTGACCAAGTTGGAGCAGGTGAGGCCATCCTCAGCTAGGAGCAGACCAGAGGGACACTTGCAGACCCCTTTGGGGCCTGGGCCCAGCACACACAGGTGAGAACAACGAAGGTTCTCACAGGGACGCTCATTGCTTGTCTGCAGAAGTGGATGAATGATCTGCATCCCAGAACGACACAAATCATTAAGCTTACATCAAAAAGGAAGAGAGGTTGCTTGTGTAATTACAACAAACCCATTGCATAATGTAATCCTATTTAGGTTAAATTAACATAATGATTTACATAATGCATGCATTAATATTCATTTAAATTGGGGCCTCGTATACTTGCTTTCAGTCCAAAAGGTTGTCCAGGTCGTTTGAGGAGAACTTTGCGGTTCTTTCCAGTGATTTTATCAGCCCTTTGAATAGTTCTCCTCCTGGTGTCTGACCAGTAGAGCAGGTCATTGTAAACTGTGACAGAGAACGGGTTGGTTGTCTCCATCATCTGCAGAAGCTTCAGGAATGAAAGGAACAGATAAATGTTACAGTGCGCCTTTATCAAGGCCTGGGGTCTAACCCTATGAGGTCCAGAACCTGCTGCTTGTGTTCTACTTTATCATTAATTGCATGCACACACACCTGGTGTCCCAGGTCTAAACCAGTCTGATTAGAGCAGAACAATGAGAAAAGCAGTGTAACTGGCTTCAAGAGCCAGAGTTGAGTTTGAGGGATCTAGGGTGTCCAACCCATGTGGATTTAATTTCATGCACCTTGGCATACAGCAACACGCAATACAAGTCTGATCTCGTCGTATGCAAACCCATTTCTGTAGTACCTCAATGTCCCCGCCATCCAGGTTGGCTGAGCCGATGCACCGGAGCTTCTCGTCCGTCCAGTAGATCCTCTCCCCTAGTGTGTCCACAGCCAGACCGCCTGGCCAGCTGAGGCTGAGGCTGTGACTGACCACTACTCTCCTCTCAGACCCGTCCATTCCCGCACGCTCAATCTTCACCTCGTTACCAATCTCCGACCAGAACATGATCCTGCAGTTAAAGCCAAATCAATATTTTATTATTGATTACTGACAGTAATGCATAAGCCATCAAAGACCAGGATCCTATCATAGGACAGTAGTTAAACATCTCTAGGTGGAAACCAATTCAATAGGCAGGAGCCTGCCCCTGATCAACACTGTTTAGCCGCAAGTATTAGTTTAGTCAACATCACCAGAATAACAGATTGTTTGGGTGTGTGCCACTTGTGTTACACCTAGAAAATAACTTGCCCCTTCTGTGGCAGGAGTGCCAGAGAGCGAGGTTGTTCGAAGTCCTCATCGAGGATGACTGTGAGATCCATAGAGTTTATGATGGTTGTGTTTAATCCAACAGCAATAATCCGACCACCGCCAATGCCATCAATCCAGTACAGGTTTCTCCCTACCCAGTCAACAGCAATGCAATCAGATTTGATGCCTGTAGTGAGATTAAAAGGATTACGATTATGGTAGTTTTAGTTAACCCAAGTGAACACTGACCTGTGCTTTTTATAAGAGGTGCTATTTTTACAGTCGCAACCAGTTTAACCACACAACTAACCTTTGACAAGAGTTCCTGTCTTTTTCTGGTGTAGAGAGGACCATTTGATGCTCTCTGAATCCAGGCTGACCCAGAACACTTTCTGATCCCTCCAGTCATAGTCCAGGGACAGGATGGCTTTCTTAGCAGAGGACACCAGGACATCCAGACTGCTGCTTCTCAGCCCAAACAGGAACAGCTCAGTCTGCACAGAGGCCAGTAGGTAGGGCTCACCTGTGGGAAGACACAGTGGGTTGTTATAGGCCTACTGTGTTAAATTAATAGGCGAGTACTTTCTCCGGGCAATACTCCGCTTTCACAAATGCTGTTCACCTTCGTGCAGTCTTCCTTAATTAAAACAAATATCTAAAGACCCCATCCAGCAGAGGGAATTTCCATGATTGGTCACTAAATCTGGATTTATAAAAAATCATTTTACCTGTGATCTTGCAGCGGCGACCATCAGATTCCAGCAGGTAACCAGGGTAGCAATGACACTGGAAGGAGCCCTGGGTGTTGACGCATAGGTGGCTGCAAACACCTGGTCTACCGCCTTCACACTCATCAATATCAACACAGGACACTGTGTCCTCTTGGAGTCGGTAACCAGCCTTACAGCCACACCTCTACATCGAGGAAAAAGGAAATCGTTAGAAGTCACTCAGAAATCTAAAACGTGAGAAAACTGTACTTCAAGAAGCTTTGTAACAAACTACACAAGCCCCCCCCCCCCCCCCCATTACTCACCGTTCCATGTGGTGTGCTGTAACAGTTATGGGCACATTGGGTTTTGTCTGGACACTCTGCTTGGCAGTTGCCACCCTCGTCAGAACCATTAGCACAGTTTCTGACCGTGTTACACACCAGGGCTGTGTCCAAACACTCCCACGTGCTGCCACACTGGAACTGGTGAGAGGGGCATGTTGCTACCTGACCACCTGAGAACACACACAATACCCAACTTCATTTCTAATACAATCTCAGTTAAAGGTTTTATTTACTGTTACAGATTGTCACCACATACTAATCCAGTAATTAACAAATCATATATAGCTTAAATAACTTTACTCACATCCTGCCTCATCACTTTCATCAGCGCAGTCCTTTGTTCCATCACATCTCCATGCTTTGGGAACACACTGGTTCTTAGATGTACAGGCCCACTGGAAATCGCCACACTTCAATTGGACCATCTTGCAATTCTGAAAGAGAACTCAATATACTGTGAATTAGATCAAAGTTTTGATTTGTATCACGAGGCAAAAGCACATTAGTATCCGACGACAACATTCAAATTCATTTTGCTGTCTAGTCAAGTCTACAGCCTCCAAACGCAGAAATCTCAAATATTACCTAGCATGGGTGCCAATGTGCTTCCTGCCAACTCCTAATACATTTGTCATGCCAAACAAGGAGTTGGCAAGAGCAGAAACAATTGCACCCAGCCTAAATATTCCCACCTTTTCATCAGAGCCATCTTTACAGTCCTGCTCCCTATCACAGACCCACTCCTCCAGCAGGCACTCCTGGCTTTGTGGGCACCGGAGCTTGGTGGTGCACTGGGGGCTCGGTGCAGCTCTCCTCGTCAGAGCGATCCTGACAGTCAGGATGCCCGTCACAGCGCATGCTTACGGATAAACACTGACCACTGGTGCAACGGAACTCCCCACTATTGCAGCTCTCATCAGCTATGGGTCAAAGGGACATTTCTTGAGTTTAACTTAGTTTGGATCAGTGAAAGTAAAACAGTGGGAAACCCTGTGGTGTTTGTGCCACTGTTGGGAGTATTAAACCATTTCTTTCAGCAAGCATTTTAGGACTTAAGGTTAAGTTCAGTAGTTCATTGGAAGTTGAACTTACCACAGTTGGCCTCATCAGTGCCATCCAGGCAGTCCCTCTCTCCGTCACAGAGGAAGGTGTCTGGGAGGCAGCGGGTCTTGTCACAGTGGTGAACACAGCCCTCCATGGGCTTCAGGCAGTCCAACTCATCAGAGCGGTCCTGACACTGGGCCACACCGTCACACATCTGCCTCTGGTCAATGCATTTCTTCCCATGTGTACACTGAAACTGGCCTGAACATACAGTACCATTAAGTGCAATCAATAACACTGATAAATGGTGACCTGCGAGGACCGTCTCAAAGACAGATCGCTAAACATGCACAGTGGTCTACGCAACCATGTTCTGTGTGTATGTGAGTAAATTCCAGTATGCTAGTTAATACAAAGGTTGTTACTTTAAGCATGTATTACACTAAAGAGGAGTATTGTCATGTACTGTACAATAAAACCAAGGGCAGGAATATTATTTTAAAAACTTCAAACTACTGTTCATATACATTTAATTGTCACTGATGATTTTCTTACCACGTTCACATTCTAATATACACTCTTCCTCATCCGAGCCATCCTTACAGTCCGCCTCTCCATCGCACACATGGTTGTAAAGAACACACTCAATCCTGTCCCGGCATGGTTTAGTGCCAAAAGGGCACTTGAGGGGTGCTGGTGCAGACATTGTGGTATTCCCAGCAACATTGTGATGACTTTTAAGATCAGTAGAGTCGGAATCTAGGGATAGGGTGAAATACTGACCTTACTACCAGAAGGAAGGCAAAAACAAACATCTCACACCTTTCAACTTCTGTAAGCTATAAATAAGGATGGATCGATCATGGTTTCAAAATTCAACTAAAGGCAAGTGACACAGAGGGGGCATTACCGCAGTTGGCTTCGTCAGTGCCATCCAGGCAGTCCCTCTCTCCATCACAGAGGAAGGTGTCTGGGAGGCAGCGGGTCTTGTTGTCACAGTGGTGAACACAGCCTTCCATGGAATTCAGGCAGTCCAACTCATCAGAGCGGTCCTGACACTGGGCCACACCGTCACACACCTGCCGCTGGTCAATGCATTTCTTCCCATGGGCACACAGAAACTGCCCTATGTGGATGTTGAAACAACACTTCAAGTGTTATGCACGGACAGATTGAAAGCATGCATTTGACTCAATAGATCTTGGATAACTACTGTGAATACTTTAAAATATACCCTTTCCTGGTTTAACGCAGTAAAATTGATGAAAACAATGGAGTAGAAACCATTTCTTCATAGATAGGAATGGATGCATTTGAAGAGGTACTCAAACAGGGCCCTACCATCATTGCATGCGACAGTGCAGTCCTCCTCATCAGAACCATCCCTACAGTCGGCTTCTCCGTCGCACACATGTTGGTGGAGTACACACTCAGATCCATCCTTGCAAGGTTTGGTGCCCAGGTTGCAGTTCAACGGGGTCTGCGCTGCTGCACTCAATACGGTTTGGAAAAAGTAGGGCACAACAAATCACACATTCGTTCTGTAAGTTTAAGATGTAAATATGAGATGGTTTGAACAGCGACACTCAAGGGAATTAAAGGTGATTATTTTTCAGTAAATACAGCAATGTGAACTATGGAGGGGTGATTATTCACATCCATTTTGGTACAACTAGCTCACCTGTGATTTCCAAAATTGCTATACACAGAAGCAAACAGAAAGCCATGCCTGATTAATGCAAGTGGACCAAACAACACAAGACATCAGGTCAAGGATTTTATAATGATGCCGAGTGATACCAATTGAACCATCAGTGAGGGGGGAGGAGCAGTAGGCCAATTTGTAGAGTGTGGGAGCATTTCAATCTCAATTGCATACTCCTCACATCCTCTCTCTTTGCCTCCTTATCAAAACCCATTGGATGAGAAAGCCAGAGGTCCATCCCCTCTGGACTTCTCCTCCAATGGCATTTCAGAAAGAGATGAGGAGAGAGGACGCTTGTCCCCCTAATATTTGTCTCTGAGGGAGTTATTTATGCTGGCCCCTGTTGAACTGAGCAAAGGCCCCTCACGTCATCGGACAAAAGCAGGGAGGGGGGTACTTTCAAGAAAACCGGGAACTCGAGAGAGAGAAAACAAACGAGTTCAAATCATGACATCGGTGATCTTCAGGTCGGAAGTCTGGAAAGAGGACCGTGTTCCCGAATGGGAATTTGCATGACCGTTCAGTTTTTACATTCGGAGCTCATTTCTGACTTGCTGATTCGTTGAACGCGGCATGTGTATAAGCAAGTCGAACATTTCAGAGTTTCCTTCATTTCAACTAGCACGTGAACGCGGTATCAGATCTGAAATTCCGAGTTGGATAACCTTTCAAAATAATGTTTCCCAGTCGGAGCTCGTTTTCTTACGAGTTCCCAGTTGTCTTGAACCCACTGAAGTCGGAGTTTGAGTTCCCCGTTTTTTTGAATACCCGGAAGGCAGCCAAGTTCCAAATCGAATGCTATCAACTTTCAGCCGGTGTAAAACACGCTTAAGTGGGGGCCAGGGGCAGATTTATCGAACCCCCTCATTTGCTTCCTTTCCTTCTGCCTATCATCAGAGATACTGGATATAATGACGAGATGCTTGTGTCTCCGCCCTAATGGGATTTGTTGTCACAGAGCAGAACGGCAGGCTGTCAAGCTCCCGCCTCTTTGGATTGGTGGATATATTTCGATATTTTAATGTATACCCCTTGACTTATTCCACATTTACAGCCCTTACTCAAAATGGTCTCACCCATCTACACACCTGATGAAAGTGATCAGAAATTTAATAGCATGCATTTGCATAAATATTCAGTCAATACTTTCTAAGTACGTCTAAGAGCTTTCTACACCTTGGTTGTGCAACCTTTGCCCATTCTTCAAGCGCTGCCACAGGTTGAGCATTGCAAGACAACCATTTTCAGGTCTTGCGTTAACTTAAATCTACTTGAACTTTACTGCCACGCAGGAACCTTCTTCTTGGTAAGCAACTCATGTAGATTTGGCCTCTTTTGGTCATCGTCCTTCTGAAAGGACAAGTCATCTCCCAGTGTCCGGTGGAAAGCAGACCAGGTTTTCCCCATAGGATTGTTCTCAGCACCATTTTTCCCAGCTCGAAACTCCAGTCATTAACAAATTACAAGCATACCCATGATGCAGTCACCACTATAGTTGAATATGGAGAGTGGTACTCATTGTATTTACACAACACTAAAGACAAAAAGTTCATTGCTTTGGTAAATTCTCAGCAGTATTACTTTAGGGCCTTACTACAAAACATGCATCCTGTTTGCAACTTTGTTACGTATAGGCTTCCTTGCCACTGAATTCTGTTAGTATTGTGGAGTAACTGCAATGTAGATCCAGCAGTTCTCCCATCACAGCCATTTAATTCTTAAAATCAACACTGGCGATATCCGAGCCGTTTCCTTCCTCTCGGGCAACAGCTTTAGGAAGAACTCCTGTAACTTAGTGACGGTGTGTTGATACACCATCGAAAATGTAATGAACTTATGCTTAAGGGATATTCAAGGTCTGCTTTTTATTTATACCAATTGGTGCCCTTTGCGAGGCATTGGAACAACTCCCTGGTCTTTGTGGTTTAATCAGCATTTGAAATTCACTGCTCAACTGAGGGACCTTACAGATAATCTGTACCCAACATGTAAAATTAGTGTTTAACATGTTGAGTGACTCATTGCTCACAGGCACTATGTTGGTAACCAGTTTATAATAGCAGAAGGACACGGTGTTTGTGGTATATGGTCACTTCGCGGCGAGCCGCGCCATGACCCAAAGACATATTGAAAGCTTTGACTTCATAACTAAAACCAATAAAGCAGGAGTCATTTCTCAATTGTCAAATCTAGCCTTCCTTTCATACACAAGAACTCACAACTAACCTTATGTAGAGATACTCAGAAGCAAAATGTTCATTTGAATTGCGATTGTGTAGATAAAGACAAACAGAACTGTAGAAAATGAAACTTTATTGAATAGAAAGAGGCTGCTGATAAATTAGTTAATCCACAGACGACACCACTTCCTGTGAAATAAAAGCAACCATGAAGCAAAACATCAATGTTTTCAATCAACTGCTTTAAAATACAGTATAACAGCCTACTGTACCTCTGCAAAGTCACTGATAGGTGAAGAAGCTCCTTCACAACCTTCACCCTTCTCCAGCTCAATCATACTAGTCTGCTTTGCCACAGGGTTGGCTCTCCTGGGAATGGAAAAGGTGAATATAATCTCAATCTTGACACGAACTGGCTAAACGTCAGAATGGATTCTGAAACACCACGAGAACAGATAGGGGAAGACCTACAGTATCAAGCAGTTTGTTATGGTGTACCTTGTGTTTGCAGTCTTCCTCTTAACCACCGCAGCGAGGACACTGATAACAACAATTGCAGCACAGAGGCCAATGGCCCCATAGATGAGTGGGCCTTGCATAGTCTTGGTGAGCTGGTTTTGGCAGGAGTCTCCACTGTAGCCTAAACCACAGGCACAGGAGATGCCCCCATTGGTCTCCACACACTCCCCATTCCCATTGCAGTGCTTTTCACTACACTGCTGGGCTTCCAGGTTTCTCACCAGCCAACTGTTGTCCAGAGAGGTGGAGCCAGGATCTGCAGGTATAGGAAAGCTGGGACTGGGAAGCTGGTTTGGGGCTTTGGCCTTGACAGACTTCCCTTTGAGATGGACACCTGAGACAATGGGGAATACATAAGACCAGTTTGTATTCGAATTAGTTTAAGTTACGACAGCGATTCAAGAGCTGCACATTTCTTTTTCCTTAGCACTACACACCAGATTTAAATAAGGACGCGTAAACACTTGTGGTCCCCAAGACCAGGATTGGAGAATGCAGAGTTATGATAGCTACAAATCTTTGTAATTGAACTGTGATAATCTTTTCTTAAGCTCATAACAATGGGAAAGGGAAGATTGAAACATCGATAATGGAAAGAAGACTTGCAGTTCTCATCTGAAGTGTCAGAGCAGTCAGGATGTCCGTCACAGAACTTCTCCAGGGGGAAGCATGTGTGCCCATCCAGACAGGGTCTACTTCCAGCTGGGCAGTGCTGGTCTGGGGCGCAGTATGTGACATTGACTGGGTAATGGTCATGGGCACACCTACAGGTCCTACCACCAGGAAGAGCCAAACACAAGTGACTGCAGTCTCCATTCCCATCTGAGCAGAGGTTAGAGCCTGGAAATGGATGAGAAAGAGTAAAGGTTGAAAAGTCACATGTCAGTAAATGATAGAGTAGTGGGTTATGTACAAATGTGTCCTCTTACCCATCTGGCTGGACTTGCTGTAAGCCTTCAAACTGACAATTTCAGTGTTTACCTCGAACCAAAGCTTCTTAGTCAATGGATCATCTCTATACCAAACTTTGGTTGTGTCTGAAACATTTGATAGGAACATGTACATGATCAACACAACATCCATGATAATCCAAAACCACAGTGAAAGAACTTTGGGTTAAAGATCAACCATTATCCTTGTTAGTGCTACTTTGCTTAATGACTAAACAGAGCCATCTACTAACCACAGTAAGACATAACATAGCACTAGGTTTTGGTGGAAGCAGCCGTTTAAAAATAATCCACATTACCACTGTCTGTCACCCAGAGGAGCATGCCATTGCTGAGTGCAAATGCAGTCAGGCCATCCCCAGTCTTAAACTCCTTGTATCCAGTACCATCAACTCTGACAGAGCCGATCACCCCATAACCTAGAACATAATAGACTTGTTGATAGAAGTATTACCTCACCACCACTACTATAGATGGAGTAAAACCCTTTTAAAAATCTATAAACAATGAATTCCTCACCGATGTCAGCCCAGTAGATCTCATTGCCCTTGTTGGAGAAAGTCAGGGAGGTGGGCTGAAAAGCATCCTTCCACACCGGAGCGCGCTTCACCCCATCCATGTGAGCACACTCCACCTGAGCGCCTTCCCCTGCTTGGCCAGGTTGGTAAAACAGAGTCTTCCACTGAGTGGGTGAAGCGCTATGGACTCCAGACTTCCAATATCCTGAATTAACACAGCAGTGTGTTCCCCACTGGAAGAGGTGACCTGCAGCTGTGGCTGCTTGGTGCTACTCCAGTATACGCTGAGGGTTATCCAGTCTAGAGCCAGGGCTGTAACTGTGTCCCCTTTGAGTTGCAGGAACTGGCCGCGAGGCACCAAGCCGGTCTCCTTCAGCTTGAAGAGGACTACAGACGATTGGCCAGAGTCAGCTAGGTACAGAGTCTGATCTTGCAGGGTGTAATCCAACATCGCTGCCTCGTTGACATTGGGGAGAGGTAGGGCGAGGTGCTCCGGCCAGCTTTTCAGACCCACAGCACTGTGCATGGTCTGCAGGTAGATCTAAAAATATATATATACATACACTGCTCAAAAAAATAAAGGGAACAGCACAATGTCACTCCAAGTCAATCACACTTCTGTGAAATCAAACTGTCCACTTCAGAAGCAACACTGATTGACAATACATTTCACATGCTGTTGTGCAAATGGAATAGACAACAGGTGGAAATTATAGGCAATTAGCAAGACACCCCCCAATAAAGGAGTGGTTCTGCAGGTGGTGACCACAGACCACTTCTCGGTTCCTATGCTTCCTGGCTGATGTTTTGGTCACTCGAATGCTGGCGGTGCTTTCACTCTAGTGGTAGCATGAGACGGAGTCTACACCCACACAAGTGGCTCAGGTAGCGCAGCTCATCCAGGATGGCACATCAATGCGAGCTGTGGCAATAAGGTTTGCTGTGTCTGTCAGCGTAGTGTCCAGAGCATGGAGGCGCTACCTGGAGACAGGCCAGTACATCAGGAGACGTGGAGAGGCCAACAACCCAGCAGAAGGACCGCTACCTCCGCCTTTGTGCAAGGAGGAGCACTGCCAGAGCCCTGTAAAATTACCTGCAGCAGGCCACAAATATGGATGTGTCTGCTCAAACGGTCAGAAACAGACTCCATGAGGGTGGTATGAGGGCCCGACGTCCACAGGTGGGGGTTGTGCTTACAGCCCAACACCGTGCAGGACGTTTGGCATTTGCCAGAGAACAGAGATTGGCAAATTGGCCACTGGCGCCCTGTGCTCTACACAGATGAAAGCAGGTTCACACTGAGCACATGTGACAGAGTCTGGAGACTCCGTGGAGAACTTTCTGCTGCCTGCAACATCCTCCAGCATGACCGGTTTGGCGGTGGGTCAGTCATGGTGTGGGGGGCCCTCCATGTGCTCGCCAGAGGTAACCTGACTGCCATTAGGTACCGAGATGAGATCCTCAGACCCCTTGTGAGACCATATGCTGATGCGGTTGGCCCTGGGTTCCTCCTACTGCAAGACAATGCTAGAACTCATGTGGCTGGAGTGTGTCAGCAGTTCCTGCAAGAGGAAGGCATTGATGCTATGGACTGGCCCGCCCGTTCCCCAGACCTGAATCCAATTGAGCCCATCATGTCTCACTCCATCAGCCAAAACCACACCACAGACTGTCCAGGAGTTGGCGGATGCTTTAGTCCAGGTCTGGGAGGAGATTCCTCAGGAGACCATCCGCCACCTCATCAGGAGCATGCCCAGGCGTTGTAGGGAGGTCATACAGGCACGTGGAGGCCACACACACTACAGAGTCTAATTTTGACTTGTTTTAAGGACATTACATCAAAGTTGGATCAGCCTGTAGTGTGGTTTTCCACTTTCATTTTGAGTGTGACTCCAAATCCCGACCTCCATGGGTTGATAAATTTGATTTCCATTGATCATTTGTGTGATTCTGTTATCAGCACATTCAACTATGTAAAGAAAAAAGTATTTAATAACAATATTTCATTCAGATCTAGGATGTGTTATTTTAGTGTTCCCTTTATTTTTTTGAGCAGTGTATATAAAGTGTTGAATTACAAGGTGGAGAATCTTTGTGTTAATTCCTGAATTGCACACAAATGGCAAGGAAAGTCAACCGGGCTCCCACAGCCTTTCAAAGCCCAGCTTATTACCGACAGCTTTTGTGAAGGTAACCAAGCATTCCTAAACTGTTTTAGCTGCCATGTATACTGAAATAAAACTCAATTCAAATTAGAAGACAGACTATTGCTTCACACAATATGTACCTAGTGGCATTGAATATAGTGCAGTACCAAGTGAAATGGGTAAACCTGCAGTGGCCAGAGTCATACCTGTGTGACAACAGTTGGCGAGAGCACCAAGAGGAAGGCAGAGTTGACCAAGTTGGAGCAGGTGAGGCCATCCTCAGCTAGGAGCAGACCAGAGGGACACTTGCAGACCCCTTTGGGGCCTGGGCCCAGCACACACAGGTGAGAACAACGAAGGTTCTCACAGGGACGCTCATTGCTTGTCTGCAGAAGTGGATGAATGATCTGCATCCCAGAACGACACAAATCATTAAGCTTACATCAAAAAGGAAGAGAGGTTGCTTGTGTAATTACAACAAACCCATTGCATAATGTAATCCTATGTAGGTTAAATTAACATAATGATTTACATAATGCATGCATTAATATTCATTTAAATTGGGGCCTCGTATACTTGCTTTCAGTCCAAAAGGTTGTCCAGGTCGTTTGAGGAGAACTTTGCGGTTCTTTCCAGTGATTTTATCAGCCCTTTGAATAGTTCTCCTCCTGGTGTCTGACCAGTAGAGCAGGTCATTGTAAACTGTGACAGAGAACGGGTTGGTTGTCTCCATCATCTGCAGAAGCTTCAGGAATGAAAGGAACAGATAAATGTTACAGTGCGCCTTTATCAAGGCCTGGGGTCTAACCCTATGAGGTCCAGAACCTGCTGCTTGTGTTCTACTTTATCATTAATTGCATGCACACACACCTGGTGTCCCAGGTCTAAACCAGTCTGATTAGAGCAGAACAATGAGAAAAGCAGTGTAACTGGCTTCAAGAGCCAGAGTTGAGTTTGAGGGATCTAGGGTGTCCAACCCATGTGGATTTAATTTCATGCACCTTGGCATACAGCAACACGCAATACAAGTCTGATCTCGTCGTATGCAAACCCATTTCTGTAGTACCTCAATGTCCCCGCCATCCAGGTTGGCTGAGCCGATGCACCGGAGCTTCTCGTCCGTCCAGTAGATCCTCTCCCCTAGTGTGTCCACAGCCAGACCGCCTGGCCAGCTGAGGCTGAGGCTGTGACTGACCACTACTCTCCTCTCAGACCAGTCCATTCCCGCACGCTCAATCTTCACCTCGTTACCAATCTCCGACCAGAACATGATCCTGCAGTTAAAGCCAAATCAATATTTTATTATTGATTACTGACAGTAATGCATAAGCCATCAAAGACCAGGATCCTATCATAGGACAGTAGTTAAACATCTCTAGGTGGAAACCAATTCAATAGGCAGGAGCCTGCCCCTGATCAACACTGTTTAGCCGCAAGTATTAGTTTAGTCAACATCACCAGAATAACAGATTGTTTGGGTGGGTGCCACTTGTGTTACACCTAGAAAATAACTTGCCCCTTCTGTGGCAGGAGTGCCAGAGAGCGAGGTTGTTCGAAGTCCTCATCGAGGATGACTGTGAGATCCATAGAGTTTATGATGGTTGTGTTTAATCCAACAGCAATAATCCGACCACCGCCAATGCCATCAATCCAGTACAGGTTTCTCCCTACCCAGTCAACAGCAATGCAATCAGATTTGATGCCTGTAGTGAGATTAAAAGGATTACGATTATGGTAGTTTTAGTTAACCCAAGTGAACACTGACCTGTGCTTTTTATAAGAGGTGCTATTTTTACAGTCGCAACCAGTTTAACCACACAACTAACCTTTGACAAGAGTTCCTGTCTTTTTCTGGTGTAGAGAGGACCATTTGATGCTCTCTGAATCCAGGCTGACCCAGAACACTTTCTGATCCCTCCAGTCATAGTCCAGGGACAGGATGGCTTTCTTAGCAGAGGACACCAGGACATCCAGATTGCTGCTTCTCAGCCCAAACAGGAACAGCTCAGTCTGCACAGAGGCCAGTAGGTAGGGCTCACCTGTGGGAAAACAGTGGGTTGTTATAGGCCTACTGTGTTAAATTAATAGGCGAGTACTTTCTCCGGGCAATACTCCGCTTTCACAAATGCTGTTCACCTTCGTGCAGTCTCCCTTAATTAAAACAAATATCTAAAGACCCCATCCAGCAGAGGGAATTTCCATGATTGGTCACTAAATCTGGATTTTTTAAAAATCATTTTACCTGTGATCTTGCAGCGGCGACCATCAGATTCCAGCAGGTAACCAGGGTAGCAATGACACTGGAAGGAGCCCTGGGTGTTGACGCATAGGTGGCTGCAAACACCTGGTCTACCGCCTTCACACTCATCAATATCAACACAGGACACTGTGTCCTCTTGGAGTCGGTAACCAGCCTTACAGCCACACCTCTACATCGAGGAAAAAGGAAATCGTTAGAAGAAGTCACTCAGAAATCTAAAACATGAGAAAACTGTACTTCAAGAAGCTTTGTAACAAACTACACAAGCCCCCCCCATTACTCACCGTTCCATGTGGTGTGCTGTAACAGTTATGGGCACATTGGGTTTTGTCTGGACACTTTGCTTGGCAGTTGCCACCCTCGTCAGAACCATTAGCACAGTTTCTGACCGTGTTACACACCAGGGCTGTGTCCAAACACTCCCACGTGCTGCCACACTGGAACTGGTGAGAGGGGCATGTTGCTACCTGACCACCTGAGAACACACACAATACCCAACTTCATTTCTAATACAATCTCAGTTAAAGGTTTTATTTACTGTTACAGATTGTCACCACATACTAATCCAGTAATTAACAAATCATATATAGCTTAAATAACTTTACTCACATCCTGCCTCATCACTTTCATCAGCGCAGTCCTTTGTTCCATCACATCTCCATGCTTTGGGAACACACTGGTTCTTAGATGTACAGGCCCACTGGAAATCGCCACACTTCAATTGGACCATCTTGCAATTCTGAAAGAGAACTCAATATACTGCGAATTAGATCAAAGTTTTGATTTGTATCACGAGGCAAAAGCACATTAGTATCCAACGACGACATTCAAATTAATTTTGCCGTCTAGTCAAGTCTACAGCCTCCAAACGCAGAAATCTCAAATATTACCTAGCATGGGTGCCAATGTGCTTCCTGCCAACTCCTAATACATTTGTCATGCCAAACAAGGAGTTGGCAAGAGCAGAAACAATTGCACCCAGCCTAAATATTCCCACCTTTTCATCAGAGCCATCTTTACAGTCCTGCTCCCTATCACAGACCCACTCCTCCAGCAGGCACTCCTGGCTTTGTGGGCACCGGAGCTTGGTGGTGCACTGGGGGGGCTCGGTGCAGCTCTCCTCGTCAGAGCGATCCTGACAGTCAGGATGCCCGTCACAGCGCATGCTTACGGATAAACACTGACCACTGGTGCAACGGAACTCCCCACTATTGCAGCTCTCATCAGCTATGGGTCAAAGGGACATTTCTTGAGTTTAACTTAGTTTGGATCAGTGAAAGTAAAACAGTGGGAAACCCTGTGGTGTTTGTGCCACTGTTGGGAGTATTAAACCATTTCTTTCAGCAAGCATTTTAGGACTTAAGGTTAAGTTCAGTAGTTCATTGGAAGTTGAACTTACCACAGTTTGCCTCATCAGTGCCATCCAGGCAGTCCCTCTCTCCGTCACAGAGGAAGGTGTCTGGGAGGCAGCGGGTCTTGTCACAGTGGTGAACACAGCCCTCCATGGGCTTCAGGCAGTCCAACTCATCAGAGCGGTCCTGACACTGGGCCACACCGTCACACATCTGCCTCTGGTCAATGCATTTCTTCCCATGTGTACACTGAAACTGGCCTGAACATACAGTACCATTAAGTGCAATCAATAACACTGATAAATGGTGACCTGCGAGGACCGTCTCAAAGACAGATCGCTAAACATGCATACCATGCACAGTGGTCTACGCAACCATGTTCTGTGTGTATGTGAGTAAATTCCAGTATGCTAGTTAATACAAAGGTTGTTACTTTAAGCATGTATTACACTAAAGAGGAGTATTGTCATGTACTGTACAATAAAACCAAGGGCAGGAATATTATTTTAAAAACTTCAAACTACTGTTCATATACATTTAATTGTCACTGATGATTTTCTTACCACGTTCACATTCTAATATACACTCTTCCTCATCCGAGCCATCCTTACAGTCCGCCTCTCCATCGCACACATGGTTGTAAAGAACACACTCAATCCTGTCCCGGCATGGTTTAGTGCCAAAAGGGCACTTGAGGGGTGCTGGTGCAGACATTGTGGTATTCCCATTGTTGCCATTCTCAGCAACATTGTGATGACTTTTAAGATCAGTAGAGTCGGAATCTAGGGATAGGGTGAAATACTGACCTTACTACCAGAAGGAAGGCAAAAACAAACATCTCACACCTTTCAACTTCTGTAAGCTATAAATAAGGATGGATCAATCATGGTTTCAAAATTCAACTAAAGGCAAGTGACACAGAGGGGGCATTACCGCAGTTGGCTTCGTCAGTGCCATCCAGGCAGTCCCTCTCTCCATCACAGAGGAAGGTGTCTGGGAGGCAACGGGTCTTGTTGTCACAGTGGTGAACACAGCCTTCCATGGAATTCAGGCAGTCCAACTCATCAGAGCGGTCCTGACACTGGGCCACACCGTCACACACCTGCCGCTGGTCAATGCATTTCTTCCCATGGGCACACAGAAACTGCCCTATGTGGATGTTGAAACAACACTTCAAGTGTTATGCACGGACAGATTGAAAGCATGCATTTGACTCAATAGATCTTGGATAACTACTGTGAATACTTTAAAATATACCCTTTCCTGGTTTAACGCAGTAAAATTGATGAAAACAATAGAGTAGAAACCATTTCTTCATAGATAGGAATGGATGCATTTGAAGAGGTACTCAAACAGGGCCCTACCATCATTGCATGCGACAGTGCAGTCCTCCTCATCAGAACCATCCCTACAGTCGGCTTCTCCGTCGCACACATGTTGGTGGAGTACACACTCAGATCCATCCTTGCAAGGTTTGGTGCCCAGGTTGCAGTTCAACGGGGTCTGCGCTGCTGCACTCAATACTGTTTGGAAAAAGTAGGGCACAACAAATCACACATTCGTTCTGTAAGTTTAAGATGTAAATATGAGATGGTTTGAACAGCGACACTCAAGGGAATTAAAGGTGATTATTTTTCAGTAAATACAGCAATGTGAACTATGGAGGGGTGATTATTCACATCCATTTTGGTACAACTAGCTCACCTGTGATTTCCAAAATTGCTATACACAGAAGCAAACAGAAAGCCATGCCTGATTAATGCAAGTGGACCAAACAACACAAGACATCAGGTCAAGGATTTTATAATGATGCCGAGTGATACCAATTGAACCATCAGTGAGGGGGGAGGAGCAGTAGGCCAATTTGTAGAGTGTGGGAGCATTTCAATCTCAATTGCATACTCCACACATCCTCTCTCTTTGCCTCCTTATCAAAACCCATTGGATGAGAAAGCCAGAGGTCCATCCCCTCTGGACTTCTCCTCCAATGGCATTTCAGAAAGAGATGAGGAGAGAGGACGCTTGTCCCCCTAATATTTGTCTCTGAGGGAGTTATTTATGCTGGCCCCTGTTGAACTGAGCAAAGGCCCCTCACGTCATCGGACAAAAGCAGGGAGGGGGGTACTTTCAAGAAAACCGGGAACTCGAGAGAGAGAAAACAAACGAGTTCAAATCATGACATCGGTGATCTTCAGGTCGGAAGTCTGGAAAGAGGACCGTGTTCCCGAATAGCTAATTTCTGACTTGCTGATTCGTTTAACGCGGCATGTGTATAAGCAAGTCGAACATTTCAGTTTCTTTAATTTCAACTAGCACGTGAACGCGGTATCAGATCTGAAATTCCGAGTTGGATAACCTTTCAAAATAATGTTTCCCAGTCGGAGCTCGTTTTCTTACGAGTTCCCAATTGTCTTGAACCCACTGAAGTCGGAGTCTGAGTTCCCCGTTTTTTTGAATACCCGGAAGGCAGCCAAGTTCCAAATCTAATGCTATCAACTTTCAGCCGGTGTAAAACACGCCTACGTGGGGGCCAGGGGCAGATTTATCGAACCCCCTCATTTGCTTCCTTTCCTTCTGCCTATCATCAGAGATACTGGATATAATGACGAAATGCTTGTGTCTCCGCCCTAATGGGATTTGTTGTCACAGAGCAGAATGGCAGGCTGTCAAACTCCCGCCTATTCCTCTCTTTGGATTGGTGGATATATTTCGTTATTTTAATAACGAATTTCGATGAGGGGTGCTGACGTCAACCACATGTATTCAATGGAGTGTGAGAATCACTGTAAATATTATCCTGCCAACCACTATATGAAGAAGTTTAAGGAAAACATCAACTCAAATTGCTCCTTTTGTAATGACCACCCAGAAACAGTTGTGCATATTTTTTGGCATTGTATGCATGTAAGAAAACTGTGGCAAGACATCAGTAGGTTTATAATTGAACACATTTATTAAGATTTTACACTATTGTGGAGAGATGTACTGTTTGGATTGTTTACATACAATAGAAATAAGCAGAATCATTTTTATGTAATTAATTTCATTATTCTTTTGGCCAAATTTCATATACACAAATGTAAATTTACAAACAGAAAACCACATTTTCGTACCCTACAAAAATAAATTGAACTGTATTTTAAAACGGTTAAATGCTCTACTAACACAAAAGCTGTTAGAATTGTAAGTATATGCATGTCCCTTAAGGTCCTTGTAATGTGATATTGTACCCCCTAACTCGATTGTCTATTGTTTGTAATCTATGTATGCTTGTGTTCCCTCATGTGCTTTATGTATTGATTTGATACAAAAAAAATTAAAACGTTTTTGAAAAGTAAGTTAAAAAAAAGAGAATCACTGTGTTAAGGAACGCCGTTTGGGTCTATGCTATCCTCATGGATATGCAGAGATAGGCCTACGCTGTCTCGAACTACGAAGTGTCACGTGCATCACACATATCAGTACATTCGTAATAAACTAAGCATTACGATACTTCTATTAGATCACGTATCAAAATAGCGATGGGTTTTATCTCGACTAAATTCGACACTCCCATTGCCCCCTATACAAAATTCCTCAGTACCTGAGACAGATTTTAGGCGGAAGAAACCTGCTCGCTTCGCCTCTTCCTCTCTGCTAATCACTATCAGACAGGAATTCTGCTTCTGCAGGAAAGAAGCCTCGAGTTATGATGAATCTGTAGCCGTGTCGGAATAGTTGTTTAATTTCATCCTTCCTTCACCGATGTGGTTATATGCTGTACTAGGAATAGTTTTGAAACGTGCTTTACCCAGATGTGTTAGATTGGTGATTATTTCAAGTGAGTAATTAAATATACATCGGCCTCGGTTGCTACTGTGAAACAAAAACGTAACATACATTTTCTCATCAACCTTGTTGTGAAAAAGTAGCCTCGCCTGGATTTTTACATGGAATCGTATCATTGTTCCTGTGGGCCCAATTGCGCATAATTTCTTAACAAATTAGAGGATACCACTTCCTGTTATAGTTCACCCAATATGTCTTTCCTCACTTCTAGTCTTTATGGCGTATGAGAAAGGATTAACGGCTATAACAAATTCTACAAAAAAATAACAATGGAGTGCTAGTTCCTCCCCGACAATGACAGATTGTAAAACAAACCATGCTGTCAAATAAACAATAGAGATTGACATTGCTGGCGACCAATCCGTTCTACAAAAGTAATATGATTGTCTTGTTTTATCCAATTAGGTGATAAGAGGAGGGAATAAGATTCTGAATGCAGCTAGCCAGCTAGGGTGTGTTTCTTGTTCAGGTCTTGATAGCTTGTGAAGCTAAACAGCTAGCTAGTTATCAGATTTGAAAAAATTCTAAATATTTTCGTCGAAATAGCGGCTACATTTATCGTTTTTTTTTAACGGTAGCCCTTTGTTTTTGAGGAGTTTCCCACTTTGTCTTTTGCACATCTTTACACAGAGAAGAGCTCGTGAGATTCATCATCAGGGTAATGCAATGCTTTTAATTTTCCCTCGACTTTGATGTTGTTAGCTAACGACAGCTAGCAAGCTAACGTTAGCCTGTTTTAAAAAAATATGGGCTAGCTAACGTTAGTTGGCTTATTTATCACTTCTAGTGTTAACATAAAATAAACACGATTGTTATTGTAACTGGCAATGATGGCGCTGTATGTCTCAATCAAACCATCGTTTCGTTGTAAGTTAGCTAACCAGTCATTTAGCTGTATTGAAATCCTGAGTTAGGTGGCTAACGTTAGCTAGCTACAGTAATTGTTGTTTTCACAACAAAAGGTATTGACGATAACGTAATCCCACCATACGAGTCATGTACTCAATAATTTCTGCAGCCTTACATGGCTTGCTACCTTATGAGTAAATAATTGCAAACTTAACTAACTTAAATAGTAGATTTGTACTGCTGATAAAATGCATATCATCAACCAACCGGCCTGAAAGTATCTGCTAGCTATGGAGTTAACTACCCCCTTAGCCGATGTAGCTAGCTTGGTACTAACTGCAATATATACACTAACGAACAATGGAGTTTATCAATTGAACAGTATATCACGGTAGATAGCTAACCACCTTTTTATAATGAAGATGTGGTGTTATACAGCATCCACCAACACTGGTATGAAATGTTTGTTTTGTGGCTATATGTCTATTCGCAAACAATGGTATGTTATGTTTACTTGCTGCTAGTGATTCAGTCCACTGAGTGTTCAAGTCGCCTCTATTATTAGATATATTATGTAACTACAGTTGTTGCTAATGAAATTATATGATGGTGGGATTTATCTAACAAGTTTTTCAAGACCACTCATTCAATTTAAAATGCATCCATCACACAATTGAATGCACTCGTCATCACATTTTTATTTATTTAGACATTGATTACTAAATTCCTGTGTTTGATTTTACCTCCTCAGGTGTCTCATCTCTTTTGCACATATCCAGTTCCTCCTCACTCCAGCCCTGTGATTCCTCACGAAACAGAGGGACCACACCAGAGAAAGGGCTAAACTGTGCATCCCTTCCTCCAGGTCCCCTCTGCCTCAGTGTGTGTTTGAGTTCTCTCAAGACTCCTCCTCGCTACAACCAAAATGTCCTCCATCTTGCCTTTCACGCCTCCGGTAGTTAAGAGGCTCCTGGGGTGGAAGAAGTCAGCCAGTGGCGCCGGGGGTGGAGAGCAGAATGGCCAGGAGGAGAAGTGGTGTGAGAAGGCTGTCAAGAGCCTGGTGAAGAAGCTGAAGAAGACTGGACAGCTGGACGAGCTGGAGAAGGCCATCACCACCCAGAACTGCAACACCAAGTGTGTCACCATCCCCAGGTAAGTAACCATAGCCCCATGCCAGGTAACAGAGCTGGGGTTTGCCTATAGTCATTGTATGGTTCTATAGAATTAACAGTTGACCATTCATCAGAAACCTACAGGTAACTGCCAAATGAAATGCATTTACAAAGTCAGCCCAATTCCACTAACATTATGGCTGTATTTGCAAAGGCAGCCCAATTCTTTTTCACTGATTGGTCTTTTGACCAATAACATCAATCTTTTTCAGATACAATCTGATTGTTCAAAAGACCAGTTAGTGAAATAAATATCAGAATTGGGCTGCCTTCTACAAGTGTCTGGAACTCTATTGGAGGGATACGACACAATTCTTCCATGAGAAATTCCGTAATTTGGTGTTTTATTGGTGGTGGAAAACCCTGTCTCAGGTTGCACTCCATAATTTTCCATAGGTGTTCAATTGGGGTCAGATCTGGTGACTGACACACTCTCACCCTTTAAACACTCCTTTGAGATCCCCTCTCACAGATGTCTTCTAGCAATGGTAGCCAACATAATACGCAACAGGGCATTTTTACACATGACCCTTAGCATGATGGGATGTTACTTGCATAATTCATTCAGGGACCACACCTGTGTGGAAGCCCCTGCTTTCAATATACTTTGTATCCCTCGTTTATGCAAATGTTTCCTTTTATTTTGGCAGTTTCCTGTATGTTTTCTGGAGATTATTATTTAGTATCGGGTAACCCTCTTGTCGCCTCATGTTTTCTTAAACAGCATGTAACATACAAGATCCCAATACATAGAGATCTTAGCAACTCCCAAATTCTTTTACATTTTATAGGCTTCTACTTTCTAACACTGACTCTCAGAAATGGCGCAACAGTTTGTTTTGTAAACACTGACTTAGCCTCCCGCTATGTACTTGTATCACATTTGTCTGAGGGTGTAGGGTGAGAACATTCCTTATCAGCCAGTTAACCTTGATGTCCTAGAGTAGAACATGTTCTCTGGGAAATGTTGTGTGCTGTAAAATACCTATTTGTTCAATATTGACTAGCTATGAACAGTTCAGATGTCTAGTATGTTTATTAGACACTGAGTAAATTTGTATAGAGCTTTTTGACAGATGGAATAAATATATTGTGTAGGCCTATAATTGATGGTCTTGCAAAGAAATGAAAGTTTAATGTTATTTGCCAATCTACATGTCATGCATATATATATTAGAGTGATGTTTAGAACCTATTCCAGCTTTTAGAACACAGTATATAGGCCTAGCCAATAGTTTAGATTCAGTCCCACTTCAGAGGTAGGCTATATTAGCTCTGAGTTCTAAAGTCAGGATATTGTATGAGCAGCAACTATCACGTCATATTTCCCCATTTCATTTTTATTTGATTTCTAGAGTTGTTTATTTTTATCATTCCTTTCTATGTGTCCATTACAATCACAAATTTAAATATAGAGGGTAGTTAATTGGAAATGTACTTTTTTCCAAGATTGCTCCCTCCTTTCCTTTTATTCCCATTTTGTGTCTTCTGTGTTTACTTCAATGTCTCAAGATAAGTCAATTGCTTGCGACCTACACAGCTGTGGTGGAAATGTTTCAGTTGTTCCGAAAATTTGATATGCCACAGTAGAAATGTTTTTTTTGTCTCGCATAATGTTTGTTTGTGTATACTACTGTACTCCCATCTTATGCTGTTGTTTTTCTTTATTCTGTCAAAAGGCTTCTCTTATTTGACGGTTATTTTTTTCAGTTCCAGACTGAAAGAATTAAATACCCGATTGAAAATGACTCTAATAAAAGATGCCTTTTAATGTTTACATTACCCATACTGGTATTTCTGAATGACTCATGCCCCATGTTTATCATTTTGTTTTTGTTTTGTTGTTTGGTTTTTCTGTGCACAGCAATTGCTCTGAAATATGGGGACTGAGTACACCAAATACGATAGAACAGTGGGATACCTCAGGCCTATACAGCTACCCTGACCAAACCAGGTGACTATCCTCAACTGTCCTATGCTACATACTGTTGTACAACCTTGATGTGGGAAGTAATCATTCCAGGGGGGTGAGGGACATTGAGAGCACAAATTCTATTCATCCCTCTATCATTCTCATTTCATCATACCCCACCTCCCCTCTCCACACCCCCACCTTTTTGTTTTGCTGGCCACATGCATCTCCTTCTCTTACTCCTATCGATTCCTCCCCCTTTTCTTCCTTTCCTCGCACTCACTTTTCACAACTATTTCTTCCATTGCCTGTCCTGTCAGATCCCTGGATGGGCGCCTGCAGGTCTCGCACAGAAAGGGTCTTCCTCATGTCATCTACTGCCGCTTGTGGCGATGGCCTGACCTGCACAGCCACCATGAGCTGCGTGCCATCGAGGCCTGTGAGTACGCCTTCCACCTCAAGAAGGATGAGGTCTGCATCAACCCCTACCACTACCAGAGGGTGGAGACCCCAGGTAGGTTGTCATTTGAACCACTAGTGTGTGTGTGCTGACTTTTGGGTGCCATCAAAGCCCATGTTGACAGCTAGTTGTGACATTCTTATTTCTGAACATGAAAAAAGATTTGTATGAGAGGCTAAAAGTGGTGTTAGTATAATCTTCAACTATGTTTTGTAAAGATGTCACTACTTTTGAATTTGGTTTGGCATTGAAGAATATTTTCTCCACCTTTCCTCTAGTTCTGCCACCTGTCCTTGTGCCAAGACACTCGGAAATTCTGACAGAACTGCCCCCATTGGATGACTACACTCATTCCATACCTGAGAACACAAACTTTCCTGCAGGGATCGAGCCTCCAAATAACTACATACCAGGTTTGTGTATCTATCATGAGTTGATATGCAAATGGTATTCATGATAACGAGGTATCCATTTCAGCTCATCAGTATTTTTCCCTCCCCTGTTACTATAGAAACGCCACCACCTGGATACATAAGTGAGGACGGGGAAGCCAGTGATCAACCGATGAATCAAAGTATGGACACAGGTATATTCCACTTACCTCAAATAAGAAGTTCTAACATAAAAGAAAAATGTTTGCCAAGTTTACATTTGTTGATTAAAATATCTTGGTAGATTCTTTGCACAAATAAATCTGACCATGCAATTTTATAATTTCCTGTTTTCTCCCATGTTAGGTTCTCCTGCTGATTTGTCCCCTGGCACCCTCTCACCTGTCAATCATAGCATGGGTAAGAAGAATTGTCTTTTTAGACCTGCTCGACGTCTGAAGAACCAGTAATTGATCATCTGAACAAATTTGACTAAACTCATTGGCTGCATTTACACAGGCAGCCCAATTCTGATATTTCTTGTTTTGTTACTAATTGGTCTTTTGACCAATGAGACCAGCTCTGAAAAAGACATGATGAAAAAAATGTGATTTGTCAGAAGACCAATTAGTGGGAAAAATATCAGAATTTGGGGTGCCTGTGTACAATTTAAATAGCCCAGTACCCACTCTGGAGATCATTGGTCTATGCCTGTCAACCTGTGTAGTTGTCTTTCATCCTGACATCTCACCCCCCCCCCCCCCCCAGACCTGCAGCCGGTGACCTACTCTGAGCCTGCGTTCTGGTGCTCTATAGCTTACTATGAGCTGAACCAGCGTGTTGGAGAGACCTTC
This sequence comes from Oncorhynchus gorbuscha, assembly GCF_021184085.1. Taxonomy (NCBI): domain Eukaryota; kingdom Metazoa; phylum Chordata; class Actinopteri; order Salmoniformes; family Salmonidae; genus Oncorhynchus; species Oncorhynchus gorbuscha. The sequence goes on along the minus strand of NC_060176.1, from coordinate 64,204,361 downwards.
CACGCCTTCGCAGCCCTCTCTGACCGTTGACGGTTTTACAGACCCTTCCAACTCAGAGCGTTTCTGTCTGGGCCTGCTCTCCAACGTCAACAGGAACGCCACTGTTGAGATGACCAGGAGGCATATAGGTACAACAGGGGCTATGTCACAAACGGGATACTATTTCCTTTATAGCGCATGACTTTTGAAGGCTTTGGCTAAAATTAATAGGGTGCCAATTCAGATTTGCCCAGGAACAGAGATGTTTTGTAGCAGAAATACTGCTAATTGTCTACTATTTCCACAGGACGAGGAGTCAGGCTGTATTATATTGGTGGTGAGGTGTTTGCTGAGTGTCTCAGTGATAGCGCCATCTTTGTTCAAAGTCCAAACTGCAACCAGCGGTATGGGTGGCACCCAGCAACCGTGTGCAAAATTCCTCCAGGTAATTTAGCCAAACACAATTTGTTTAATATTCCATGTGTTCCTATAATCATTACTTAGTATTAAATGTTTTTCGCTTTTAGATTCCATATTTAGTCAGTCTAACTACTTGTTTCTACAGCCAACATAAAACTGATATCAGGGTGGTTCTGCAGTCCATACAAGATGCCCAGTAGGAATGGGCATGGTTATTCGAATATCCGAACGGACGTTAGTATTCAAATACTTGAGTGTGGTGAGAAGGAGCTCCGCGGACCCTTAGTGTCCGGAAGTTTTTTAGCCATTTATTGTTGTCATAGCGATATGTAGAGTTGCTATTTTCTAAAGTTATCTCGTCAATTAACTTGTGACATTCCTGGATTACTCATTATACACCATATAGATCAAATCAAATTGTATTTGTCACATACACATGGTTAGCAGATGTTAATGCGAGTGTAGCGAAATGCTTGTGCTTCTAGTTCCGACAATGCAGTAATAACCAACAAGTAATCTAGCTAACAATTCCAAAACTACTACCTTATAGACACAAGGGTAAGGGGATAAAGAATATGTACATAAAGATATGAATGAGTGATGGTACAGAGCGGCATAGGCAAGATACAGTAGATCTTTTAAAATGAGGTGGACATTACTTCAAATGACTGGTTTTGAAGTCTGACGGATGAATCTGGGTTTGACGGATGAATCTGGGTTTGGCGGATGCCAGGAAAACGCTACCTGTCCCAATGCATACTGCCAACTGTAAAGGTTGGTGGAGGAGGAATAATGCTCTGGGGCTGTTTTTCAATAAAAGTAAAACCTTTTTTTTTTAAGTCACACAATAAAATACCTACAGAGGCTAAATACATGCGGTACCGAGTCAAATGTGCGGGCATACAGGTCAATTGAGGTAATTTTTACAGGCTGTGACTTGGGTGAATGGAGTGACACTTTTTGGGCCACGTGTTGGTCCTGGATGTCAGTTAGCTTGGCCCCAGTGATATACTGGGCCATACGCCCTACCTTCTGTAGTTCCTCACGGACAGATGCTGAGCAATTGCCATACCAGGCGGTGATGAACTGGTCAGGATGGTGCAGCTGTATAACTTTTTGAGGATCTGGGAACCCAGGTCAAATATTTTCAGTCTCCTGAGGGTGATGGACATTGTCGTGCCCTATTCACGGCTTTCTTGGTGTGTTTGGACAATGTAATGAACTTCGTCTGTTGTTTGTAGAGAGTCAGACCGAAATGCAGCGTGTAGGTTACTCATGACTTTTAATGAAGAATAATGCGGTACATGAAATAACTGAAAATACAAAAACAACAAACGAGTGAAACTAATACAGCCTATCTGGTGACTAACACGAAGACAGGTACAATCACCCACGAAATACAACGCGCTCTCAGGCTGCCTAAATACGGTTCCCAATCTGAGACAACGAGAATCAGCTGACTCCAATTAGGAATCGCCTCAGGCAGCCAAGCCTAACTAGACACACCCCTAATAATACACACTCACAATTAATACAAACCCCAATACGAAATACAACATATAAACCCATGTCACACCCTGGCCTACCCAAACATATAACAAAAACACAAGATACAATGACCAAGGCGTGACAGAACCCCCCCCCTAAGGTGCGGACTCCGGGACGCACCTCAAGAGCATAGGGAGGGTCCGGGTGGGCGTCTGTCCATGGTGGCGGTTCTGGCTCGGGACGTGGACCCCACTCCATAAATGTCCTAGTTCCTCCCCTTCGCGTCCTAGGATAATCCACCTTCTCCGCCGACCATGGCCTAATAGTCCTCACCCTGATCCCCACATAACCGAGGGGCAGCTCGGGACCGAGGGGCAGCTCGGGACCGAGGGGCAGCTCGGGACAGAGGGGCAGCTCGGGACAGAGGGGCAGCTCGGGACAGAGGGGCAGCTCGGGACAGAGGGGCAGCTCGGGACAGAGAGGAAGCCTAGTACTGAAAGGAAGCTCAGTACTGAGAGGAAGCTCAGGCAGGTAGTAGGCTCCGGTAAATCCTGGCTGGCTGGTGGACCTGGATGATTCAGGTTGTCTGGCCGATCTAGAAGATCCTGGCAGACTGGCACTTCTGGCGGATCCTGGCAGACTGGCACTTCTGGCGGATCCTGGCAGACTGGTGACGCTGGGCCGACTGGCGGCGCTGGGCAGACAGGAGACTCCGGCAGCGCAGGAGAGGAGAAAGGCTCTGGCTGAGCTGAACAGGCGGGAGACTCCAACAGTGCAGGAGAGGAGAAAAGCTCTGGTTGCGCTGAACAGGCGAGGCGCACTGGACGCGCTGGGCCGACTGGTAGCACTGGTGGCGCTGGACAGACAGGAGACTCCGGCAGCGCAAGAGAGGAGAAAGGCTCTGGCTGCGCTAAACAGGCGGGAGACTCCGATAGCGCAGGAGAAGAGAACAGCTCTGGTTGCGCTAAACAAGCGGGAGACTCCGGCAGCGCAGGAGGGGAGAAAAGCACTGGCTGCGCTGAACAGGCGAGGCGCACTAGAGGCCTGGTGCGTGGTGCTGGAACTAGTGGTACTGGCGCGAGGACACGCAAAGGAAGCGTGGTGCGGGGAGCTGCTACCGGAGGACTGGTGTGTAGAGGTGGCTCTGGATAGACCGGACCGTGCAGGCGCACTGGAGCTCTAGAGCACCGAGCCTGCCCAAGCTTACCTGGCTCGATGCCCACTCTAGCCCGGCCAATAGGAAGGGCTGGTATGTGTCGCAGCTGGCTCTGCACCCGCACTGGAAACACCGTGCGCTCCATAGCATAACACGGTGCCTGCCCGGTCTCTCTAGCCCAACGGTGAGCACAGGGAGTATGCGCAGGTTTCCTACCTGGCATAACTATTCTCCCTTTTAGCTCCCACCCAATATTTTTTTGGGGGTGACTTTCCGGTTTCCAACCGCGTCGCCGTGCTGCCTCCTCATACATGCGCCTCTCCGCTTTAGCTGCCTCTATTTCCTCCTTGGGACGGCGATATTCTCCCGGCTGCTCCCAGGGTCCTTGACCGTCTAATTCCTCCTCCCATGTCCAAATCTCCAAATGATGCATTCTCTCCCATTGCAACTGCTCTTCACGATTAACAGGGAGAGTAGGCTCAGGTCTGTTTCCTGACTCAGCCACTCTCTCTCTGCGCTTTCCCCTGTTACCTTCAGTTTTCGCTCTGTATAGCAATGCTTTCCTTCTCGATTCCATACGTGTATAGCCCTCTTCGCATTGCTGTAGGGAATCCCAGGCGGGCTCCTACACTCGCTCTGGGTCGGCCGCCCACCTGTCGATTTCTTCCCACGTCGTATAATCCCTGCTTCTGCCATCCATAGCGTCCTCCTTTAGATCCTGCCAGTTCACACGCTGCTCGGTCTGTGAATGGTGGTGGGTGATTCTGTAATGAACTTCGTCTGTTGTTTGTAGAGAGTCAGACCGAAATGCAGCGTGTAGGTTACTCATGACTTTTAATGAAGAATAATGCGGTACATGAAATAACTGAAAATACAAAAACAACAAACGAGTGAAACTAATACAGCCTATCTGGTGACTAACACGAAGACAGGTACAATCACCCACGAAATACAACGCGCTCTCAGGCTGCCTAAATACGGTTCCCAATCCGAGACAACGAGAATCAGCTGACTCCAATTAGGAATCGCCTCAGGCAGCCAAGCCTAACTAGACACACCCCTAATAATACACACTCCCAATTAATACAAACCCCAATACGAAATACAACATATAAATCCATGTCACACCCTGGCCTACCCAAACATATAACAAAAACACAAGATACAATGACCAAGGCGTGACAGACAATGATAGTTTGTTTATGATGTGTACACCAAGGAACTTGAAATTCTCGATCCGCTCCACTACAGCCCCCTTGATGTATGAGGGCATTTTCAGCCCTCTTTTTCCTATAGTCCATGTCCACAATCACTCCTTTGTCTGGCTCACGTTGAGGGAGAGGTTGTTGTCCTGGAACCACACTGTCAGGTCTCTGCCTATAGGGAGGAGGTCAGTCTCATCGTTGTCGATCAGGCCTACCACCGTTGTGTCATCAGCAAACTTATTGATGGTGTTGAAGTCATGCTTGGCCACGCAGTCATGGGGGAACGGGGTACAGGAGGGGGAGTAAGCACCCTCTCCTGAGGGGCCCCCATGTTTAGGATCAGTGTGGCAGATGTTGTTGACTACCCTTATCACCTGGGTGGCGTCGGGAACTCCAGGATCCAGTTGCAGATGAAGGTGATTAGTCCCAGCGTCCTTAGCATAGTCATGAGTTTTGTGGGCACTATGGAGTTGAATGCTGAGCTGTAGTCAATGAACAGCATTCTCACATGGTGTTCCTTTTGTTCAGGTGGGAAAGGGCAGTGTGGAGTGCGATTTGCGATTGAGTCATCTGTGGATCTATTGGGGCGGTATGCCAATTGGACGGTCTAGGGTTTCCGGAATGATGATGTTGATGTGAGCCATGACCAGCCTTTAAAAGCACTTCATGGCTACTGACGTGCTACGGGGTGGTAGTCATTTAGGCAGGTTACCTTAGTTTTCTTGGGCACAGGGACTATGGTGGTCTGCTTGAAACATGTTGGTATTACAGAATCGGTCAGGGAGAGGTTGAAAATGTCAGTGAACACACTTGCCTGTTGTTCCGTGCATGCTCTGATTTACACGTCCTGGTAATCCATCTGGCCCCGCGGCCTTGTGAATGTTGACCTGTTTAAAGATCTTGCTCACATCAGCTACGGAGTGTGTGATCACAGTCGTCCGGAACAGCTAGTGCTCTCCTGCATGCTTCAGTGTTGCAAGCTTAAAAGCCTCCGGTAGGCTTCCTTCACTGGGCAGACCGCGGCCAGGATTCCCTTTGTAGTCCATAATAGTTTGCAAGCCCTGCCACATCCGACGAGCGTGGAACCCGGGGTACTCTGTAACGGTTTTCAAGTCACCATTGTTCTCATGGTGAAGTCTCTGGGCGGCTTCCTTCCCCTCCTGCAACTAAGTTAGGAAAGACACCTGTATCTTTGTATTAACTGGGTGTACAACATCCAAAGTGTAATGACTTCACCATGCTCAAAGGGATATTGAATATCTGCTTCTTCTTTTTTTTACCTCCCTCGTCTTTGTGATTGAATCTGTGTTTGAAATTCACTCCTCGACTAAGGGACATTACTCCACACACACAGATAATTGTACAGAGACGAGGTAGTCGTAAAAAAAACATGTTAAACACTTATTGCACACAGTGAGTCCGTGCAACTTATTATGTGACCTGTTAAGCTAATTCTTACTCCTGAACTTATTCAGGCTTGTCATAACAAAGGGGGTTGAATACTTATTGATTCAAGACGTTTCATATTTTCATTTTTAATTAATTTGTACGAATTTAGAAAAGTAATTCCACTTTGACATTATGGGGTATTGTGTGTAGGCCAGTGACAAACACATCTAAATTGAATCCATTTTAAATTTCACTACAAAATGTGGAAACGGGAAAGGTGTGTGAATACTTTCTGAAGGCACTGTACAATCCCGAAATCAGCTGTAACTGTCAATAGTAAAACAAAGCTTGAAATTATGGTCGAGTGAACCTGAATTGTAGAGTGATGAGGAGTCTACTGTGTCCAGAAGAGTTCACCATTAATTTTCTGTATTCAGGGTCCACTCAGACATCGTTTTTAAGCTTCGTCTCCCTCTCATATCAAACTCACCGACCCTTTCACTGCTGCACGCATGCTGAGCGGCACCTCTCTCCCAAGTCACGCAGGCTGAGCGGCACCTCTCTCCCAAGTCACGCAGGCTGAGCGGCACCTCTCTCCCAAGTCACGCAGGCTGAGCGGCACCTCTCTCCCAAGTCACGCAGGCTGAGCGGCACCTCTCTCCCAAGTCACGCAGGCTGAGCGGCACCTCTCTCCCAAGTCACGCAGGCTGAGCGGCACCTCTCTCCCAAGTCGGCACCTCTCTCCCGCAGGCTGAGCGGCACCTCTCTCCCAAGTCACGCAGGCTGAGCGGCACCTCTCTCCCAAGTCACGCAGGCTGAGCGGCACCTCTCTCCCAAGTCACGCAGGCTGAGCGGCACCTCTCTCCCAAGTCACGCAGGCTGAGCGGCACCTCTCTCCCAAGTCACGCAGGCTGAGCGGCACCTCTCTCCCAAGTTTCAACTTTTAAAAAAATGTTTTTATAGTCAAAATAAATATCTGAACAAAATGTATTATTTGCAGTGATGGAAAAAGTACACAATTGTCATACTTGAGTAAAAATATAGATTCCTTTTTAATAGAAAGTTACTCAAACAAAAGTCACCCTGTAAAAAAACTACTTGAGTAAAAGTAAGGATTTGGTTCTAAATATACTTGAGTATTAAAAGTAAAAAAAATATTTTAAAAATCCTTCTATCAAGCGAAGCAGGTGGCATTTTAAAATGTATGGATAGCCAGGGGCACACTCCAACACTCAGATATCATTTACAAAAACAAAAAAAAACATTTTATTTTATTTAACTAGGCAAGTCGGTTAAGAACAAATTCTTATTTACAATGACTGCCTACACCGGCCAAACCTGGACGAAGCTGGGCTAATTTTGCGCCGCCCAATTGACTCTCAATCACGGCTGGTTGTGATACAGCCTGGATTCAAACCGGGGTGTCTGTAGTGACGCCTCTAGGATTGAGATGCAGTGCCTTAGACTGCTGCGCCACTCGGGAACCCATAGAAAAGATGCATTTGTGTTTAGTGAGTCCGCCAGATCAGAGGCAGAAGGGATGACCATGTGTTGGATTGGTAAGTGTGTGAATTGGACCATTTTCCTGTCCTGCTAAGCATTCAAAATACAACGAGTACTTTTGGGTGTCAGGTAAAATGTATGGAGTAAAACACACTATTTTCTTTAGAAATGTGAAAAATATAAATAGTAAAGTACAGATACCCCCAAAACTACTTAAGTAGTACTTTAAAATATTTTTTACTTCAGTACTTTACACCCCTGCTTATTTGTCTAGTGAAATGATTTCTAATGCCTCAACTGACCCTCTCCTTCCAATGCCCCTCAGGTTGTAACCTGAAGATCTTCAACAACCAGGAGTTTGCTGCCCTGCTGGCCCAGTCCGTGAACCAGGGCTTTGAGGCTGTCTACCAGCTCACCAGGATGTGCACCATCCGCATGAGTTTTGTCAAAGGCTGGGGGGCTGAATACAGGCAAGCATGATGACCGACTTGTTACTTTTTATTCTTTCAGTTGTACACAATGGCATAGTTAGTAGAAGATGAATAGTCGGAGGAAGACAGTAATATTAATGTAATCATTAGCATATATTTAAAAAAACATTATAGCCTGCTAATGATCCATTTTTCTGTATTTGTAAAAACTTTGGGATGGGTATTCAAATGTGATTTGTCCCTCTTAAACAATACTTCTGTTATGGAAGAATTCAGAGAGGTTCAGGCTATTCTATGTTTTTTGGTGACATTCCTGTGCTTGCATGTTGAGTGATTTCACCAATTTGTCATTGTTGTCTTTTTGTCTACTAGACGGCAGACTGTCACGAGCACTCCCTGCTGGATTGAACTGCATTTGAATGGACCTCTCCAATGGCTGGACAAAGTGTTGACTCAGATGGGTTCCCCTTCTGTACGCTGCTCCAGTATGTCATAATGCTAGAAAATGACCCAAAACGTCGCCCACTCAAAGATCATCAAATTCTAACTTGCAAGTCCTATCATGAAAAAAAGCTGCAGAAATAATTTCTGCTATTAACATACTTCATAGTATTTGTGGCCTAGCTCCACGTCCCTGTCTAAACACACACACAACACACACACACACACACACAGCAAGACATACTTTTCAGAATAGAATTAGGCACTTTGTTACCCATCTTTGTTAAATTGCTTTCCCCCAAATCCTTAATATTAGATCTATTTGTGGTGCAAATAAAATGTATATTGATTTTTAAAGTCCAGGTATGAGTTATTGGAGGCAGTGGAAATACCAAAAAATATTCTGCAAATAGTTTCTCAGTATTGGAGAATGCTTGTATAAGTAACACAAGCGTGAATGCTAAATTAATTTTGGTTCAACTCATCCATCCATCTTTTTGGCCATGAGGTAACTTTTCTCTGGGAAACATGGACCCATCTGTTTTTGTCTGGGGAGTTAGTGTGGTTAAGAAATGAAGATGGCATTTGTCGCTTTCTCCTCGAAGGGAAATGCTCAATTATGTTTTTAAAATGTAATTGTTTAATTTACCTAATTATCTTTACCCTTTTGTCAAAATGTTTTTTTTTATTCCAGATGTGTCGTTGTAAGACACCTCTTAATGGACATATAGGAATGTTTAGCAAAAAAACTAAACAAGCTGCGAAATCAATCTGGCTGTAGTTGACATACATTTTAGCTCTGTCATTATATGGCACCTCCAATGTAATTATAGCTAGCCCGTGTTTTCATTTGGACCACACCGCCTCAGATGCAGGCTAGTGAATTCTAGGCTCTGTTAGGTTTGGATGCACCGGGCAAGGACCAGAGAATATCAGCTGTAAAATCTTTTTTTGATGTCTCACTTGGTGTCCAGGTCTCTCGAGGTGAATTGTTAAAAAGTTATTTCACTTGGAGAATGGAAGGTATCAATGAATTTCAGTCTATATTGTTTTTAGCCTATATCCCCTTTCTTTTGCTACTTTTTTGTATTCTCATGTATTTTTATATATAAATATAATTAAACTTCTGTCGTTCACTTTTTATTAAAGTTAATATTTTCAAGACTGTCTCTTTTTAAGTGACATGGTGAGCATGGATCATTAGTGGGTTTTTTTGTGTAATTTTTTTTTTAAGGTTCAACTTGAATCCAATTTAAGCCCTTGCCTTGGTAAGAAAAACACAGCCCCATGTTATGTAGACAGTTTCTGTCTCTTTAAAATAATAAACTTGGTGCATCAGAAGTACACAAATCAAAGCATAAATGCCTGTAACATGATATCTGCTTTCCTGTAATGTATGGATGGGTTATGTGACTGAGGAATGTTGTATGAACTTCTTTTGACTCATTCATCTCTTCACTCTTGAAACACATTTGATTTCTGGAAGCTGTTTGGTGCTCAGTAAAGGATAAAAAGGTCCACCATAAAACAGTGGTCAACCAAAAAAGGTGATTTATTTTTTAGCTAAATGTTACAGAAACCTGGCAGTATTCTATGTTCTTACATCACAAAAGGAAGAGAGAAATGAAACTGCACACTGGGACATATATTCTGTATTAGTGTGCATTGTATTTGTTCTTGTCTATAAAATACAGTATGTACAACAAGACTGAGCTTGCAGTCTGACATTGTCATTTTGTGGCTATTGCAAGATTTCTTTTAACATCTATTTTCTCCCATCTCCTTTATTGATGTTATTCATCTATAACCTTACGGCACTAGTGATTGTACTTTGTAAGTGCAACTAGTGAGTTTGGATTTGGGGAACTGAACCATGTGTTAGGGTCCAGTGTGGAATCCTTGTACCATTGGCCTACAATATATGAATGTGAAGAGAGTACATAACAAATCTGAAGTGGACCAGACGTACATTATACAGTAGTGTGTATTTAACCGTCTATAAAACAGTCAGTACAGTAGTTCTCTCAGTTTTACCAGTAGAGGGCGTTATTGATAGAGCAGGTTTTTTTCTGACCATATGCTTCTCAGGCGTGTGGCATATTATGCAGACTTCCTAAAACACTAATAAAGATTTTTATTCTCATGATGCCCATGTGTTTCTTTCCATCTTTATTTACATGTTTACATTTTCTCATCTACAGAAATGTAACTGTAAAGTAACTGTAAATGTAAAGGAATATGCCTTTACCTTTCTAGTAAATCAAGTGCAAATGAAGGAGATATTGAGGTGTTATTAACGGAGGTAGCCATCCAGTGGTGTGTCTGGCTAGATACATCCATAACCTCTCAGGAATGTTAGCTAGTTCTACTGCAACGTTTTCAAGCACTTACACCATTAAATCAATAGTCACAAAATGCTACCCCTTTGGACATGAGTATGGATTAGGATTATACAGTATTGGTATTACATTGGCCATTTACTGTTGGGCACCCACTTTTGTATTCCGTCAAGAAAGTCACGCTTTCAAACTGCCCGTTCAATTTGTTCTTCTCATGATGCCATACATTTAGGCAACGTCATAAGGAAATACTTGAAGCTGCTAACGTCAGCTAACACGTTACAGTTATGGCGTTTACATTATATTCCCTTATTCAAGCGGTGATTTTGTGTGTAAATGCGGTCGCCGTATTGCACGAAGAAAGATTTTTAAGTAAAAGTAAGTGGCCGTCTACACATTTGGTCTAACATTACTTTCAACAATGATTTGCTTGCTTGCTAGCTAGACAGGGAAGCAAGAAAGTAACGATATTTGGTTGGTATGAGTCATTTTAGCATAATTTGGCGTTATCGCTAAATTAGCTAGCTAACTACACCAGCATAATGAGTTGGAAAAGCGTACAGGTACGTTGATCTGCCTCGTGGCCAGTGTCATTTTTGTTTGCATTAGTGTAATTGTTTTGTTCCTTCTAACTTAGTTGGCTGGGGTGTGGACCAAAGTATTGGGGGATTTGGTGATGAACCGGGCATTAAAGTGCAGCTAATGAACCTTGTCCGCTCTGTGAGAACAGTAATGAGAGGTACGACTGAAAATCAAAACCATTTATAAATACCAAACATCTTTCTGCATGCATTTTTTAAAAAATAGATTGTTTTTGTTTTATTCAAACAATTTTATGATGTTGACCTAACTGAACTGAGACTGGTTTGTGGCATTTTTCATCATATTTTCTCTCATCTTGCAGTGCCCTTGATTGCTGTCAATTCGGTCTGCATTGTGTTGTTGCTGCTGTTTGGCTGAAGCGAAGACTTGACTGAATCTGGATGTTGAACTAAGAGAAGACATTTTCAGGGCTCAGGGGGATGTCTCCATGATTCCTGAAGGAGAAACCCTACATGTACAACAAAGAAGATTACACACACACACACGTGTTGTTGTATCACAAAGAATCAGCATTACGATTGATTTCCTTTTTATTTATTCCCACTTTACATGGTCAGACTGAGTAACAGTTCAGATACAGGAACAGTCAGTGTTTACTCCTTTATGCCATTCAGTTTCTTTCAAAGACACTGAGACAATGTTTACACAAAGCAGTCCAAAGCATGTTGCTGCTGGATGATTTCTACAATGTCAAAGGATAATTTACTTTGAGCATGCGATTAATTAAACTTTCTTTTGCCTAATATGAAACTGTGATTGTGTCACAGTGCTGATTATGGCATGCATGTTGCTGTTAACATATTGTAATCTTATGTTGCAAAAGGTGTATTTTTCTTCACACCTTCCTGGACAAAATGTTAAATGTACGTAATTTGAACAGACATACACGCCATAAATCGGGATATATATTTTGTGTCTCGTGTAGACAACTTAATTATGTATGACTTTTTTTCTCCGTAACTTTCAATCAATTACTTGACAAAAATAAAGATGTTTTAAATATCAACACATTTTGAGTTTGTTCATATCAATAACTGATAATACCCAACGACATTACATGTTGACGTTGTAATGTTTTGTCCCATAACGCACTCCGTACTTCAACACAACTTTCGTTTTGATCATGATTGAAAGTGTCAAAAGTGCAGTAAGGAGACCGAAGTGACTTGATTAGGAATATATTTGTTAAATACAAAATTGTGTGCATGTTTTTTAATTGTCGTGTATGAATGGCATGGCAGTGTACTCTCGGACTAGCTGCAAACTTCAGCACAAGGGCAACTAGCACTCGTTCTCCCGAGGAGGCCTTCCTATAACAATATAGTACATATTAGTGATCAAGTACAATAGAGTCGGTGGATGCTTCTCATGTAATACTTGAAAATGGAAAATATTATGACCAATGTTTTCATTGCTGGGCTCCCAGCGTGTGCCATATATTTTCTTTACGCCAACATTTATTGCTCTTATAAACTACTGAAAGCTAATGTGGTGTTTGACAGTCGTCGAGCATTCCAAGTTTTGCCTACCTTTTTCTCAGATATGTATTCAGAGCTCTTATCAAAAGACAGGGGCATTTGTACTTTTGCGATAGAGATGTCGAAGATGAAGTTGCCTTCACCATCTTTAACTGCAGGTAAACTGATTGCGCTTGACAATGTAGCAGTCCAATTTGTTTTAGTGCTATGGTTTGATTTTATTATAATTTCAAACAACACTGCCTTACAAAGATGGTTGTTTATTTGTTCACATTTGGACCAATTATCTCCTATGTACTGTACGTTTTTCTCTCTAAGGTTGAACAAGGATCGACTGAGGAGGTTCTGTAGTGCAGCTGGATATGGCTGGGATTGAGTTCAGGGATACCCCTCTGTGTTACCCAGACACCCTCTGTCTGCGGATGCTTGACATATTCATATCTGCTGAGAAGTTCAGATTGAGCCCTCTGGGTAAGTAACACATCTTCTGCTGGCTGGGTATTGCATGTCTTTGAAGGCCATCCAAATGTCAACACTCAAGGTACTCGGTTTTCTTCCTACATTTCTGTAGAATATATTAATTCAATTCAGCCAAATGTGTAGTTCATACAAAATCCCTCCACTTCAATACATTGTTTCCTTCGGTCTAGTCCGGGTACGTCAGAGTTTGAGAACATGGCAGCCGATAGATGAGCTGAAGAAGGGACCCTTCAAGTTGCAGGCTCGTGTGTTAGAGTACAGGGTTGTTGAAGATGGGGTGGAGGTTGACATTTCTTTAACTGCCATTTCACACACTGACCAGCCAGTATGGGAGAGTGTTTTGACAATGCTCTCCCAGGACAGAGGCCGAACACCAAACACACAACCTAAACCTGAGTGGTATGATGGTGAGTAAGGCCAATACTTAAGTTAATGAATTCTACATTTTGCCACCAGTCAACAAACCTGAGGAAGTTGAATTAAATTGTTCTATTCAAGTTTGAGTAGCACAGAACCCACATCATAAACCAATATATTTTCTTACACTTTGACAGGTCACATGGACACATCAGAGCCAGATGACGTGAAGGCGGTAGATATCAATGTTCCCTGGACTACAGGACTGAAGTTTGTGTGGGCTTTCTCTGACTACTCTCCACGTTGTCTCCTAACTCTTTCTGCTAAACTCTTGGGCTGCAGATGTACCCCAACTCCTAGTCTATGGATGCTGTCTAAATGCTTGGCTGAAATTGAAAAGCACAAAGGTAAAGTAGCGTTTCTAGTGATTCTACCTCAATACTGAATTATTTATAAGCAAAATGATGGTGGATCAAATAGTATTTTTGTTGTTGTTGTTGCTGTCCATACTTAATTTATCCTCAATCTAGCACCTTGATTGATATTCTCCAAACATCCATTGATTCCACAGGAGTTGATGCCATTAGAGCCCCCATCTCTGTCACCGCCCAGTTCAAGGAACCGTTGTTGTTACCAGGAAAAGTGACCATCAAATTTTGTGAGAGTGCGGGAGTGCAGTCCAAATGTGTTAGCTTCCAAATGGAGCAATATGAGAGGAAGATACCTCACATCACCGGACAAATCTGCAGGACTACTGTAGAGGACGTGAATTAAAGATGAAAACGGCGCCAATGGCCACACCAGCACCGTTATTGTTTTTGTTGCAGAGATGAGGAGCATCACGTAGCATAGTAAAAACAAAAATGCAATACTCTTCTATGATGTGTTAAATAATGTCAGAGTTGAAAAAACTGTTTGTTGTTTGCAGTAACTTCTTCGTTGTAATATCGCAAATGGTGTGGCTGCTTCACCAATAAGGATTCCAGCTTTAAGATGATCAGTTATGACATGACATTGTATAAATATTAGGTAGATGAAAGTCATAATAATAAGGGATGATTGTGTAATTATTAGTGGAATGACATCTCATCTTTGCCATTATGTGGCATCTTAGTCAGTGCGGCATAGGCTTCATGGCCCAGCAGGTGATTTACACAAATGTATCTTCAATCCAAAGTACCCCAATACTGCTACCCTCTAGAGTAGATATTTACATCAAACAAGAACTGCAGTCTTAAGGCATTTTCTGTGTCCTCTATGTCCACAGAAGCACCATAAGCTACAGTATTAGGCGTATGCTGATGCAGACAAGGTCCCTACAGGGAATGGAGACTTGAATATTTGATCTGTTTGATATTCTTGTTCCTTGCCTTCATGTATATGAAGGTATTTTCTCTTTTATTACTCATTGTAAAATGGAGTTGTAGGCAGGAAATATGAAGAGGAACATAAACAGTATTGTTCACTGAAATGCTTTGTAGAGATCCATGAATTAAACTATACCTTAAGTTTAATGTCAGTATTTACATATTTCTGCCAAACTTCAAAGAGTGGTGATTAGATTCTGCCTAGGAGTAAAATGTTAAATAAATATCACTAAAATCAATTGTAGTTTCAGTTCATGTGGTGAAAATAATTATCTTTATTGTGAGTGGATTAGGTGAAGTAATATTATGATATTGTTTGCATGCCCATAGAGATGTATGTAATTCTGCATTTGTAGAGTTGGAAATGACATTTTATGTAACCTTAAATCATGTGATCAGAAGCCCGGATCTCTCCGGCCTTACTGTATACGGTGGTTGTGTAATCAAAAGAGCATCCCGTGACTGCCTCTCATTGCACAGAGAGTATATGTGTTTTTTTCCAGTATTTGAGGGAAAGAGAGGGGATTAGGTTGTGAAGAAAAGCATCCGTTAGTAGACCTTCATACCACCGAATAACTGAACAGCACCTGACAATATTTAGTCTGACTGCCCACTGATGAAATCCTGCCAATACGTCCCACATGTGACGTGATTTACATTACTGTAACCCCCTAACATTTTGAAGAAGGAAGACTGCACAACAGACTACACAACTTTTGGTAAAACATTTTTGTTTTATTAAGTTTGCCTGCAGCTCTTGCACATGCTGGAAACATTGCTCTGTGATTGTTGTTGAATATGACTGAGGATCAGAAAATCAAACATAACTTTATGGTAGTGAACCTAAAGGCATGTTTTGTCTTACATCTTAGTATGCTGTGTAGCAAAGCATTGAATGAATCATACTTATATTTTTTTGTTGCAATGATATCACACCTAATTTTCTTGTTCCTCACTCAGTGACCACAAAGCAGCATTTACACCTCTCATCCATCATTGTGCAGAGACAGATGAATGGATTCTTGAACTATTCAAGGACATATGAACATGACAATCCAGTATTTTAAAGGTACAGTGTATTCAGACCCCTTGAATTTTTCCACATTTTGTTACTTTACAGCATTATTCTAAAATTGATTGAATTGTTTTTTCCCCTCGTCAGAGCAAAAACGATTTTATAAATGTTTGCAAATGTATACAAAAATTCAACTGAAATATCACATTTACATAAGTATTCAGACCCTTTACTCAGTACTTTGTTGAAGAACCTTTGGCAGCGATTACAGCCTTGAGTCTTCTTGGGTATGACGCTACAAGCTTGGCACACCTGTATTTGGGGTGTTTCTCCCATTCTTCTCTGCAGATCCTCTCAAGCTCTGTCAGGTTGGATGGGGAGTGTCGCTGCACGGCCACTCACGGACATTCGGAGACTTGTCCCGAAGCCACTCCTGTATTGTCTTGGCTGTGTGCTTAGGGTCATTGTCCTGTTAGAAGGTGAACCTTGGCCCCAGTCTGAGGTCCTGAGCGCTCTGGAGTAGGTTTTCATCAAGGATCTCTGTACTTTGGGAGACTAGTCAGGATTGAGGGAAAGATTAACAGAGTAGTTCCTGCCACTGAAAAACATTGCCACACCATGATGCATCCACCACCATGCTTCACCGTGGGGATGGTGCTAGGTTTCCTCCAGATGTGACGCTTGGCATTCAGGCCAAATAGTTCAATATTTGTTTCATATGGTCTGAGAGTCTTTAGGTGCTTTATAGCAAACTCCAAGCAGACTGTCTAACCTTTTTAAAATATATATATTTTTACCTTTATTTAACTAGGCAAGTCCATTAAGAACAAATTCTTATTTACAATCACGCCCTACCAAAAGGCCTCCTGCGGAGATGAGGGCTGGAATTCAAAATATACAAATATAGGACAAAACACATATCACGACAAGAGACACAACATAAAGATAGGCCTAAGACAACAACATAGCATGGCAGCAACCCATGACAACACAGCATAGTATCAACACAACATGGTAGCAACACAACATGGCAGCAGAACAAAACATGGTACAAACATTATTGGACACAGACAACAGCACAAAGGCAAGAAGGTAGAGACAACAATACATCGGGTCGAAGCACCACAACTGTCAGTAAGAGTGTCCATGACAGTCTTTGCATGAAGATAACTGTCCAGTTTGAGTGTTTTTTGCAGCTCGTTCCAGTCTCTAGCTCCAGCGAACTGAAAAGAGAAGCGACCAAGCGATGTGTGCGCTTTGGGGACCTTTAACAGAATGTGACTGGTGGAATGGGTGTTGTATGTGGAGGATGAGGGCTGCAGTAGATATCTCAGATGAGGGGAGTGAAGCCTAAGAGGTTTTTATAACTAAGCATCAACCAGTGGGTCTTGCGACAGGTATACAGAGATGATCAGTTACACAGGAGTGCAGTGATGTGTCCTATAAGGAGCATTGGTGGCAAATGGTAAAGAACATTAACCGCTCGAGAGCACCCTTACCTGCCGATCTATAAATTACGTCTCCGTAATCTAGTGTAGGTAGGATGGTCATCTGAGTCAGGGTTAGTTTGGCAGCTGGGGTGAAAGAGGAGCGACTACGATAGAGGAAACCAAGTCTAGATTTAAGCCTGCAGCTTTGATATTTGCTGAGAAGGACAGTCTAGCCATACTCCCAAGTACTTGTATGAGGTGACTACCTCAAGCTCTAAACTCTCATAGGTAGTAATCACACCGGTAGGGAGAGGGGCATTTTTCTTACCAAACCACATGACCTTTGTTTTGGAGGTGTTCAGAACAAGGTTAAGGGCAGAGAAAGCTTGTTGGACACCAAGAAAGATTTGTTGTGGACCGTTTAACACAAAATCTGGGGAGGGACCAGCTGAGTATAAGACTGTATTATCTGCTTATAAATGGATGAGAGCTTCTTACTGCCTGCGCTACAGTATGTTGTTGATGTAAATTGAGAAGAGCATGGGGCCTAGGATTGAGCCTTGGGGTACTCCCTTGATGGCAGGCAGTGTCTGAGACATGTTCTAAGTTTATACACTGCACTCTTTGGGAGAGGTAGTTAGCAAACCAGGCCAAAGACCCCTCATAGACACCAATACTCCTTAGCCGGCCCACAAGAATGGAATGGTCTACCGTATCAAAAGCTTTGGCTAAGTCAATAACAATAGCAGCACAACAATGCTTAAAATCAAGGGCAATGGTGACATAATTTAGGACCTTTTAGGTTGCAGTGACACGTCCATATCCTGAGCGGAAACCAGATTGCATACCCGAGAGAATACTATAGACATCAAGAAAGCCAGTCAGTTGATTATTGACAAGTTTTTCCAACACTTTTGATAAACAGGGCAAAATAGAAATTGGCCTATAACAGAGGATCAGCTTGTTCTCCCCCTTTATATAAAGGATGCACTGTTGCTGCCTACCAAGCAATAGGAACCTCCCCAGAGAGGAGAGACGGGTTAAAAAGGTCAGAGATAGGCTTGACGATGAAAGGGGCAGCAAACTTAAAGAAGAAAGGGTCTAAAACCATCTGACTAAGATGTTTTTTTTGGTCAAGTTTAAGAATCTCCTTTAGCACCTCGGACTTCGTGACTGAATGCAGGGGGAAACTTTGTAGCGGGGAAAAGGAGAAGCATCAGGCTAGTCACAATTGAAGGGGTGGGAAATTAGGAAATGTTGGATGGGCGATGAGGCATGGTTGAGTCAAATAGGAATCCTGACTTAATGAGGTGGTGATTAAAGAGCTCAGCCATGTGCTCCTTGTCCGTTACAATCTGTTACGAACCCCTTTGGTCCTGCAGTCTAGGGGGGATGGAAACGAGACACGTAAACATATCTCATATTGTGTATTGAAAATCCATTTTAATACCCTGAACTAACACACTGGAACCACAGTAGGTATCGTCGGATAAGGGCAACACATCAGACAATATATATGACTGCGCCGCACCAGTATCTCTAAGGATTTTAAACAGCATGATCATTACACAAGTGAAACCTTGCGCTGGGGACAATAAAAGGCCACTCTAAAATGTGAAGTTTTGTCACACAACACAATGCCACAGATGTCACTCCTACTAAAAAATGCTCACTGTGTGTGCTTGCGTGCGTGTGTGGGGGCGAATCCATGCATGTGGCAAGGTTGTGTCTTATGGAGCTGATCATTTTAGTGACTGTCCCCCTGTTACTCACTTAAAGGGAGAATCTCCACGCTGTGCTCTCCTGAAAGGGTTCAGAACCTATGGAATTCCAGTTATTTTGAAAGAACTCACTTCATTTATTTATCTTAAAAGGCCAATACTAAATGGGAACATGTTCCCTCTTTGTACCACTGAGTTTGTCATAATGAGTATTATTTCACAGACTCCTGAATGGACTGTTTTGTTTTGTACAGTATTATGTACTAAACTAATCTAAAGGTTTTAACCAGTACAGACAATTGTTTTAAATCTTTAAATTACTAATCAGAAATTGAGAGATTGAGTTTTATTGTCTTTCTCATAATTACTAAGCATGGTCTCTGAGGACAACTATCACAACGTAAAAGCTGGTAAGCCTGTAGCTCTTTTAGCTCAAGTGAAATAGAGATGTCTAAGTGATGTTATGACAAAGTGTGGTGATGATAATTTCCTTTGCTATTTCAGTGCAGCACACCTCAAGAGAAGTGCATGAAGAAAAATGAAAAGTAAGACCAGCGGCATCCACCTCTCCTCTCCAGTGGCGGAGGGCCAGAGGAAGCTTGATGGAAGCAGCTTGACAGTTTACAATGAGGGCGTGAAGGTGGTGTATGAGGTCGACCCTGGTGATGTCTGCACCATGGAGAATGGTGCCCACTCCCAGAGACAAGGTCTGTGCAAGGTCACCAGCAGAGGAAGGAAACGTGCCCTCTCCATCGGGTGTAGTCACCAACGGCAGGAGACAGAAAGACCTACAGGACCAGAAAGCTGGAAATAACAGTAACTCCATGTTGATGTGTCATGCCTCCATTAGCCAGCCCTGCTCTGGGCCTGAGGACAACTCAACAGAGGCACACAAGACTTTAACAGTGACTTCAACTACGATCTTTGTGGATGCACACACCATCGATGAGTCGTCGGAGATGCACAGCCTTTTGGGTGTAATGGAGGTACACATTAAGGAGTTTGTCCTCATTGATGATGATGATGATGACAGTGGCATGTCCCTAAGAGAGAAGACTGTCACTGACATGTCCATCATGGATGTTAACGCTGCAGACCTGGTCTATGGCAGACTACCGTCCATCACTACTGACACGTCCTCTGAGTGTAAAGAGGAGAGTCTGGCCCCGGAACCTCCACCCCCTGCACTGACACTAAAAAGCAGTCCTGCTGCTTCTTTTCCATTCAATGATCATTCTATCTGTTCCTTTTTATGACCATTTCATCAATTCACACTGTAACAGAGGCAGAGCACAAACTGTAGTTATTTTTAGTTTTTGTAATTTATGTTACCATCGGGGGGGACTTTTTGACCTTCCTGAATCAATCACTATTGCCTTCAAAAGCTGCCCACTATTCTGCACAAAATAAAAGTGTATTGGTTTTAAATGATGGTTATTTGTCATGTTGTCATGTCTCACTTACAGTATTGTGTCACTGCAAAGTCTTTTTGCATTCTTTATAGTTTTGGGTAATATAGTAGTAAAGGTGCATAGTAAATAATCAGCATTTCTCACAGTAACTTTGAATACTTTGAATGCTTCTTGAATCGAACACTGTTATGAATGATATGTTCTCTGCACAGAAAGGCCTTGAGTGATCAGGTGTTGATTTCTATTCATGTTCCATTCGTGTTCTGCTTTCTCTTCTTCACTTCAGATAAACTTTTCTTACTTGAATTATATGAATCTTTGTCCTTTGTTTATCGTACAATTAATAAACTTCACATTTTTAGAATTTCTAAATATTATTTTCAAATGTTAAGTAATCAGAAACCTGAAAAGTAATCAGAAATATAGCTGCGAGCAGCAATAAACGGGGTTCACAGGATGACAAAGGACGTAAGATTAGTTGGATAACAAAGCAAGCACTCTATCAAATCAAATCAAATTTTATTTGTCACATACACATGGTTAGCAGATGTCAATGTGAGTGTAGCGAAATGCTTGTGCTTCTAGTTCCGACAATGCAGTAATAACCAACCAATAACCAAGTAATCTAACTAACGATTCCAAAACTACTGTCTTATACACAGTGTAAGGGGATAAAGAATATGTACATAAGGATATATGAATGAGTGATGGTACAGGGCAGCATACAGTAGATGGTATCGAGTACAGTATATACATATGAGATGAGTATGTAGACAAAGTAAACAAAGTGGCATAGTTAAAGTGGCTAGTGATACATGTATTACAAAAGGATGCAGTCGATGATATAGAGTACAGTATATACGTATGCATATGAGATGAATAATGTAGGGTAAGTAACATTATATAAGGTAGCATTGTTTAAAGTGGCTAGTGATATATTTACATCATTTCCCATCAATTCCCATTATTAAAGTGGCTGGAGTTGGGTCAGTGTCAATGTCAGTGTGTTGGCAGCAGCCACTCAATGTTAGTGGTGGCTGTTTAACAGTCTGATGGCCTTGGGATAGAAGCTGTTTTTCAGTCTCTCGGTCCCAGCTTTGATGCACCTGTACTGACCTCGCCTTCTGGATGATAGCGGGGTGAACAGGCAGTGGCTCGGGTGGTTGATGTCCTTGATGATCTTTATGGCCTTCCTGTAACATCGGGTGGTGTAGGTGTCCTAGAGGGCAGGTAGTTTGCCCCCGGTGATGCGTTGTGCAGACCTCACTACCCTCTGGAGAGCCTTACGGTTGAGGGCGGAGCAGTTGCCGTAACAGGCGGTGATACAGCCCGCCAGGATGTTCTCGATTGTGCATCTGTAGAAGTTTGTGAGTGCTTTTGGTGACAAGCCGAATTTCTTCAGCCTCCTGAGGTTGAAGAGGCGCTGCTGCGCCTTCTTCACGACGCTGTCTGTGTGAGTGGACCAATTCAGTTTGTCTGTGATGTGTATGCCGAGGAACTTAAAACTTGCTACCCTCTCCACTACTCTTCCATCGATGTGGATAGGGGGGTGTTCCCTCTGCTGTTTCCTGAAGTCCACAATCATCTCCTTAGTTTTGTTGACGTTGAGTGTGTAGGATCTATCTACCTTTTATGTCCAATTAGTGATAGCATTACCATGTTTATCTCTCAATACCACAAGGATGTGAAGTTTAGTATTGTGCTCTAGGTTGGTTATCTTTGAATGCAACAAGTAATCATTATTAAAATCATTACTTAATGTATATATTTATATATACATTGACTGGGCAAACAGCAGGAATTCTGGTTTCTCTTTTTCGCAAATAAAATATCCACTCAGACATCTAGGCATTTCTCTAACTACATTAAGAGATGTACTATGGGCCTAAATTTGGAGTTGCTATATGGACTTATGGTTCATGATATGTTTTTAAAATGTTTTCTGACATTTCCAAAATGGAGGAAAATCTATCCAGACCTTATGGGTCCTTGATGCAAATTTGTTCAGTATGGGTAAAGACAACTACATTCAAAGTCTCTAGGTCAATCAGGGTGGCGGATATGAGGTTTTAAGTGAGACTTTATAACAGCGCCGCCTATAGGCCAACCAGTGCCATTATATTTTACCAAGTTAATCATGGCCAGTGGTTTCTGTTTGCCAAGTTAGAAAAACATTACCAATCTATCTTTGAGTTATTTGACTATGAGCAGAATACAGAGATTAACAATAGCTTTCACAGCTTCATTGTGAACCAATAAATAGAGACCTATGCCTGCTCTAGACATTCTATGTCTATCTAGTTACAATGTTGTGTTACCGTATGTTGCATTCCTCATATGTGCTGCTGGTGGAGAGACCCTAGTGTAGTGTGTTACAGAGGGTCTGGTGGTTTTGAGGGACAGGCTGGTGCTTAATCAGGCCTCTCCAGCAGGCGCAGTGTGAGGTGTGGGGTCACTGGAGGAGTGATAGAGGGAGACCCCACTGAGTCCTGGTGGGCTGGGCGATAGCAGCATGATGGATTTATCTTCCCCTTCCACATTATACTAGATAAACTCGCTACCCAAGAACCAACTGGAAACAGCTCAATGGTGGATGGCTGTTCTCACTGTGTTGACACTATTGGTGCAGTGATGAGCCCGTTTTACTCAATTTCACACCTTTTTTGTGCATTTTCATGGACAGGGTTTTCCTTTAATTCATGTGACAGAGCACGTAGCGTGGATTGTAGTTATGATGGGTCTCACAAACACTGGATAAAGTTGATTCAAGAAAAGGTAGGATGTATAAATAACTAGGTTAGCCTAGTTAATTTACTTTCATAAATTGAATATCACCAATTGTTAATGTCACTCTTATATCCATGGTTATCATCAAGAGTCTGCTAATTTACCTAGTTTTTACTTGTTTAGTTCATAATGTTATGTTCATTATCAACCCCAGGCAGGTTTGCTGAGCCAAATATAGCTCTTATCAGCATACACAGCATGACCGTGCAATTTGAAAATGTGTTTCAGATGTCTCCCAAAGCGTAGAGTACATTATCACACATGTGAAGAAAAACTGAATGTGTCAAAATGCTGATGATGATAGACATGTCCCCAAACCACTAGTGCCAACATCACCATTGAGAAGAGAGAGCGGCGGTTGGATTTCATTGTGACCTCAGCTAACTCTTATACCCTTCTTTCCATCCTGGTTATCAAATCCGCTCAGCACCATGAGTTCTGCAAGACGGAAATAAATACAGATGTGTTTACAAAGGATGCGTCTTTGCAATTTCTAAGAGAGGGAAATGGACATACTTTGAGAGGATGTATTGGAGAACAGCACTTGTGATCTTGGCCTTTCTTACTCATGCCATGACAGGTGAGTGGGTCAAAACAAATCAATCACATTGGTAATATATTCAAATGAATATTGACAGAACCTTTGTAAATCATAATGGTGAAGCTCTTACATTGAGTATCTATTTCAATAAATAACAGTTATAGGTGACGGTTTCATCAAACAAAGATTTCTCTTAGTAGTGTATATTTTCTTTATCTTAGAAATGCGAGTGACTGGTCAAACGTTGGATGTGTGTGCCACCTGTCACCCTAACGCCACCTGTGAGGAGAAGGTGGATGGTACCGGCAAAGCCTGTAACTGCATGTATGGCTTTGTTGGTAATGGAAGAACTTACTGTCAAGGTGTGTATCTCCATGTAAAAAACTCAAGATGAAGGAATGACTTATCTTTTATCTCATGTGTATCAGTTGTATTCATATTATACTAGTATTTATTGATTATTTTATTATTTTACCACTATTCTTCTCTCTTACAGACAAAAATGAATGTCAGATAGGAGCCAATAAGATCTGTGGGCAGCATACTGCCTGCCATAACACCTATGGAAGCTTCTACTGCACGTGCCTGGCAGGATACAGCCCTTCCAACAACATGGCCATCTTCATCCCCAATGATGGTACCCGCTGTCAGGGTAAGTTATAGCGATTACTGATGCTGAATACTTCAGCAGCTTTGTAACATTATGAAAAGAAGGGCGACATAAAAATCATTGCCACTTTGGCAGATATGATATATGATTGTGAGTCTTCTTAAGCTTTATGGACATTAACTTGATGCTAATTTAGAATGAGTGAATGTGCTACAGTCACGCACATATTGGCGCCTAACAACTGGGTACATTACCCAACCACATTAACTAATAATACTAACACAACATTTGTGTTGGTTCTATCTAGACATTAATGAGTGTAGAGTCCAAGGGATCTGTGGTGAGGGGGGTAAGTGCACAAACATGCAGGGGTATTTTAACTGCCTCTGCCAAGTGGGATACCAGGTTCACAATGGAGCAGAGCCATTCCACCCACACCAGGACAAGGCCTTGTGCAAAGGTAAATAACACCAACCACTGTGGGCTCAGTATTGTAAGACTTTTCAGTTAAATTATATGTACAATTATAAGATAATGGATAATAATCAGAGAGCTGTATGCTTCAAAAATGCATGTTTCAGAATCTCTTTGCCTGCTGCCTTATACTATACTGTAGCCACTGCAATAATTTCATGATTTATAGAAAATTTGCAGAATGACAGTAGTGTTATCAAAAACGATGGTATCTGTAGTGTTGTCCTTTTCTCCATGTGTAGCCATTGATTGTGGGCAGCCTCCCTCGGCTCTGAATGCAGTCCAGCTGTCAGCCACAGGAACACATTACGGCAGCGTCGCTAAATTTGGCTGCTCTGAGGGATTCTTCTGGAAAAGCGGGGAGAACTCCTCCGTTTGTGGGGCAGAAAGTGTGTGGAAGGGCCCAAGTCTTGTTTGTGAAGGTAAAATTAATTACATTTTCCCTCCTAGCATTGTTTCATTTAGATTTTTGCATTCATTCATGTATTTAACATGTGGATGGATGAGTGTTTTGTTTGTAGAGAAAAATGTTATCATGTACTGCGTCTAGGAATGGTCACTGGTCAATGTCATTGCTTTGCCTATCAGAGGTTGACTGTGGCTTGCCCCCTGCCCTCCCTCACTCAGTAATGTTGTGGGATCAGAGCACCAGGATAGGCTCTGAGGTGGTTTATCAGTGTAACTCTGGATATTACAATGTGGGAGAGGGAAATGTATCAGTATGCACTGCCAATGGACAGTGGGACAAGTCAGCTTTGCTGTGTGCAGGTAAAATAAATCTTCTCTCTCAGCATTACCATCCTTACATCCATAACTAACTCAGAACGTAATTAACCAAGTGTTTTAACAAATACCTCCTAGGCCATGTTGACCATTCCATGAATTATATTGTGTGTCCAAAATATCAGACATGAACGTTTGCCTGATGGAAATTGCACACTGTTGTAATGCTTTCTCTTTATAGAGATAACGTGTGGTGATCCCCCTATACTGCCCCACACTGGACAGGTGTGGAATGGCAGCACAAACCCTGGCAGCACTGTGCTGTTTTACTGTAAAGGAGGGTTTTATAGAGAGGGAGGGGGGAATATTTCCCAATGCACTAGAGATGGTTACTGGACAAAGGCAACGTTGTCATGTAAAGGTAACAGTTTTGCCACGTAATACTTTCTCACATATTCTCTTGTGAAACCTCTTTTGAGATTTTCTGTAATCTACATGTCATGTAGGAATCATATCAGAGAGGCCAAATCTACTACCTATACAAATATCCTGGTGAATTATCTGTTATCTCAACCATTCTCTCATTCTCTGTGTAGAGGTTGACTGTAGTTCTCCCCCTGCCCTCCCTCACTCAGTAATGTTGTGGGATCAGAGCACCAGGATAGGCTCTGAGGTGGTTTATCAGTGTAACTCTGGATATTACAATGTGGGAGAGGGAAATGTATCAGTATGCACTGCCAATGGACAGTGGGACCAGACATCTTTTATATGTGAAGGTAAAATAAATCTTCCCTCACAACATTACCACCTGCAATCAATACCTTACAAGTTATCCATAACTAACTCATAACTGAATTACCCAAGTGCGTTAAAAAATACCTCAGAGGTCATGTTGATCATACCATGGAACAATATTGTGTGTGCAAAATGTAAGATATTAATGTCTGCTTGATGGAAATGTGCAGAAATTGCACACTGTTGTAATGCTTTCTCTTTGTAGAGATAACGTGTGGTGATCCCCCTATACTGCCCCACACTGGACAGGTGTGGAATGGCAGCACAAACCCTGGCAGCACTGTGCTGTTTTACTGTAAAGAGGGATTTCATAGAGAGGGAGGAGGTAATATTTCCTACTGTACAGAAAATGGTTTCTGGACAAAGGCAACATTATCATGCAAAGGTAACTGAACATTTCTTACGTACACTGACAGAGATGAAATGATGAGAAATACATGTTTTTCAGCCCCCTGATACAGTAGTAGAAACAAAGCATTATTGATAAATAGCTACATGTCTTGATAAGATAAGACCTGTGGTTGAAATTAAAGTGTTGAAAGTCAAATCTAAATGTTCCTTATGCTTTACATCCAGGATACACATAATCAATTCCATACTGCTTTCCCCCTTAGAAATAATGTGTGGCGGTCCCCCTATACTGCCCCACACTGGACAGGTGTGGAATGGCAGCACAAACCCTGGCAGCACTGTTCTGTTTTACTGTAAAGAGGGATTTCATAGAGAGCGAGGGGGGGATATTTCCAAATGCACTAAAGACGGTAACTGGACAAAGGCAACATTGTCATGTAAAGGTAATGTATATGACTTTTTCACATGTTCTCTAGTTAAACCTCCTTTAAGATTTTGTGTAATGTATGTATGAATCATATCAGTGAGGCCAAATCTCCTTACTATACAAATATCCTGGTGAATTATCTGTTATCTCAACCATTCTCTCATTCTCTCTAGAGGTTGACTGTGGTTCTCCCCCTGCCCTCCCTCCCTCTGTAATGTTGTGAGATCAGAGCACCTGGATAATTAAATGATTTATAGAAAATCTGCAGAATGACAGTAGTGTTATCAAAAACGATGGTATCTGTAGTGTTGTCCTTTTCTCCATGTGTAGCCATTGATTGTGGGCAGCCTCCCTCGGCTCTGAATGCAGTCCAGCTGTCAGCCACAGGAACACATTACGGCAGCGTCGCTAAATTTGGCTGCTCTGAGGGATTCTTCTGGAAAAGCGGGGAGAACTCCTCCGTTTGTGGGGCAGAAAGTGTGTGGAAGGGCCCAAGTCTTGTTTGTGAAGGTAAAATTAATTACATTTTCCCTCCTAGCTTTGTTTCATTTAGATTTTTGCATTAATTCATGTATTTAACATGTGGATGGATGAGTGTTTTGTTTGTAAAGAAAAATGTTATCATGTTATCTAGGAATGGTCACTGGTCAATGTCATTGCTTTGCCTATCAGAGGTTGACTGTGGCTTGCCCCCTGCCCTCCCTCACTCAGTAATGTTGTGGGATCAGAGCACCAGGATAGGCTCTGAGGTGGTTTATCAGTGTAACTCTGGATATTACAATGTGGGAGAGGGAAATGTATCAGTATGCACTGCCAATGGACAGTGGGACCAGACATCTTTTTTTATGTGAAGGTATTATATTAGTCATTTCTGTGTGGTCATGACACATTAATAACAATTACATATGATACCAACTCTTATATAACCACTATCCCCTTTTCATATTATAGAGATTGACTGTGGGGAGCCAGTATTTATATCCCATGCTAAGACGCTATGGGACCAGACATCGTTGATTGGTAGTGTGGTTTATTACCAATGTGTTGAAGGATATTACTCTACGAGTGGGAAATGTTACACTGAGTGTGGAGAGAATGGACTTTGGGAAGATATAGAAATTCAATGTGAAGGTGCATTTCTATTACCAGCACTATAATGATGGTCTTTCAAAGACATGTGTTTTCATCTATATTCAAATGCACATTTGCTTTGTTATTGTACTGTATGAGTCATTTTGCTTGAATAACTTAAACATGTACAGTAATGTTTTCGTCTCTTTATGTTTAACCAAACAAACCTCAACTGATTTCTGTGAACAGAGTTAAACTGTGGGGCTCCACTAACCCTTCCCCATACTAACATGCTGTGGGACAATACAACTGTCCTGGGCAGTGTGATTGAGTATGTATGTAAGGATGGATTTTACCAGGAGGGAGGAAATAGTCTCTCAACATGTATATCATCAGGACAGTGGGGAATTGTTTCAATAATATGCAAAGGTACAGTAACAATATCTCACTCTGAAGCAAACCCTATTCTGCTGCGTGATCAATTGTCTGTGCGGGCACACTGTAACAGTTACTGCCGTGAACTCATTATATTGTGTCAAAGTGCTCACATTCAAATTGATGTTGTCTGTCTATCATGAATGTGCCCACCTATGTAGTAGATGTGCTTTCAGCACTTACTATTCTGTACCAGAAGGGGGTAATTTTGTATTGGGTAATGGGTTGTAAATTCATGTTTAATCATGATCATGAGTATGATGCAACAAAATAATCAAGACTAGCATTTGTGTATACTGTGCAGTGTAATCTAATATTTTATGGTAATACTCACATAATTCAATTGATCCACCTTGTTTTGACAGCTAAATGTGGACCGGCCCCTGCTCTGGCCAACACAGAGGTGGTGCTGCAGAACACAAGTGTTGTGTTCCATCGTTGTCTGGAAGGATTCCACAGCTGGAGAGGAAGAAACACCTCTGTTTGTGACATCACTGGGAAGTGGCAAGCTGCCACAATGCGATGCAGAGGTATGCATTCATAAATCTGTGAACTATAGTTCATTTGAAAAACCTTTTAGTATGTGGAAGGAATTAGTGTAGATCAGTGATTATTTTCATTCCACTCTTTTTTTAACACATTGTTTGTCATCCCTTGTGACGACCAGAAATCAAGCCTGCCATCAGCGACTTGGTTGTCTTTCATGAAAAATGTTTGCGTTGGAAAGCAGACAAGTATGAAGAAGACACAGAGAATTACCGAGTAAGTTTACCTTAATAACGAAGACCTTAAAATATGATAATATTATTGATTATAAAAGTGCTCTCTGAACTTCCTACACCTTGACCATCATTATTTGATCTCTATGTAACAGGTAGTATTTGTGGGATTCAGGGCCTATCAAAGGTCATTCCATGACAAGAGGAAGAAGCTCCTCAGCTCCACTTCAGACCACCCTGAGATCTGCCTGAACCTGCTGCCTGTTACCAACTACACCATCAGCGTCACTGCACTGTCTGCCAGGTTCACCTCCACACTCACAACAAACACCAGCCTACAAGGTACACTACAAACACCCTTGACTAACAATGACAATTTGATTAATAAATATTTGAAGATATGAGAAACATGGAGGAGAATATTGACTTTGACTTGGATATGAAACCCAATGTTATTACATGTGTCAATACCTTCTAATCTTATAGTGCCTCAAGCCCCAGAGATTTTATACAGAGAAATTGAGGCTCCATTGCCCACTTTGTGGCTACGCAGATCAGCTAACACTCTGGACCCAATTAGGTAATTCATAATTTTACCTCCAACGCTCTCCCGTACTAAAAGCTGATTTTGTATCTTGAAATTTGCCCACTGAGGTCTGGCTATTACGACACAAACCCTTTTCTCTTTTGTCCCTGGGTTTACAGTTTCTACCAGGTGTTTGTGTTGCCACTGGAGGGGACTCTTGTGTTTGACTGCAGCTCTCTTAACACCCCAGACTTCTCCAGTCAGAGGAAGCCCCATGGACAGTACATCACTGCCCAGCTCCATCTGAGGGATATAGGGAAAGAGATGAACCTGACTTTGGGCGATGGACACTACTATGGAGGGTTCTACAATGCTCCTTTACAGAACGGCAGAGACTATTACATCATATTACGAGCTGTCAGTCAATGGGGAGGGGTAAGACTAACTGCTATGCATTGGACATAAATGATATATGGAGTTTATTCATATAAAAGGAAGGACAGTTTTGAAGGTCATCTTTAACAAATTATTATTGATCATGCTTGTTGATCTTATAGAACTCCTGCATTAATAATTAGTCATTCTGTATGTGCCATTTGAACTATTTTCTAGGATTTCAAGCACTCTTGTGTTATTTGGGCAAAAGTGAGAGGTAAGGGTTTCTTATCTCATATTTAGCCCACTGTTTTGGTTTAATCAGATTGTTCTATTGATGTTGCCTTCTCTCGTTTGGCAGATATATCCTACATAATGAAGGTTTCATCGCTTTTTGCTGGGGGATCAATTGGAGTCTTTGCTTTGGCCATTTTTCTGGGACACTGTTACACCTGGTAAGATCTATCCTATCCTAGTGTGTATGCCTACATATGACATTTATGATACAGTTGAAGTCGGAAGTTTACATACACCTTAGCCAAATACATTTAAACTCAGATTTACACAATTCCTGACATTTAATCCTAGTAAAGATTCACTGATTTAGGACAGGCAGAATCACCACTTTATTTTAAGAATGTGAAATGTCAGAATAATAGTAGAGAGAATGATTTATTTAAGCTTTTATTTCTTTCATCACATTCCCAGTGGGTCAGAAGTTGACATACACTCAATTAGTATTTGGTAGCATTGCCTTTAAATTGTTTAACTTGGATCAAACGTTTCAGGTAGCCTTCCACAAGCTTCCCACAATAAGTTGGGTGAATTTTGGCCCATTCCTCCTGACAGAGCTGGGGTAACGGAGTCAGGTTTGAAGGTCTCCTTGCTCGCACACGCTTTTTCAGTTTTGCCCACAAATTTTCGATAAGATTGAGGTCAGGGCTTTGTGATGGCCATTCCTTGACTTTGTTGTCCTTAATCCATTTTGCCACAACTTTGGAAATATGCTTGGGGTCATTGTCCATTTGGAAGAGTCATTTGCGACCAAGCTTTAACTTCCTGACTGATGTCTTGAGATGTTGCTTCAAAATATCCACATACTTTTCCTGCCTCATGATGCCATCTATTTTATGAAGTGCACCAGTCCCTCCTGCAGCAAAGCACCTCCACAACATGATGCTGCAACCCCCTTGCTTCACGGTTGGGATGGTGTTGTTCGGCTTGCAAGCCTCCCCCTTTTTCTCCCAAACATAACGATGGTCATTATGGTCAAACAGTTCTATTTTTGTTTAATCAGACCAGAGGACATTTTTCCAAAAAGTACAATATTTGTCCCCATGTGCAGTTGCAAACCATAGTCTGGCTTTTTATGGTGGTATTGGAGCAGTGGCTTCTTCCTTGCTGAGCGGCCTTTCAGGTTATGTTGATATAGGACTCATTTTACTGTGGATATAGATACTTTTGTACCTGTTTCCTCCAGCATCTTCACAAGGTCCTTTTCTGTTGTTCTGGGATTGATTTGAACTTTTCGCATCAAAATACGTTAATCTCTAGGATTCAGAACGTGTCTCCTTCCTGGGTGGTATGACGGCTGCATGGTCCCATCGTGTTTATACTTTACTTGCGTACTATTGTTTGTACAGATGAACGTGGTACCTTCAGGCATTTGGAAATTGCTCCCAAGGATGAACCTTGTGGAGGTCTACAATTTATTTCTGAGGTCTTGGCTGATTTATTTTGATTTTCCCATGATGTCAAGCACAGAGACACTGAGTTTGAAGGGAGGCCTTGAAATACATCCACAGGTACACCTACAATTCACTCAAATGATGTCAATTAGCCTATCAGAAGCTTCTAAAGCCATGACATAATTTTCTGGCATTTTCCAAGCTGTTTAAAGGCATAGTCAACTTAGTGTATGTAAACTTCTGACCCACTGGAATTGTGATACAGTGAATTATAAGTGAAATAATCTTTCTGTAAACAATTGTTGGAAAAATGACTTGTGTCATCCACAAAGTAGATGTCCTAACCGACTTGACAAACTATAATTTGTTAACAAAAAATTTGTGGAGTGGTTGAAAACCGAGTTTTTATGACTCCAACCTAAGTGTATGTAAAAGTCCGACTTCAACTGTATGTGGAATTCATTTTCAGTATACTGATTAAATCTGACTTAATACATAGCCTACTTAACTTTCTGTATCCCCTTTTTAGGTTTTGTAAGAAGACATGACAGTCATCCTGAGGACTGACTTTTTAAGTTGGGTCACACTTGGTTTATATTAGCATAATGTTCAGCGACATTTACCTGTAATATTGTAACTGTGTAAAAATGTGTTTTGTATTGTAGTTGTTTTATGTAATAAAATAAAGGTAAAAAAATGTTTTTTCATTGTTTATAGAGTTTTATTATCAGCAATATCATGAATAATATGTTCTTAAAATACATAGAAACACATGCAATACAATGCATTTAAACTTTTTACTCTGTTGGTTTGCTACATTTTTAATTACAAGTTTCGAAAAAGGCATCACCAAACCCAATCAAAGGGATGACTAACTCTGGAGATCCTTTTGGCCCCTTAGGTAGATCTGTGTTTCGTTTTTTTTTGCACCTTGTAGAATGATCTCCAGAACTCTCTAAGGCTGGATGTTTTGGTGCAGCAGTTCAGAAGGCTGGTTGATTACTTTTTTACTGAGGAATGTGTTGTTTTTCATGAGCATGTTTTGTAAGTCACTTTTCTTAAATTGCTTGTAAATATTGTATGTTTTTTATTGTGTTGGATTTGTAAATATTGTGAATGTTCTATGATTTCTATGAAAGAGAGGCCTTGGTCTCAATGTGATTCCTTGTTTAAATACATTTTTAAAAGGCAACAGTAAACATGTAGTCATCCACAAATGATGCAGCACCCCGCTTGGGCCAGTCAGTGTAATTTAGCTAATGCCGGATCTCTGTGGCAAGACGCATCATTCACCCAAGTTTCATCGAAATCAGGCCAGTGGTGTCTGAGATATCACATAGGTTAGCTAGACTCATATCCTTGAGCATGTCTGCCAAATTTCAGCACTCTGAGTCAAACAGATCAAGAAATTTAAATATGTGCCCATTATAGTGATACCATGTGATCAATGTGAATGTTCTTGCATATGGTGAGTCTTGACAGTGTTTGCAACATGTGTACCAAATTGTGTGACAATATGAATATCCTTGACTTATTTATATGTGTTTATGTGCCAGACCACACCCACATGAATGTTTATTGGTCAATAGCAGCCATTTTATTTTAGGTAATAGTCTGAAAAATATTTAATCGAGAGACCATTGTCCATAGATGACAAATATCAAGTTTCATGCATATCAGTAATTCGGTGCCAGAAGAGTAGCGTTTTAAGTGTTTTTCACAAAATGCAAAATGGCGGACCTTATGGGTCCCTGAAGGGAATTTGTTCATTGTGAGGAGAGCAGACGCGGCACCACGGGTTCAAAGGTGTATTTTCTGTGGCCTGGAGTTTTCCCTTATCTCATGACCTAGTCAGGTAATTTGTAGCCTATGACAGGGTCCACAATGATCTTTGTGGGCCAGTTGGTCCAATTGGGCCAGTTGGCCAAAAGTCTACAGGCCTGAACAAAATTTCTACTGGCCCGGACATGGTGTACATTTTAAATGCATTGGGGTCATGCAGGGCCTATAGCTTGGCATGCTTTCTCTGTATATGCAGCTATTAATAGTCTATATTTATAATAAATAAATACAAAATCATTTGGTGGGTGCTTATATTTGCCCTATTTCACACTTGTGAATTGCATTAATACACACTTGTGAATTGGAAATGTGATTTTTGCATATCCCAACTCTCCCTGAGAAACCTTTGGAGAGTGGGATTACGGCCAGTGTCTGCCATTATTAACGGCAATCCTGGAGCAATTAGGGGTTAAGTGCCTTGCTCAAGGGCACATTGATAGATGTTTCACCTTGTCAGCTCATGGATTTGAAACAGTAACGTCTCGGTTACTGGCCCAAAGCTCTAACCGCTAGACTACCTGCCGCCACCTTTAAAAAGCTGTTTAATATTATTTAAAAAATGTAATTCATTACTCTATACTTAAGAATTGCATTCGATACATTTTTAGATTATTATTATTTTTTACATGTCAAAATAGCATGCTTCTCCTTTAAGAGAACTGAGTTCCAAAAGAAATATCGCCTGAGGTGCGTTTCCTCAGTTCGCTTGAACGTTTGCTACTTTGCAGAACGGTTTGTACTGAACTATACGTTTCCCCAAAACGTTCTTGAACAGACTTTGAGGTAGGTTTGCTCCAGTTTGGTGAGCGTGGCTTGAAGCAATGACCGATATATCTAAAGGGAAGTGGCCATGCTGACGGCGTTCCCCAACCTCTACCTGTTTACAACTGGTCATTCAGTACAGCACTGTTTCCGTTCAATTTAATGTATCAGGATGTAAAAACATACTGAACTCAGCCCAAACCTCCAGACAAGCTTCAATGACATACAACACTCCTGCCGTGGCCTCCAGCTGCTCTTAAATGCAAGTAAAACTAAATGCATGCTCTTCAAACGATCGCTGCCTGCACCCGCCCACCCGTCTAGCATTACGCCTCTGGACTGCTCTGACTTAGAATATGTGGACAACTACAAAAACCTATGTGTCTGGTTAGACCTGTGAACTCTCCTTTCAGACTCACATTAAGCATCTCCAATCCAAAATTAAATCTAGAATCGGCTTCCGAGTTCGCAACAAAGCATCCTTCACTCATGCTGCTAAACATACCCTCGTAAAACTGACTATCCTACAGATCCTTGACTTCGGTGATCTCATTTACAAAATAGCCCCCCAACACTCTACTCTAAATTGGATGTAGTCTATCACAGTGCCATCCGTTTTGTCACCAAAGCCTCATATACTACCCACCACTGCGACCTGTATGCTCTCCTTGGCTGGCCCTCGGGCTTCATATTCGTCGCCAAACCCACTGGCTCCAGGTCATCTACAGTGGGGAGAACAAGTATTTGATACACTGCCGATTTTGCAGGTTTTCCCACTTAGAAAGCATGTAGAGGTCTGTAATTTTTATCATAGGTACACTTCAAATGTGAGAGACTGAATCTATAAACAGAAATCCAGAAAAATCACATTGTACGATTTTTAAGTAATTCATTTGCATTTTATTGCATGACATAAGTATTTTAATACATCAGAAAAGCAGAACTTAATATTTGGTATATAAACCTTTGTTTGCAATTACAGAGATCATACGTTTCCTGTAGTTCTTGACGAGGTTTGCACACACTGCAGCAGGGATTTTGGCCCACTCCTCCATACAGACCTTCTCCAGATCCTTCATGTTTCGGGGCTGTTGCTGGGCAATACGGACTTTCAGCTCCCTCCAAAGATTTTCTATTGGGCTCAGGTCTGGAGACTGGCTAGGCCACTCCAGGACCTTGAGTTGCTTCTTACGGAGCCACTCCTTAGTTGCCCTGGCTGTGTGTTTCGGGTCATTGTCATGCTGGAAGATCCAGCCATGACTCATCTTCAATGCTCTTACTGAGGGAAGGAGGTTGTTGGCCAAGATCTCGCGATACATGGCCCCATCCATCCTCCCCTCAATATGGTGCAGTCGTCCTGTCCCCTTTGCAGAAAAGCATCCCCAAAGAATTATGTTTCCACCTCCATGCTTCACGGTTGGGATAGTGTTCTTGGGGTTGTACTCATCCTTCTTCTTCCTCCAAACACGGCGAGTAGAGTTTTAACCAAAAAGCTCTATTTTTGTCTCATCAGATCACAAGACCTTCTCCCATTCCTCCTCTGAATCATCCAGATGGTCATTGGCAAACTTCAGATGGGCCTGGACTTGCGCTGGCTTGAGCAGGGGGGCCTTGTGTGCGCTGCAGGATTTTAATCCATGACGGCATAGTGTGTTACTAATGGTTTTCTTTGAGACTGTGGTCCCAGCTCTCTTCAGGTCATTGACCAGGTCCTGCTGTGTAGTTCTGGGCTGATCCCTCACCTTCCTCATGATCATTGATGCCCCACGAGGTGAGATCTTGCATGGAGCCCCAGACCGAGGGTGATTGACCGTCATCTTGAACTTCTTCCATTTTCTAATAATTGCGCCAACAGTTGTTGCCTTCTCACCAAGCTGCTTGCCTATTGTCATGTAGCCCATCCCAGCCTTGTGCAGGTCTACAATTTTATTCCTGATGTACTTACACAGCGCTCTGGTCTTGGCCATTGTGGAGAGGTTGGAGTCTGTTTGATTGAGTGTGTGGACAGGTGTCTTTTATACAGGTAAGGAGTTCAAACAGGTGCAGTTTATACAGGTAATGAGTGGAGAACAGGAGGGCTTCTTAAAGAAAACTATCAGGTCTTTGAGAGCCGGAATTCTTACTGGTTGGTAGGTGATCAAATACTTATGTCATGCAATAAAATGCAAATTAATTACTTAATAATCATACAATGTGATTTTCTGGATTTTTGTTTTAGATTCCGTTGAAGTGTACCTATGATAAAAATGACAGACCTCTACATGCTTTGTAAGTAGGAAAACCTGCAAAATCGGCAGTGTATCAAATACTGACTTGGAGCCACTGTATAAGCCTTTGCTGGGTAAAGCCCCACCTTATCTCAGCTCACTGGTCACCATAGCAGCACCCAACCGTAGCACGCATTCCGGCAGGTATATTTCACTGGTCATCCCCAAAGCCAACTCTCCCTTTGGCCGCCTTTCCTTCCAGTTCTCTGCTGCCAACAAATTGCAAAAATCACCGAAGCTGGAGTCTTATATCTCCCTCACTAACTTTATGCATCAGCTGTCAGAGCAGCTTACCAATCATTGAACCTGTACACAGCCCATCTGTAAATAGCCCACCCAACTACCTCATCCCCATATTGCTTTTTTGTTTTTTTGCTCCTTTGCACCCCAGTATCTCTACTCGCACATTCATCTTCTGCACATCTATCACTCCAGTGTTTAATTGCTAAATTGTCATTATTTCACCACTATGGCCTATTTATTGCCTTAACTCCCAAATCTTACTTAATTTGCACACACTGTATATAGATTTATCTATTGTGTTATTGACTGTACGTTTGTTTATCCCATCTGTAACTCTTGAGTTGTTTGTGTCGCACTACTTTGCTTTATCTTGGCCAGATTGCAGTTGTAAATGAGAACTTGTTCTCAACTGGCCAACCTGATTAAATAAAGGTGAAATAAAAAAGAATCAAAGAACGACTATGTGTATTAAACACTATTCCCGAGGAAAAACAATATGTTTTGGAGTCTGATAACTCTGAGGAGGACGTTGGGAAAAAATATATTGGGTATTGAGTGATACCCCATTTCATTGATCCCCAATCCTTAGGTAAAGCTTTAGTGCAATATGAATATCAATACACACAATATGCTGACTGTGGAGGTGATTTCACAGTCACTGTCCCGCGATAAGAGCTACAACGCTAATATTTGTGTAAACTCTTAACTGTTGTGTTCTGTGGGTGTCACCGAGAAGACTGATACCCCATTTCATTGTTTCACATTCCAACCTTGTTTTACATTATCTAGTCTAAATATGGCATGATTCCACCAATTGTAACCTTCTGCATCACTTTCAAATAGGTACTTTTATTTTGATGGCAAACCGCAAATTCCACTAGTGTGCCTACTCCTTATTGTGGCTAGCTTCACAACATATAGCCCAGTCCAGTCAGCCTCACTAGCCAGGTGAAGCTAGCTGGCTGCTTATAACGTTAGCTTTGGGTAACAGGGTTAAGTTAAATGTCAATAGGCGAACAACATTTTGGATTCCTAAATCATTGCTAAGAATAATGAAAATGACTGCAGTTTCTACTGGTCATTGTTTTTTAGGCTGATTGTGTTGGTGCTAGGTAGGTACAAAGCTAAAGCTAGCTACCCAATAAATTGCGGTCGAACAAATAATGCGTTTATTACCAACGCGGTATTGTAAACACATTGTTCGTGGCTGGTGTGTGCTTGTTTACTGACTTTTTTGTACAGCTTATAGTAGTGGTGGCGATTGGCTTGCACGTGCAAATTCAGCACACAAACCATTCTATAATGTGTTATTTGACGTGTATCTTTTTTGACAGGCAAAGACCTAAACGGCGTTCCACACCTTTCTACCATTGTGACTAGATTAAGTAGGCCTTACAGCTCCATCTAGCGGTCGCGTCGGAGGCAACAGTTGTTGACAACTGTAACGTTGTAGCAAAGCCTAACCCAAAATGTCCTAACCTTAACCATATTCTCCTAACCTGCCATGTTAATTAACATAACCTGGTGCATTCGTTTTCCTAACCTGCCACATTAGTTATTCCAACTTGCTATGTAAACAAACCATAAGTGGTGACAAATCATCAATATTACCACGTCTGCGGCTCTGGGCGAGACGGACCAATGTACCGAATTTCATGACTAGGTTAAAAGGGATGAGGAGCGTGACCTTTCTAAATGTATATTTTCAATTGCGTATTGTAGCGCCACCATCTGGACAATGAGTGTAATGTCGTTTAAATGCCGGATCCAATGGCAAGACGCATCATTCGCCCAAGTTTCGTCAAAATCAAAATAAGTGCTGAGATATCGCGTGTGAATGTACGAATGGAACGAACGGAAGGACAGACAGAACGAACAGATCCACAGTCCCGTCCCGAGTTAATCGTAGGGGACAATTAAATAAATGCAATACAAGTGCTATACAGTATCTTATAATAGATGAGCATTTTGAACATAGGCTCAGTGGAATAAAGTAATTAAGAAAACATACTTTAAATGATTACTTAAGTCGTTTTTGGGGGTATCTGTACTTTACTTTACTATTTATATATTTTTTACAACTTTTACTTTTACTTCACTACATTCCTACAGAAAATATTGTAGGTTTTACTCCATACATTTTTACCTGACAACCCAAAGTACTCCTTACCTTTTGAATGCTTAGCAGGACAGGAACATTGTGAAATTCATAGACTTATCAAGAGAACACATCCACACTGCTTATGTTTTGGAGGACTCACAAATGCATATTTTGTAAATATTGTCTGAGTGTTGGGGTGTGCCCCTGGTTATCCATACATTTTAAAAACAAGAAAATATTGCTGTCTGCTTTGCTTAATATAAATCATTTGAAATAATTTTGATACTTAAGTATATTTTAGCAATTGCATTTACTTTTGATACTTGAGTATATTTTAAAGCATATACTTTTAGACTTTTACTAAAGTAGTATTTTACTGGGTGACTTTTACTTGAGTAACTTTCTATTAAGATATCTATACTTTTACTCAAGTATGAAAATTGGGTACTTTTTCCACCACTGCATAGTCTTATAGGTTTTCTATTATACACAAAACTACAATATTTCATGAAGGAAAGATCAGCTTTTAGTGATTCAGTCATGCTTCTTAGAATAATCAAATCATTGAGCTCAAGGAAGCATAAAAATATAATTATAAGTGAAGAAAGACGGTAATAACGAGTATAGTTAGTCATTCTATTTTATTTTAAATATTGCAGAAAAAAACTGTTTACATACAAGAAGTATACAAACAGACAATGATAACATGCAAATTACAGATTATAGACCTTAAAAGATGCACACATATTGACCTTAAAAGATGCACACATATTGATTGTTTTAACAGCTTTATTTTTAGAAGAATGTAGAATGGTCTTAATGTACTGTTTGAAATTATAGAAAACACAGAAGAGTTTTTTTATTTGTGAATTTACATTTATGAATATGGCATTTTTTCCATTAGCACAATTCATTTAGATTTATGAGGTAAAATTATTCGCTGGGTAATACTTATGGATCATTCTGAAAGATGCCTCTTTGACCTTGTCAACAAGCAGGTATTTGTGTGGTTATAACCAGACTTTTTTCCAACAGATATTATCAACAATTGTATTCCAGTAACTTGTGACATAAGGAATGGATACAATATCCCTTTGAAATAAAGCACATATAGATCTGTTGTTCTGAGGGAGTAATGAGAAACACATTTTCCCTATTGGAGAGTCAACGGATTAAGCGAGGGTAGGTCAAGAAGGTGAGGTCTGGTTACACCTCTAAACAACATGAGAGTTCCAGATGGAAATGTGCCATTCTATGGATGGGAGGTCCTACTTGTGATGTCATGATTTTCTGTCAAGTGAATGTCACGAGAGCATCAAAAGGTGAGACTGAAGCGAAGAGGTTCTGCATGTATTTATTTTTAGATAAAGGGAGGCCTTAAAATCAAATTGTAATCAAGTGCATTGATAAGCAACATGTAAATAGCAGATTTTTTTGCTGGTGTTCTTTAAGAACACCCACTTGTTCTCCCACCAATTTGCGTGCTTCACCCTCATGCGGCAATGTTTGTAAACACAGAAAGCAGGTCTATTCAAAGCACAACAAAGCCCAATATCAGGGTTTTAAAAATACAGTCTGGGAATCTGTTCAATTGTCATTTAAATTATTTATATAGGCCTATCCATTGACTCTAGAGGAATAATATAACATAGCTACATTTTAGCTAAGCACAACTGTCATACCCTTTCATAGCACAAAATGTTTTTTATTACTCGTAAACAAACCGATGTATAGATCTATACATTGCTCTTCTAATTATGTTTGAAACTATCATGTGGATTCCATGTTCTATCAGCTGTATACCAGTGGCAGGGTGGCTGTTTTGTTGTTTTTCTAATCCCAGACTGTAGCTTTAAACAACCCAAATTGGGTCTGACCTGTGGTGCTGAAAATTGTCTCTCCTATGAGGAGTGTCAGATTTACATCTGTCTGACCGAGAGGACTGATACGTCAATTAAGCAAATCCACCCACAGCCTGAACACTTGTGGTGTGTGTGCATGTGAGTGAAGATTTGTGTATTTGTGATTTTAGCGACTGAAAAAAATGGAGAGAGAGAATGGAGGGGCTACATTTCCATCTCAATCATCTGTTGGACTCCTGGTACAGGGCAGTTTCCCAGCCCTGTGGAGGTAGAGAAAGGGCTGCACCAACCCACACAACACAGCCATGTTGATGCAAACACTGGGAGCAATTAATTCCACCCTATTCGATTGATCAATCAGGATGACAACCACTAGTAATGGGATATAGTTTACTGCCACAGACGTCATGAGAATCAAAATTATCTTAAAGGCCTTCATCTTCAAGTTATTTCCAGACTCCTTTTCACCGTCCCCCGGCCCAGGCTTTTTAAGAGCTCTGAGAATTGAGAGGCAGCAGAACAACATTACCAAAAAGGGAATCAGGAACAAGACCAAGATACCATAGTGTGGTACATGAGGATAGAAGATTCCAAAGACCACAGAAGAAACCAAAACTACAAACCAGACTAAACCGCTACATCTCACTCTGTATCTTAGGGGTCTGTACTTTAAGAAGACCACAGGGTGGACCACCGCCAGGTAGCGCTCTACACAGACACAGCACTGGAACAGGGGTCGACAAATCCAGATAATGCCCCACATGAAGGCCGCCACTTTTCCAAGAGCCACCTCAGGGATGTAGGTGTATACAATCGTAAGTGGGGTACCTATGCAGTAGAGGATCTCAGTCATGCTCAGGTTGAGGGGGAAGATCTCTGCAGCCACCCCAGACCCAGTCAAAATCAGCCACACCACCCAACTGTT
Organism: Oncorhynchus gorbuscha; assembly: GCF_021184085.1. NCBI lineage: Eukaryota > Metazoa > Chordata > Actinopteri > Salmoniformes > Salmonidae > Oncorhynchus > Oncorhynchus gorbuscha. The sequence continues at coordinate 64,162,623 of NC_060176.1, read as the reverse complement.
AACAGGAAGGCCAACCACAAAGTTGGTGACATGGAAAACTGAAAAAATATACATTGAAGAGTAGTCCAGTCCAGTTGAGTTGCTATAGGAGAGGTTGGGGACTGCAAGGTGTTCATTGTCAGTGGTGTTCATCTCCTCTTTGGTTGTAGTCTGGTTCGTCTGAAAAATTACATTTGGAGTATCTGTGGACATGAAATCAAAATGGTGGCCAGGATTTTATAGTCCCTGAAATGTGATTTAAATCATAGTATAGTTGTCAACCCCATTACAGCTGGCACACCACCCACGTTGCTCCTAATTGTGTCCCTGACTGTGTTCTCAAAGATTTCCATCACAGACATTTTCAGTGGATATTGATGACATTAATTAAAATCTGTTGTTAGACTATATGGCTGAATTATGCACCTTCTTTTTAAATAAAATGGCTCTCAAAAGTCAATTTCTCCTAATTTACGACAACATACTGTACTTTGTCCTCAAACTTGTCCAATGTGTCAATCATTTCTGAATTGGCGGGCATTTCAGAAGTGAAACAAAGGAAAATGTTGAAGAAAAAATACGATGAGGAGCCATGACACAGCAATATACTCCATTTGTCTCGCATTAATCATTCATTATTTGAAAATATTTGAAACTCAAACAAACCTTGGCTGATGGAATGTTCTTCTCTTTAGTAGTGATGAAAAACTTTTCCTTTGTTTTATCTGTTGTATTCGACACAGAGTCCAAACACCTGTGTTAGTTTGTGTGTTTATATTCCTGCAGCAACTGGCTCACATAAGTGCAAAGCATCATGTCACCCAATACTGTCGGCTATTGAGTCATGCAAATACAGCATTACATGACCAATATCCATACTTTAAGGCTACTTCTCTGATGTGACCAATGTATTAAAATGATAACAATTATACGTAGCAAGTACTCCTTGGATCTTGACTCTACAGTCGTGCTCTACTTTTGTTTGTCCCCCTCCAGGTCTGAAGATGGGTGCACTTTCTCAAGTCATATTTTCGCAGCAGTCAAATACAAAGCTCTCGACTATACTTTCGGGGCAAGTTGGCTACTTAGGCCTTTCCCCTCTGTCTAAAGCCTGTGTGTTAGCCAATGATTTATCCACAGTTTATTATTTCTAGTAAACATAAATTAGTGTTGTGTATTGTTACCAACCCTGGGTTCAAATGCTCTATGAAATCTTTTGCTTTAGCCTGCCTGGAGTGCCAGGTGGGCAGGGTTTGGAAACAATACACAACAACCAAACTCAATCTAGCACAGCTAAAGTATAGTATTATTTCAACCTTGCTCTGGCTGTTATATTGCATTCTTGTCTCAGTCTATAGGCTTCTACTAGTCTCAAGTTGACCATAAACTGGCTGGCCTTGCCGATGCCCTACCATCTTTGTAGCAGTGACCTTTACCCTCATACTGGTAACCCCCTTGAGGTCACCTACAGGAAACCATGGAGCAGAGGTATGATGAGTGACTCTTTTAATTGACATAATCTGCCCAAATCTACCTGACTACCCAGCAGTTCTACCCAGCTGGCCAGCAGTTTACCCTATTCCAAGTATTTTTAAATGTAGATGTAAATGTTTTCAATTTATATGGCTCAACAACGATTTGAAATATTATGATTATCTATAGGAATGAGTCTAAACATTCATTTAATTGCATCAGCAGTGGTTAGATAAGGACTCATAGACAATTGTTTCCTATTCCTTGTTTTGACAGGAAATGTAATTTCCTCCTGCAAACTGTTTGTCATTGGATCTGTACTAGATGACTTGTGGACTAAAGGTCAACCAACATACTCTCTTGAAAAGTAAACATTTTATGTAGCTAGGCTACTGTACACCTACAGTATGTGTGTTTAAATAGAATCAGAATGCTTAAAGTTCAATGGAGTTGACAGCTGGGCAGTTGCTGAAGGACTTGAACGTGCTTCAGATATCTGACAGGGTTTTCATGATGTCATTTTTCAGGCTGAGTTTTAGTCTGACCCAGGTGAGAGGGGATCCTCTGGAGGGGAGCTCCAACCCCAACTCACAGCTTGATGTAGATGAAGGAGTGTGGCTCCCAAGAGAGGCTAGGAAGGACAAGGGACACTTTGTCTGCAATGAATCCTTTAGCAAGAGCGAAAGAGCCCAAGGCATGAGGGTCAGATCATAGGACAATGTTTCGATGCAAATATTCCTACACTGTATATCAGTCAATGTAATTTCCCTGTTATTGGATGAATAACGATAAAAATATATTGATTTGTCTTTATTGTGTACTCAAACATACATGACATATCCAGCGATATCCTGTCCTAAGGTACCTGATATAAGATGTGTCTATGTCAATAGGTGTAAGTTAAAAGAAACAAGTGGCACAATAACTATGTCTCACATCTTGTCATGCCAGAAGAGGTGCTGTTTTTCGATCACTTGTCACAGCTCAAGAAAAGTCTGCCCTCCTTAAACTTTAGTTAATTGAAAAAATCCAAATAGAAATCAATAGGCAATAATCAATTCATGAGTTACACTGAGTGTAGAAAACATTAGGACACCTTCCTATTATTGAGTTGCACACCCCCCCCCCCCCATTTTGCCCTCAGAACTGCCTCAATTCTTCAGGGCATGGACTCTACAAGGTATTAAAAGCGCTCCACAGGGATGGTGGCCCATGTTGACTCCATTGCTTCCTGCAGTGTCAAGTTGGCTGGAGGTCCATTGGGTGGTGGACCATTCTTGATACACACAGGAAACTGTTGAGCGTGAAAAATCGAGCAGCGCTGCAGTTCATGACACAAACTGGTGCGCCTGGCACCTACTACCATACCCTGTTCAAAGGCACTTTAAATCATTTTAGGCTAAAATTGAAACAAGGGTTGGATCCTTAAGAGGTTAATAATTAGTTATTGTTTTGTAAACTATTCCATGTCTTATGGAGCTTTCAAGCACTGTGCGGCCTATGAGGTACCCCTTGACACAGAGACAGACAGCTCAAACACCTGTTCAAACACTGACGAGGAGCTGAGCAAAGAGTCATTGTTGAATGATGCAGCAGTGGCAAAGTTACCCTGGGGGGCATGGTAGTGGGTGTGGCCAATTGCCTGGTCTCCGACCAAAGATTCTGAAGGCCCTCTTGGCAGCAGAGACAACATTTTGCGGTTTAAAAGCACATTTCCTGAAATTGTACACATTTTGCCATGTTTTTTTCCATCTCCTTATGCTATCTAAGTGACTCAAACATTATAACAAAATCCCTATCACCCTGCCATGACATTTTTAACATTTTTGATTCTCTCTGACTGTCTAGTTTTTATTGGGGAATGTTAGTTCTCCAAGATGATCTCATTTAAAAAAAATATTGCTCCTTTATCTTTTCTATATACTTTATATCTAGTTTTAGTCATTTAAGTTTACCCTGTTAAAGATAGGGCTGTCTGCTGCCCCGCTGGAGGAATTGCGTGCCCATAGTAAACAGAAAAAAATCTGTCAAAAATTGCTAATATATGCATATAAAAGATATTATTGAATAGAAAACACTCTAAAGCTTCTAAAACCGTTTAAATTATGTCTGTATGTAAAGCAGAACTCTCAGGGCAGTCATTCTCCCAAACTCTCTCTTGTCATCATAAAAGTTGGCCCAACTTTGACGTCATTGCCCCCACCCTTCCCAAGCACCTACAGACCCAGGAACAGTTTCTATGACTTCAGCGCGATGTCTGCTTTCAAGAAACCTTTCGGCCATGCAGAAAAACAGGTTACATTCATGCACGATCTCCTCCGGTGCTCTCTCTCTTCCAAGATCAATTAAACGGTGCTTGTGTTTCTGTTCGTCCTCAGGATTGTTGTGCATCTTTATAACATGCTAAAGCTTGATTCTGAACATAGTTTGACAAGTTTAGTCGACATATAATATGTAATTTCGACGTTTTGGTGCGCATCCACTTGACTTTTGGCTGCATTTCAACCGAAATATGTCGTGTTTGATAACCGAAAGACACAGACTTCAAAACTAAACGCTGTTTTTGGTAAGTATAATTCCTTCCAGGTCTTCAGATGGAAGAACAGCAAAGGTAAGGGAATATTTCTGTGGTAAATTTGGGTTTCTGTAGACTCCAAGATAGAGGAGCCATAATGCTAATTTCTGAGCGCCGACTCATATTATAGCCTAGTGAACCAATTCTGTAACGTTAAAAATAAATGTAACACAGCGATTGCATTTAGAATAAGTGTATCTTTCTATATATATGTAGAACATGCATATTTAGTCAAAGTTTATGATGTGTATTGCTTGTTATCTGACGTTATCTGCCGGAGCTATCGTCATTTCTCAGGACATTTGAGTAGCATTTTTTGAACAATGCGTCATTGTAAACAGTGATTTATGGATATATATAGCATATTATTGAAAAAAACATAAATGTACTGTGTAACATGTTATATTACTGTCATCTGATGATTTCAAAAGGTTAGTGAATAATTTTTCTTTTAATCCTGCGTTTGTTGATTGCATATTTTTGTTCAACTTCGGTGGTGGTTTGACATAAATATGTGCTATGTTTTCGCCGTAAAACATTTTAGAAATCTGACTTGCTGGGTAGATAAACAAGGTGTTTATCTTTCATTTGAGCTGTTGGACTTGTTAATGTGTGGAGGTTAAATATTTTTAAGAATATTTTTTGCGTTCCATGCGCCACATTCCAGCTGAACGTGGGGGGGGGGGTTCCCAAATGGGAACACTGAACCTCAACAGGTTTTAAACTACCAAATTTTTACCATAACCAACATTTCTTTCAAAAAAACAAGTACATCTTGGAGTGGCAGCAACAATTTAGCAGCGGCAGCCTGCCACTGCAAATGAATATAGGGAAATACTGGGACACTGAGGAGGAAGATGACATAACACATCTGTTTAGGAAATATTTACCAGATTTAATTATTTATTTCTACAGTGTTATTCCTTTCTTACAGTCTCTGATGTTACCTGTTGAATTGGACACCTGCACACTCAAGAGGGAAGATTTGAATCCCTTTTCAATTATTCATAAACTATTGAATGTTTTATCAGAATTGATAGAGGACCAAACCTCTTGCCTGGATATGCTCACTACAGGTGAAGGATAATTCTGTCAAGGACCAACATTTACAGTGTAGAATGACTGTGATTGAGGCTAATTGCAAAGTCCCTGTCAGTTGGTGAGTGGAGCTGGTGCATGAAGTCAGGTGCGGGAGAGCAAAATGAGTGAGCAACGTACTTTACTCAAAAATAAAGGCACAACACTTGACCAAATAACTTACCTCAGGGCAGGTGTCTAGGCGCACACAGAGCAGGAGGAGACGTAAACCCTCACGTCCTTAGCCAAAGTGGACCACCAGTACTTCCCACTAAGACAGCGCACTGTCCGACCGATGCCCGGATGACCAGAGGAGGGTGACGTGTGGGCCCAATAAATCAAACGGTCGCGGACAGCAGACGGAATGTACAGACGCCCAGCTGGACACTGAGGGGAGTGGGCTCTGTACGTAACGCCCGCTCAATGTCCGCGTCCAGCACTACCGGTGCCACCAGGCAAGAGGCCGGGAGTATGGCACACTGCCATGGGCCGATCCATGGGCCGCTCCTCCGTGTCATACATCCGGGACAGTGCGTCTGCCTTTGCATTCTGGGAACCTGGTCTGTATGAAAGGGTGAAAACAAAACGGGTAAAAAAACATGGCCCACTTTGTCTGGCGAGGATTCAGTCTCCTCGCCGCCCGGATGTACTCCAGATTGCGGTGGTCAGTCTAGATGAGAAAAGGGTGTTTAGTCCCCTCAAGCCAATGTCTCCACGCCTTCAAGGCCCTGATGACAGCCAACAACTTCCGGTGCTGAGCTTCTTCAAAAAGAAGACACAGGGGCGGAGCTTTGGAGGCGTACCCTAGCGCTGAGAGTGCACGGCTACTATCCCAGCCTCCACTATGAACACCAAAGAGGGATCCGGATGGGCCAGCACGGGAGCCGAGGTAAACAGAGCCCTCAGCTGACCAAAAGCCCTGTCCGTCTCAGCTGACCACCGCAAACACACCGTGCCCTGCTTCAGCAGTGAGGTATTGGGAGCTGCTACCTGACCAAAACCCCGGATAAACCTCCGGTAGTAGTTGGAAAACCCTAGAAACTACTGCACTTCCTTTACCGTGGTGGGAGTCGGCCAATTACGCACGGCTGAAATGCGGTCACTCTCCATCTCCACCCCTGAAGTGGAAATGCGGTACCCTAGAAAGGAGACGGACTTTTGGAAAAACAGACATTTCTCAGCCTTGACATACAGGTCATGCTCCAACAGTTGACCAAGCACCATGCACACCAGGGACACATGCTCAGCGCATGTAGGGTGTAGTGATGTCATCAATATACACCACTACACCCTGCCTGTGCAGGTCCCTGAAAATCTTGTCTACAAAGGCCTGGAAGACTGATGGAGCATTCATCAAACCGTATGGAATGACGAGGTAATCATAATGCCCTGAGGTGGTACTGAAAGCTGTCTTCCACTCGTCTCACTCCCGGATACGCACCAGGTTGTAAGCGCTCCTGAGATCTAATTTGGTGAAGAAATGTGCCCCGTGCATTGACTCAATCGCACTGGCCTTGAGAGGTAGTGGGTAACTGTACGAGGTATCTGGTTGATACCTCGATAGTCAATACACGGGCGCAGACCTCCATCCTTCTTCTTCACAAAAAAGAAACTCGAGGAGGCAGGTGAAGTGGAAAGCCGAAGCAGGGATTCAGAGACATTATTATATGTTTCTATAGCCGCCATCTCCTGGGAAGAGCTGCGTCTACCTGGAGATTTATCGCACAATCCCCCCGTTGATGGGGTGGTTATTGAGTCATATTCTTTTTACAAGAGGCGAGAGCCAAACCGGTAATATATTCAGAGGGGATGCGCACGTTGGAGACCTGGCCATGACTATCCACCGTAGT